>NC_069499.1:416049985-416362485 GCF_027579735.1 Bombina bombina | reverse complement strand
AGTTTCAAAGAAGGAACGTTTGTTACACAATTTAGATGTAGTTCGTGCTTTAAAGTTCTATTTAGAAGCAACAAAGGATTTTAGACAAACCTCATCTTTGTTTGTCGTTTTCTCTGGTAAGAGGAGAGGACAAAAAGCTACTGCTACCTCTCTTTCTTTCTGGCTGAAAAGCATTATCCGATTGGCTTATGAGACTGCCGGACGGCAGCCTCCTGAACGAATCACAGCTCACTCTACTAGGGCTGTGGCTTCCACATGGGCCTTCAAGAACGAGGCTTCTGTTGATCAGATATGTAAGGCAGCGACTTGGTCTTCTCTGCACACTTTTGCCAAATTCTACAAATTTGATACTTATGCTTCTTCGGAGGCTATTTTTGGGAGAAAGGTTTTGCAAGCCGTGGTGCCTTCTGTTTAGGTAACCTGATTGCTCCCTCCCTTCATCCGTGTCCTAAAGCTTTGGTATTGGTTCCCACAAGTAAGGATGACGCCGTGTACCGGACACACCAATGTTGGAGAAAACAGAATTTATGCTTACCTGATAAATTACTTTCTCCAACGGTGTGTCCGGTCCACTGCCCGCCCTAGTTTTTTTTAATCAGGTTTGAAAAATTTCTTTCTCTATACACTACAGTCTCCACGGCACCCTATAGTTTCTCCTTTTTTCTCCTAACCGTCGGTCGAATGACTGGGGGGCGGAGCCTGAGGAGAGGCTATATGGACAGCTTTTGCTGTGCTCTTTGCCATTTCCTGTTGGGGAAGAGAATATTCCCACAAGTAAGGATGACGCCGTGGACCGGACACACCGTTGGAGAAAGTAATTTATCAGGTAAGCATAAATTCTGTTTTTGCTCCTGTTCATGAAAGCACAAGATATATATATAATTGGGTAAATTCACCATTTTCTTGGATATAGAAAATCACACTAAAAATGTCTTAGTGGATCCTCCCCTTCCACATCCCATTCACTCTGTCTCCAGCGATCCTCCCCTTCATTATTCCATCCACCCTTAGTATACCACCATGGGAGCTCTTCTCCCTTCTTAGATTACAGTTTCCTTGTTTTCTTAGTCATTTGATTTTCTACAGTGACCCCTTTCTCCTACATACTGCAATGTTTCATGCAATCTTAACTTGCTGTGAAGAAGTAGACCCCTAACACTAGTTGACTGGCCTGGCTTTTGATGTGCTGCACCTATCAGAGGACAGTGATAGTAGGAGCTAAGTTGTGCTGTCCCCTGCTTTATATTTCTACATGGTAAACTAACTGCAAGAGTAGTGTAATCACTACTAATGTGATTCCTCTCACTCCCTTGAACAGTAAGTTACTCAAGTGGTAGGTGTTCTAAAGCCATTTAAGACACAGCCATCCTAAGACACAAACGGTAGTCTGTTCAGATGGGGAGAGGTTAAATTGTATGATCAAACTACCATGACTTGATCACTTGGGAGGTGGTTTATCTCATCCTCTGTACACATTTACCTCCTTATTATGTTCGTATTTACTTATGAATGATTTAACCCATTGATTTGCCTGTAACACATATACAGCAGTGATTTCCAAATAGATTGCCTGTAACCTGTATGGCTCTAACTGTTCAAGCAGTAGCAGGTCAGTGTGGAGTTGTGGCTGTAGCACAGACCCTCTAGTATCAGAGCCCCTTGCACAGAGAGTACAAATTAGGCACATAGGATCACGTCACAGAGGCTGCAAGAAGGATTGTTTACAACTGAATTTACTGCAGCAGTCAATAGCAGTGCAGAGTTCTAGGTTGCTCTTTCTATTTGCCATGGTAACCTGGAAACCTGTATTTACAAAGATAAATACCATTAAAAAAATATGATCGTAGTTAATTGGTGCATGTATTCAGAGTGCATTAAGACAAATTTCATAGGATGACAAAAAACCTAATGACAGTTGGGTAGTAATGTTTTGTGAAACAACATGTAGCGACATAGCCACATTAAATTACTGAAGTTTATATCCACTACTTAGATAAAGACTGGAATGCCTCTGATGGGACTTCAGTTTTGTGGATGGCCCTCGACAGTTGTTCCTGCAAATCTTCAATTCTCACCTTCAATGTCTGTCCTGGGATTAGGATTAACAGATGGAAATGGTCATTCTTTTCTTTCTCCAAATATCCAGTCAAGCAAAAGTGAATCTCCAGTGCCACAGAGTGATAAATCAGCATGCACACCTTCCTCTTCAGTTGAGTTACCAAAACCAGTAGATTACCCTAGTCCACGACCTATACCGGAAGGTAAATGTTGTTCACCGATAACTGTGAGAAAATATTTTGCTATGTTAGTGTATAGAGCTTAAAGGGACATGAAACTCAAAATGTTACCTTTATTATTCAGATAGAACATAGAATTGTCCCAATTTACTTCTAGCATCAATTTTGCTTCATTCTTTTGGTATCCTTTGTTAAAGGAGCAGCAATGTATTACTGGGAGCTAGAAGAACACATTAATAAGCCAATGAAAATAGGCATATATGTGCAGCCACTAATCAGCCGCTAGTTCTCGGCCTCTTAGAGTACCTAGGTGTGCTTTTCAACAAATTAGATAATAAAAGTAAACTGGAAAATGGTTTAAAAGTCTATGCTCTATCTGAATAATGAAAGAAAAACATTGGTTTTCATGTTCCTTAAAAGGAATGTTAAATAGTAAACAAACACAACTATAGCAAGGGTTTGTTTTTTTCTTTTTTGAAAATCAATATGATGTTACTGTCCCTTTGATAGGTTTTCTGTGCTTTCGCACTAGTTGTAAAACCAAATACAGGAATACTTAGGTACATACTTTGTATAATAAATAAGAAATTCTGTAAAGGTAAGTTTGAACACCCTATTGTATTTTGAATATGACTTGAGTCGTGTGCGTCATAAAGCAAAGAAGGGTGGCAAACCTACTGTATAATATAATGTAAATAAATTATTAAACCAGTGTAATATTATTGTATACCATCTGATTTATATCAGATGAGACAAATAACATTTTATGTGTACACTGAACCCTGTGTGTTATGTTTATGACTATTTGCTCTAAAGTATATTTATTTCATAAGGTGGTAAGAGTACTCCTGGGATCCAACTCCCGGCCGCTAGGAGGAGGCAAAGATACCTAACATTCCCTCCCACCTCTCTGGTATCTGAGTTTTATCTTTGCCTCCACAGGAGAAGATGAAGAATTGAGAGGTGCACCAGATTATCTATTGAAAGGGGTTCTCAGACCTACTTAAGACCCATTTTCTCCTTCAGAAAGATGCTATTGGTTCAGAGGGGATTATGGAGTACTGGATAGTGACAAAATTACACCCAATGGAGTTAGTCACAAGCCTGCCACAGGTGTCACTGGGACTTGTCCCTTGCACTCCTCCTGTTGGGTTATTGTTGCACTCCACTATTATATCCTCTGTTTATGTTTACACAGCACTGTATTTGCTTTCTACCGGAAGCAGTCTTTCTGCACCTTGTAAACACAGTATAGTGGGTGCATTTCAGGTAAGTTATGGCACTCATACACTCACATAGCCCACAAGCTATTAATTAGCAGGTACACGTTCAGTAGAAAATAGCCAGGGGACACATTTATTACACAGACTATACCATCTTCACTATCTAGACTCTTAAACTTATGGGTCTAGTATTAAGGAGACTTTACATAACATGGTACTTGCTGCTGGTTGCTTCACAACTTAGTTGTCAAATAATAGGACTTTGTCCTACATCATACTCACTGTCATATAACAGAAGGGTTAATTATTGTATATAGGGGTATTCTCTTTGTTTTCTTTTTAACTGATCTCCTCTGCAACAACTTATCTACTTGTCTTGTAACTGCAATTTGTTTTAAAATGCAACTACTCTTTGGATTTATACTCCTTAGAGAGGTTAAGAATATTTAATATTTCATGAGCTGGGATATATTTTGTTTTTGTCAGTGCACTAATATTATTTTTATCAATTTAATTTATTAATTACTAATTAAGTTTCACAAAGAGGACCCTTTATTTCTATAAGTCCCAAGGGTACAGTTTAATTACAGTACTTGTTCTGTGCACTGACATATGTTTGCACAGTAAAATATATTATCTTATGATCTTTGTATTTATTGTCTGTGTTTTTGTATACACATTATGGAGCATACTGGAACGGCCCCCACTTCCATGCATTTAGATCCTTAAGAGGGTTGAGCCACTGATCACTTATTTTAGATCCATACTAAGGGGTAGATTTATCAAGCAGCGGATGCTGCAATCTACCCCCAATGTTTCCAGTTCGCTGGAAACAAGAGTTAAGAAGCAGCGGTCATAAGACCGCTGCTCCTTTAGTCATCCGCCAGCTCTATGGTGGCGGACAACAGTCATCCCGATCGGATACGATTGTCCTGCTAGCGGCCGATTGGTCGCGAATGTGCAGGGGGCAGCATTGCACAAGCATTTCACAAAAAATGCTTGTGCAATGTTAAATGCTGACAGCATATGCTGTCGGCATTTAGCGATGTCAGGCCGGACATGATCCGCTACAGTGGATCATGTCCGTCCGACATTTAATAAATCGCCCCCTAAGTGTCTATTTTGCGAGTTTATTGCTATTATTCAGCTAAGTTTTGCAATTCCAATTCTTCTGTACAAAAAAAGTTTATACAGATTTTTCTCTAGGATTAAAAAATTAAATTACTGATATTTTGGCGGCTATGCCCCTACAAATATGCACAAACATATTTTGTCTGATATTCCTCCTACTGTTGATTTATCTGTTTTTCTGATACTCCAAGTATCAGACCAGCTAAGGATGTTCTTAAAGAATCAGGCTCGGTCACCTCAGATATACCTTTTGAGACTGAGATATGATCAGGATTCTATTTCTGATCAAGACATAGAGACTACTTCTTCATGTTCAAGATTGAACATCTTTATTCACTGTTAAGAGAGGTTTTAAGTACTTTGGTGACCAGGACCCTAAACCAACTGAAGAAAAATATATCAAACAACTTGATTTGATTTTTATTTCTATTGTTAAGCATTTAGATGTATTCCCTGTACCTGAGGCCATTTCTGAGATCATTTCCAAAGTGCAGGCCGATCCAGGAATTTTTCTTTCACTCCATCTTCTAAGTTTTTAAAAAAGTTGTTCCCTTTTCCAGCCTCTAGTATAGATCTTTGGGAATATATTACAAAGATGGACAGAGTTTTTTTCACTTTTTCACTAGGAGAACTTCAATTCCTCTAGTGCAGGGGTGTCCAAACTTTGCTCTCCAGAGGTTTTGGAACTACATTTCCCATGATTGTCAGCTAGATAAAATGCTGGCTGAGCATCATCGGAAATGTAGTTCCAAAACCTCTGGAGAGCAAAGTTTGGACACCCCTGCTCTAGTGGATAGTACTTCTTTTAGGGATTCTATGCAAGGAAAATTGGAGTCTATAGAAAGGACTTACAACAAGCAGGTTTAAATAAACCAGCTATTGGCATCGCTTGTGTACCTTCTTCACTTCGGTGTGATTTTTTTTTGTCAGATTTAATTTCAGATGTTTTTTCTGATGAAGATCTTCAAAAAAGTTTGAAGCTTCTAAACCCAGCAAAATATTTCATTTGTGATGCCATTATAGACATAGTTCAAATTAATGCTTCAGCAGTATTGAACAGAAGAGCTCTGTGGCTGAAATTGTTAGCAGCAGACACGAGTAGACTTATATCTCTTCCTTTCTAGGGAAAAATCTTATTTGGTCCTCTTCTGGATGTTGCTTTGTTTCCTAAGACTTGGAGAGTCCACAATGTCATTCCAATTACTAGTAGGGATATCACTCCTGGCCAGCAGGAGGTGGCAAAGAGCACCACAGCAAAGCTGTTAAGTTTCACTCCCGTAGCCATAATCCCCAGTCATTCTCTTTGCCTCTGTCAATGGAGGAGGTGAAGTTCGGTGTCTGAAGAAATGAATTCCTCTTTTGTGTACTTTTCCCTGCAAGCAAGGATTTGGTTTTAGATGAGTCCACATCAATCTCTTCAGTAGAGTAGCGGTGGCTTTTAAGCAATTAGGAAGTTTTGTTTGAAGTGATCCTTACTTTGTTTCCTAACATATTGCTGCCCTAGTTATAGAAAGCCAGAGTTGGTTACTCTGTTTTTTCTTTTTCCACAGGTCTCTGTGAGGAGTATGTGTTCTTTCACACCTGGTGAGCTGTCTTCCTGCCGGACAGCTAGATTGCAGGTAAGTGCTTTTTTCTTCTATGTGTTGGAGACTTGAACCCTGAACCCAAATTGTTTCTTTCATGATTCAGATAGCGCATGAAATTTTAAGCAACTTTCTAATTTACTCCTATTATCAATTTTTCTTCGTTCTCTTGCTATCTTTATTTTAAAAGCAGGAATGTAAATCTTAGCAGCCAGCCCATTTTAGTTTCAGCACCATGGATAGCGCTTGCTTATTGGAGACTTACATTTACCCACCAATAAGCAAGCATAACTCAGGTTCTCAACTAAAAATGGGCCGGCTTCTATGCATCACATTCTTGCTTTTAAAGTAAAGATATTAAGAGAACGAAGAAAAATTATTAATAGGAGTAAATTAGAAAGTTGCTTAAAATTGCATGCTCTATCTGAATCATCAAATAAAAAATTTGGGTTTAGTGTCCCTTTAACTCTGCAGTATATTGGGAGGACAGTAAGAGAATCCTTTATGACATAGGGTTACTGAGGCAGTAGGCAGGCACATATGTATGTGAAGGGGTTACATTTTATAAAATATTTTTCCCTATGTGGCTCTTTATTTAACTTTTCAGATTGCATGCAAAGGAAAGTTTTTATTGGGGCAAACAATGGGGCGCAAGCATTACACATCTTTATCAGGTGGAAAGTGCTTTTATTTAAACAAATTTGGGGTCTGTTAGCGGTTCCTTTGAGGGACAGTTACAGCTGGTATCGGCTTTATTTTTTTCTCGGCAGGGAACACGCGCTTTTAGTTGCTGCACAGTTTTTCTTTGCCGGTCATGTGATCTCCTTCTCTTCCAACATAACGGAGCGGAGTGGAGTCGTGTAATAGATTATTTTCAGTGTCGGCTATTACAGCTGCTGGAAAAAAGCAGTTTGCAGTCTCTGTTCTTCCTTGGTTTTCCTCAGAATTGTGGTAGGGCACCTCAGACTGTCTGAGGTGTAGAGTTTTCTGAGCATTTTATTTACTTAGCGTATTAACGCTTATGAGTATAATTTGGAAGTTTGAATTTCTCATTTTATTTTGAGGTAATTTTATTTTTCCACTATGGATATGGATTAAGAACCTGTTTCATTTGATTGTTCCAGTTCCACTAAAGGAACAGGGTCTAGGATTTTATTCAAATCTGTTTGTGGTTCCCAAGAAAGAGGGAACTTTTCGACCCATTTTAGACCTGAAGTGTCTCAACAAATTTCTCAGGGTACCGTCCTTCAAAATGGAAACTATTCGTCCTTTGGTTCAAGAGGGTCAGTTCATGAAGACCATAAACCTAAAGGAAGCATATCTTCATGTTCCCATTCACCAGGATCATCACAAGTTCCTGAGATTTACTTTTCTAGACAAGCACTTTCAGTTTGTGGCTCTTCTGTTTGGCCTTGCCCCAGCTCCTAGAATTTTCTAAAAGGTTCTAAGGGCTCTCTTGGCAGTGGTCAGGTCTCAGGGAATTGCAGTGGCGCCCTACCTGGGTGACAAATATGTTTAGGCGCCTTCTTTTCAACAAGAAAACTCTCATACCAGAGATCTTGTTGTCTTTTCGATGTTCCCATGGATGGAAAGTGAATCTGGAGAAGAGTTCCCTTGTTTTAGCTACAAGGGTGGTTTTCTTAGGGACCATCATAGATTCCCTATCTATGAAAAAGTTCATTCCTCTTGCCTCTCTCTACAGTCTACTGTTCGGCCATCAGTGGCTCTATGTATGGAGGTAATTCGTCTGATGGTCGCTTCCATGAACATCATTCCCTTTGCTCGATTCCATTTGAGATCTCTGCAATTATGCATGCTCAGACAATGGAACAGAGACCATTCAGATCTGTCTCAAAGGATAGATCTAGATCAGTTGACAAGAGACTCTGTTCCATGTTGGCTTTCTCAGGGCACATGCTTCCGAAGACCTTCCTGGGTGATCGTGACCACGGACGCCAGCCTGCTAGGCTGGGGAGTAGTCTGGGACTCGTTAAAGGCACAGGGACTATGGACTCGGGAGGAGTCTGCTCTCCCCATAAACATCTTGGAGTTGAAAGTGATTTACAATGCGCTGATGGCTTGGCCTCAGTTGTCCTTAGCCCGGTTTATCAGGTTACATTGAGACAATATCACCTCAGTGGCTTACATCAACCACATGAAGGTGGTGTCTCGGATTATTCAGTGGGTGGAAGCTCACAGTTGTTGTCTATCTGCCATCCACATTCCAGGAGTGGACAACTGCGAGGCGGATTTTCTGAGCAGACAGACATTTCATCCCAGGGAGTAGGCTCTCCATCCGTAGGTGTTCTCCAGGTTAACCCTCAAGTGGAGGGTGTCAGAGTTGGCTCTGATGGCGTCTCGGCAGAACGCCAAGCTTCCAAGGTTTGGTTCAAGGTCAAGAGACCCGCAGGCAGATCTGATAGATGCTCTGGCGATTTCTTGGAATTTCAATCTAGCATTCCTGTTTCCTCCGTTTGCGCTCCTTCCACAAGTCATTGCTCGTATCAAACAGGAGAGAGCGTCAGTAATTCTAATAGCTCCTGCATGACCTCGCAGAATCTGGTATGCAGACCTGGTGAAGATATCATCTCTTCCACCTTGGAGGTTACCTCTGAGGAAGGACCTTCTAACTCAGGGTCCATTCCTCCATCCAAATCTTGTTTCTCTGAAGCTGACTGCTTGGAGATTGAACGCTTATTTCTGACTAAGAGTGGGTTTTCTGAGTTGGTCATTGAGAATATGATTCAGGCTCACAAGCCTGTCACTCGAAAAATGTACCATAAAGAATGGCGTAAATACCTTTATTGGTGTGAATCTAAAGGCTACTCTTGGAGTAGGGTAAGGATTACTAGGATTTTGTCTTTTCTCCAGGAAAGTCTAGAGAAAGGTTTGTCAGCCAGTTCTCTGAAAGGTCAGATTTCTGCATTATATAATCTTTTACATAAGCGTCTGGCGGATGTGCCAGATGTTCAATCTTTTTGGCAGGCCCTGATAAGAATCAGGCCTGTGTTTAAACCTGTTGCTCCTCCTTGGTGCCTTAATCTTGTTCTTGAAGTTTTGCAGCAGGCTCCGTTTGAGCCAATTCATTCCATAGATATTAAGCTGTTATCTTGGAAGGTTTGTTTCTTTTTTTTTATATATATTATTTCTTTATTGAATTTTTTCTTTGAAGAGGTACAACAGATGATACATAGTGAGAATACATTTAATATCATAATCCAAAGACTACAAATAATGCAAGATTTTTCCTAAGACCTCTATAACCAATCGCTAAAATTAACACTTAGCGAATAAAACTAACTAAACATAAACATTTTCAACAATTGCATCCTGCAGAGAATGACTACCCAGGTCTTATCGAGTTTGCGGCAAGTTCATATGTTTGTATGCACTGATTACATAGAATGTTGTAATTTCCAGACTCCACTCATTACCCCCTTACATGCTCATAGAAGCGTAAAACATCTCAAACTGAGTTAAGTTAAAGACCAGCATATGATTCCCAGAAGAATAACATGTCGGTGTACATTGTTAACCTGTTTGTCTTAAAATATGAATATCTCTCTAGCATCAGTGTTTCTTTTACTTTCTCCCTCCATCTACTTATTGTTGGGATTTTATCAGATCTCCATGAGGAGGCTATGAGCTGTTTGGCTACATTCAGCATGGTATGTCCCAGGTTTCTTTTAATGGTGCACTTAACATCATTCAACATATTAAACATGCATATTAGTGGATCCTGTGGGATATTGCAAGATAAAACTGTATTTATTTCTTTTATTATTTTCTTCCAAAATGGTTTGATTAACTCACAGGACCACCAAATGTGGCCCATGTTACCTACTGCCTGTCTGCATCTCCAGCATTTCTCAGTGGCCGAGGGGAATAAATACTTCAGTCTATTTGGTGTGAGATACCAACGAAACAATATTTTATAGTTAGTTTCCATTGCATGAGTCGTGTGAGCTGAATGAGCTATGTTGTAAAAGATCTTATTCCATGTTTTAGAATCCTGTGGCCCTGTAAGGTCTCTTTCCCACCCTTTTATATATCTATGGGGCTTGGGGGCTGTGGACTCAAGCAGTAGTTTGTATGTGGTTGAAATAATCTTTTTTTGTGCAGTGTTATTAAAGCACATCTGTTCAAACGTTGTCAATTTTCTCAGAAAATTGGCCCTTTCTCTATGCGTGTATATGTAATGGCTCGCCTGATGGTATCTTATCCATTGAGTGAAATACCCATTGCCTATGTCCAAAAGATCAGATCTTGGGGTTAGTTTCCCCAAATTGGTCATTAATGATACTGGAACGTAGCCTTTTAGACTAATATTGTGACCTGGGCTATGTTCTAGACCCTCTATGAATTCGGGGTTTGCTAGAATTGGTGTCAGCGGGGAGTAAGCGCTAGAGATGCTTTTATATCTATCCTGAATAAACTTCCAATCCCTGAGGGTGCTTAAGATAGTGGCAGTAAAGTTAGTATGAGGTTTGGACAGCAGTTTAGGTAGCCAACATAACCCCCCTAGTTGTGATATTCCCGATATGTCATGCTCTATATGTATCCAGTGTTTAGGTTCTTCTACTGAGTGCCTACTCCAGTCAATAATTCTTTGCAACGAGATTGCCTGTTTATATAGAGTTATATTGGGTACACCCAAGCCCCCCATATCTTTGTGTGCATACATGGATAACATGTTTACTCGAGGGGGTCTTTTTTTCCAAATGAAACTGTGAATGACTTTTTGTAGCTTCAAAATGTATGTCTGTGTGTTAGGTAGTGGCAGCGTCTGCAAGATGTATAAGATCTTTGGTAAAAGTACCATCTTAACAGAATTTATTCTCCCGATCCAAGATATATTCTTAGCCAGCCATGTCGACGCCTGATTGGTGATTGTGTTTAGTAATTTGGAGTAATTAAATGTTCGAATGGAATCTATATTGTTCAGCAAATGTACTCCTAGATATTTTATAGATTTCTGTTGTAACGCGAAGGGACTATGGATCTGAATTAAGTTCTTGATATTGGTAGGTAAATTTAAGGGCAGTAGTTCTGATTTATTGGCGTTTATTGAGAAGTTTGAAACCTCTCCATAATCTAAGAATTCTGATTGTACCGCGGAGAGAGAGTCAAGAGGGTTTACCAAGGTCAATAAAATATCATCTGCAAACATAGATAATTTGTATTCTTTATGATTGATATTTATTCCTGTTATATTGTTGTTTGATCTTATTTTACACGCCATCATTTCTAATGATAGGATGAACAATAGTGGGGAGAGTGGGCAACCTTGGCGAGTGCCGTTACGTATTTCAAATTGTTCTGATAATGTACCATTTATTCTGATTTGGGCTGTGGGGAATGAGTAAAGGGTCATGACTCTGTTTATAAATGGAGAGGGAAACTTGAACTTATGAAGAGTAGATTCTAGAAAGGTCCAATCTAACCTATCGATCGCTTTCTCAGCGTCAGTGGAAAGCATTACTGATGGTATGGTCTTGGTATTTATATAATCCAATAAGTTTAGTAGTTTAACCGTATTGTCTTTCGCCTCTCTCCGCGGTACAAACCCCACCTGATCTGGTGAAATCAAATGTGGTAATAATTTATTTAGTCGGGCTGCTAGTACTTTGGCATAGACCTTTAGGTCTATATTCAGTAGCGATATGGGGCGGAAATTCGCTGGAGTGTCAGGTTTCTTGCCTGGTTTAGGGAGTACAGTGATAACTGCTTGTAACATGGTGTCTGGAAGTGTATCCCCATTGTCAATCTGATGAAAAGTTTCTAACATATGAGGAGACAATAGGTGCGAGAATAATTTATAATAAGAGCCCGAGAATCCATCCGGTCCCGGAGCCTTCTCAGGCCTCAAAGACCCAATAGCCTCCAAGATCTCTTTGTGAGTTATCTGGGCCTTTAACATCTCACTATCTGACTCAGAGATTTCTGGAACCTTGATTTTGTCCATGTAATTTGTACATTTGGTTTCATGATCAAAAACTAATCTATTTGGATAGAGATTGTATAGGGTGTGGTAGTAATTTTTAAAGATCTCAGCTATGCGTTTGGTATCTTCTACTCTTTCCCCTTTTTGGTTGTTTATTGAATAGATATAAGTTTTTGTTTGTTTGGATTTTAGTGATCTGGCTAGTTGACGCCCCGGTTTATTGGCATCATAATAGAATCTCTGCTTGAGTTTAAATGCTGCTGTCTGAGCTTTGATATGTAAATGAGATTGCAGCTTAGATCTATAGAATTTTAGCTGTTGTAGGACTTTTTCATCTTGTGGGTGTATTTTATGAAGGTAGTCTAAATGCTCTAACTCCTTAGTGATATGTGTATATTCTTCTCTCTGATGTTTAAGCTTGTTAGCTCGTAGTTTAATTAGAGTGCCCCTAATGTAGCTCTTGTGAGCCTCCCACACCATGGCAGGTGCTACGTCCCCCTTAGCATTTTGTGTGAAATATTCCCTGATTTCCTCTTCTAAGGTGTGACATATCATCGGGTCTAGTAATAAGGTTTCATCTAACCTCCATGTAAAATCCTTTATGGGAGCTGAGGGCCAATCTATGACACATCTAACCATAGAGTGATCTGACCACGCTGTGTGTGTGATAGATGTTGATTTAGCGTTTGCCAGGATTATGTGGTCTAGTAGAATAAAGTCTATTCTTGAGTATGTTTTATTCGGATTAGAAAAGAATGTGTAATCTCTACGTTCAGGGTTTGCAATTCTCCAAGGGTCGTGTAGACTGAAGGATCTTAAAAAAATTCCCTGTTGATTTAAGTGTGCGTTTTGCAATTTGTATGTGCGGGTTTGAGCTATCCAATTTGGGGTTGAGCGGTAAATTAAAATCTCCTAAAACTATCAGCTGACCTTTGTGGATGTCCTGGAGTAGAGGGACTATAGCCTTGAAGAATAATGCTTGTTTGTGGTTTGGAGCGTATATGTTCACAATAGTTACCAATTTATTGTATAATATGCCATTAATGGCTAAGAATCTGCCCTCTGTGTCTTTCTTCTGGGCTATTAATTTGAAAGGTATGGAATTACGTATTAGAATGCTGACACCATTTATTTTTTTGTTCTTGTGTGCGCTATAGAAGTGTTGGGAGAAACAGCTATGAAGATATTTGGGCATAGACCCTCTTTTAAAATGAGTTTCTTGCAGGCCTACTATCTCCCCCCCTTTTTGTACTATATCTCTAAAGGCCATTGATCTTTTGGATGGAGAGTTGAAACCCTTTACATTTTGTGTTGCAAAATGGACAGTGGCGTCTGTTACTCTATTACCTTTATCATACATAGGTTGTGTCATCTGGTGGGTTTATCCAACTGTTTAAGGAAGCATCTCTGCAGGTAAACTCCTAAAATCAAACTAAAAACATAAACAACAAACATTTTAAAAACTTTAACCTTACATCTAAAGAGGGAAATGACTGAAAGATCCCTTTTTGGAATCATTCAGCCCACATAGTGCGTGCAGTTTCATTACTGCTTATGACCTACATTTACTATAACAAGGACTTAGTTATTGTTTGGACAGAACTATACATTTTTAAAAACCTAGAACAGACAAAAGAAACAGTTAGTAATATTCATACTGTCATCGTCTCTTTCCGGCTAATATCATTTGGTTATGCAACCCACATCTAGCAAAGGATACATGCCTATATACATACTCAGCCCATGCGGGCTCTAGAGTCTGAAGGTGGTATGGGTGTTTTCAGTCTTTTGTTGCGGACTGTTTGCCATTCCCTGCATTGTGCTAAGGGAGGGGCAAGAGGGCCCCCTGCAGGGGCAATACTTTGTCTTGTGTCAGAGTCAATTACCGGTGGAGGTATTTCCAACTTTCTGCAGCATTCTTCAATTTCCTCAGGTGAGGAACAGCTCGCCCTTCTGTTCTTCCAGATGATGAGCAACTGAAATGGATGACCCCATCTGTAAGGGATATTTCTAGCCTGTAGGTGTTTCGTCAATGGAGAAAGTTCTTTTCTTCTGGCTAGTGTTCTGGATGATAGATCTGCAAAAAACTGAAGGGTGCTGCCGTCTTTCTGGATGGGACGTTTGTCTCTCGCTGCTTTCATGAGCTGTTCTTTTAGCTGGTATTCTGTGATTCTTATAATCACATCTCTGGGAGGTGCAGATTCTGGAGGCTTTGGCCTAAGGGCCCGGTGCGCTCTGTCTATACCAATTATTGAGTTGTCTGCTGGGTCTCGTAGTTGTGAGAACAGAGCTTGTAAATAGTCATGTAATGCTGAGGCCTCTATTTCTTCTGGAATACCACGTATTCTAATATTTTGTCTTCTGGACCTGTTCTCTATGTCCTCGATTTTATCTTCCATCTGTTTGATGGTTTGGTCTTGTTGTTCTAACTGGTTGTGGACATTTGTGAGGCAGGTATTATGTTCTTGAGCAGTATCTTCTAAAGTATTGACTCTGGTACCAATCTCTTTTATGTCTCTTTTCAGTTCTGAAATTTCGTCCTTTATGCATTGCTTCACTTGAGAGATCAATGCAGAGAAATCTTGCTTTGAGGGTATAGAAGATAGCACAGACTGTGGCACAGACATCATGTTTTCTTCTTCCTCAGAGCCTAAGTCTGAAGTATCTGATGAAATATGTGATCTTTGCGATGCTGTGGGGATTTCTTTTGATATCTGGGGTGTAGAGGACTTGAAATAGTCATCCATGGAAGGATTTGCTTGTCCGCTTCCCTTGTTTTGCTTTCCTTTTGATATGCTTTTTCTAGGAGACATTTTGGCTGTGTTTACCCTGGAGCAGTGAGCTGTTCTGGAGAGTGATGATGTATAAAATATACTCCACTTGGTCTTTACATATAACTCATAGGAGAGGAAGACACAACAAAGCAAATTATCTGGCGTGCAAGAAGTTAGTGCTGAAGTATAGACACTGATGTCATGGAGTATTAACAGTTAACAATGATGTGTTTATATCCAAAACAAGATTCACTCTTATTCATAATCAGCTTTCATGGTATGACCACTAAATGTGTGGTAGTGTAAAATACTCAGATTGCCCAGGCACGTTATAATCAGACAGTTCACCAAGCATGCATCTCCTTTCGTATGTGCTTGTTCTGTGTATAATGAAGCTTTCAGTATGCCTGCTGTCCCTAATTTGTTTGATTACCAGTGTATTCGTGCTCTAGAAGGTCTTAGGGGTTTCACATGCTGAACCGTAAGTTTAGCTTAGGACCGCTGATTAGCAAATATATACTTGTATGTACTTTTTATTTTTGATGATCTGCTTCTAATTATGGAGAAAAGGGTGCTTTATCCTGTCTCTCCCCTGTTCCGGTTATCCATCTAGTATATTGTATCATAAGTTCAGGTTCAGGGAGGCTTGCTATAAGTGCGTATGTGCTTTTAAAATGGCGACCGCCATCTTTCTCTATGCCTCTCTGCTCGTTACTCACTCTGAGAATGTTTGTGACAGCGGTAAATTTCCCCTCCTAGCAGCGTTACCTCATAATCCTCCACCGGATCGATGCGGTGATGTGTCGGGTAGATCCTCTGTTAGCTCAGTACTTTTTGGGCTGTTTGCACACGCTATTCCAGTCAGCGGTTGTTAATGGTGGCAAAATGGTCAGCGGCCGCTCATCAATTCATTTTTATGCTGAGACCTTAATTAAACACCTCCGGTCAGTGTAATCCAGGTGATATGCAAGGTCTATGATGGCTTTAGGGCACTAATGTGGGCTTTAGACACCGGAGCTCACCTAATGTGCGGCCATCCTCATTCAGTGCCGGCTCCGCCCCGGAAGGTTTGTTTCTTATTGCTATTTTTTCTGCTCAGAGAGTTTCAGAACTCTCGGCTTTGCAGTATGATTCTCCTTACCTTATCTTTCATGCTGATAAGGCGGTTCTTCGTAGTAAATTGGGGTTTCTCCCTAAAGTGGTTTCTGATAGAAATATTAATCAGGAAAATATTGTTCCTTCTCTATGTCCTAATCCTTCTTCTCATAAGGAACGTCTGTTGCACAACTTGGATGTTATGCATGCTCTAAAATTCTACCTACAGACGACTAAGGATTTTCACCATTCTTCTGCCCGGTTTGTTTGTTTCTCAGGAAAGTGTAAGGGTCAGAAGGCTACTGCTACTTCTCTTTCCCTCTGGTTGAGAAGTATGATTCGTTTTGCTTATGAGACTGCTGGACAGCAGCCTCCTGAGAGAATTACAATTAGGGTTGTCTCCTCTTCTTGGGCTGGGGATTTATGGGTAGGGGAGTGACACTTAACCGCTTTGCTGGCCAGGCCAGGAGTCATATTCCCACTAGTAATTGAAATGACGTTGTGGACTCTCCGTGTCCGGAAAGAAATAAAGTTATCAGGTAAGCATAAATTTTATTTTTTCAACAGTAACTGGTGGAAATTAGTTTTTCTAGCTAAAGACTTATTCTAGAGGAAAGGATCAAATAAATAGCTGTTTTCATTACTTTCATCAGGAACCAAATATCTTCTCATCACAATAGCTTGTTGCTTCCAGATCTTTATGGAAACCCAATGCTATCTGGAAAATGGCCAAGCAGAATAGAAAGACTTTCTCTTCTAAATTTGCATGAAGATACGGCCCTTGACACAGATACAATTTTGGTAAAGGACAGGTGAAGCCTTTTTTAGAAGGCCTGTTCGCCAGACTGTCCATCATCTCTGGGTTCTAAACATAAATTCCCAGTGTTAAAGATTAGACTTCATGTTAAAGCCTCCTCAGGGAAGGTTGCTTCTGTCTTATTTGCCAAAAGACCTAGTAAAAGCAGCACTTTATTTAGTTCTCGATCTGGAAACATTGGAGTATTATCTCTATTTCTAGATTTGGCAAGGTATCATGTATTGTATTCCAATCTTTTCGTTATTCTTAAGTAGAAGTGAATTTTCAGGCATATTTTGGATCTTAAATCTTTAAACAAGTTTCTCAGAGTTTCTAATTTCAAAGTGAAAACTATTCTTACTATTTTAACCCTAATTCAACAGGTTCATTTTATGTCCACAATAGATTTGAAGGATGCTTACCTCCATCTTCTTATCCACATAGACCACCTTTTAGTTACTCAATTTTGCCTTTCTAGACAAACACTTCTGGCTTGTGGTCATTTCTCCAACATTGGTGTGTCCGGTCCACGGCGTCATCCATAACTTGTGGGAATATCTCTTCCCCAACAGGAAATGGCAAAGAGTACAGCAAAAGCTGTCCATATAGTCCCTCCTAGGCTCCGCCCACCCCAGTCATTCTCTTTGCCGTTGCACAGGCAACATCTCCACTGAGATGGTTAAGAGTATGTGGTGTTTAGTTGTAGTTTTTATTCTACTATCAAGAGTTTGTTATTTTAAAATAGTGCTGGTATGTACTATTTACTCTGAAACAGAAAAAGATGAAGAGTTCTGTTTGTGAGAGGAATATGATTTTAGCAGCAGTAACTAAAATCGTTTGCTGTTTCCACATAGGACTGTTGAGATGAAATAACTTCAGTTGGGGGAAACAGTTAGCAGACTTTTCTGCTTAAGGTATGACTAGCCATATTTCTAACAAGACTGTGTAATGCTGGAAGGCTGTCATTTCCCCACATGGGGACCGGTAAGCCATTTTCTTAGTCTCAAACAGAATAAAGGGCTTAATATGGGCTATAAAACTGGTAGACATTTTTATGGGCAAGATCGATTGCTTTATTTGGGCATTTTATACAGATTGAGGTTGAATTTCTCACTTATAAACTTTGGGGAACGTTTTTTAATGTCAGGCACTGGTTTAGACACTTTTTCAGTCAGGAAGGGCCTTCACTGTAGTAGGCTGAGCCTCATTTTCGCGCCATTACTGCGCAGTTACTTTTGAGAGCAGGACATGCAGCGGCATGTGTGTGGATCTGAAAGTAGTTGAAAAGGTTCCTAGAAGGCTTCATTTGGTATCGTATTCCCCCCTGGGTTTGGTTTAGTCGCAGCAAAGGCTGTAGCTGGGACTGTAGAGGGGTTAAATCTGTAACCGGCTCCGGTTTCTTCATTTTAAGGGTTAAAGCTCTGAAAATTTGGGTGCAATGCTTTGAATGCTTTAAGACACTGTGGTGAAAATTTGAACAATTCCTTCATTGTTTTTCACATATTCAGTAATAAAGTGTGCCCTGTTTAAAATTTAAAGAGACAGTAACGGTTTTAATTTAAAACGGTTTTTGTACTTTATTGACAAGTTTAAGCCTGTTTAACATGTCTGTAGCTTCAGATAAGCTATGTTCTGTATGTATGGAAGCCAATGTGTCTCCCCCTTCCAAATTGTGTGATAATTGTGCCATAGCGTCCAAACAAAGTAAGGACAGTACTGCCACAGATAGTAAAGTTGCCCAAGATGATTCATCAGATGAAGAGAGTAAAGATAGTTCTACTTCATCTCGCTCTGTGTCTACACCAGTTTTGCCCGCGCAGGAAACTCCTAGTACTTCTAGCGCGCCAATGCTTGTTACTATGCAACAATTGGCGACAGTAATGGATAACTCCATAGCTAATTTTTTTATCCAAAATGCCTGCATTTCAGAGAAAGCGCGATTGCTCTGTTTTAAACACTGTAGAGCAGGAGGGCGCTGATGATAATTGCTCTGTCATACCCTCACACCATTCTGAAGGGGCCATGAGGGAGGTTTTGTCAGATGGGGAAATTTCAGATTCAGGTAGAATTTCTCAACAGGCAGAACCTGATGTTGTGACATTTAAATTTAGAACCAAGCGTAACTGTACTACAGATTTAAAATTTCAAGAACATGCTCAACAAACTAATCAGCGATTGGAAGCTAGAGGTTATAATATTGACCTCTTAAACAAAACAAAGGCAAAAGTAGATCTTATAAGTAGAGAGGATTTGATACATAAAGATACCACAAAAAGACAAAGAAAACATATGAAACCTACTTTTATTACTACTTATAGCAGAGACTTTAACAAAATCTGTAACATTGTACGAGGCTGCCTACCCATTCTAGAAAGTGACCCAAAACTAAAGAAAATTGTTGCTGAAGGATGTCTTTTTTCGGCACGGAGAGCGAAAACTTTAGGAAGCATTTTGGCCCCCTCTATGTTACCTAGTAACAACAAAGAGACATGGCTTACAAAAAGATTAGGGTGTAACAAATGTAACGACAATATTTGTAAAACCTGTTTTCATATAAAACAGGGAACAAAATTCACATCGAGTGTAACAAATAAAGAATTTGATATACGTTACAGAATTACATGCAACACTACACATGTTATTTATCTTTTAACATGTCAGGGATGTAAAAAGCAGTACGTAGGGCGCACAAAACGTGCCCTACGTGATAGAGTACTACAACACCTAAGAGATATAGGGAATCCAGACAGTACCACCCCCATAGCGAAGCACTTTAGACAGGAACACAATGCTGATGAATCCCTGTTAACTGTACAAGGTATAGATCATATTCCAAGACATAGGAGGGGGGGTGACAGGGAGAGACGTTTAGACCAGAGGGAAGTGTTTTGGATTTTCAATCTTCAAACAAAGCACCCCTCTGGTCTAAATTCAATCATGGATGTAGATTTATTCTATTGAAATTATACATTTTAAGAAATTATTTTCTTAGATACTACTCATGACATTTAGAATTTAATTGTTTATTGTAAAGACCATTAGAGTTATAGGTATTGTATTAATAAAAGCAGCAGTATTCCTCTTACTAACTTTATTACAGTTATATTTCAATATTTAAGTATTTGCTCTTTTTTCAAAGAGTTAATGAGGTACAGGTGCCTGCAATTACTTTAATATTTCATTGTTAAATAGCACTAGCAGGTGTGAACACAAACTATGCCAGTGAACAAGGGCTGAGACTTGGCCCGAAACATGTTTGGCGTTTGGTTCTAAACACCTTGTTGCAGGCCTGCGACTAGCTTATGCAGCATACATGTTTTTACATGATTTTTAAACTGTTTTGACAAATAAAATTGGATTTGTTTTTAAGAAAATATTTCTACAGTCTTTTCCTCTGGAGTTGCGGGATGACAAAGTGTGTCTACTAAATTTAAGTTAGAGCATCTCCGCGCACTGCTTAAGGAGGTGTTATCTACTCTGGATGATTGTGACAACCTGGTCATTCCAGAAAAATTGTGTAAGATGGACAAGTTCCTAGAGGTTCCGGTGCACCCCGACGCTTTTCCTATACCCAAGCGGGTGGCGGACATAGTGAACAAGGAGTGGGAGAAGCCCGGCATACCTTTTGTTCCCCCTCCTATATTTAAGAAATTATTTCCTATGGTCGACCCCAGAAAGGACTTATGGCAGACAGTCCCTAAGGTCGAGGGGGCAGTTTCTACACTAAACAAGCGCACTACTATTCCTATCAAGGATAATTGTGCTTTCAAAGATCCTATGGATAAAAAATTGGAGGGTTTGCTTAAAAAGATTTTTGTTCAGCAAGGTTACCTCCTGCAACCTATTTCGTGCATTGTTCCTGTCACTACAGCAGCGTGGTTCTGGTTCGAGGAACTAGAAAAGTCGCTCAATAGAGAGACTCCTTATGAGGAGGTTATGGACAGAATACACGCACTTAAGTTAGCTAATTCCTTTATTTTAGATGCCGCTTTGCAGTTAGCTAGATTAGCGGTGAAAAATTCTGGGTTTGCAATTGTGGCGCGCAGAGCGCTCTGGCTAAAGTCTTGGTCAGCGGATGTATCTTCCAAGACAAAATTGCATAATATCCCTTTCAAGGGTAAAACCCTTTTTGGACCAGAGTTGAAAGAGATTATCTCAGACATCACAGGGGGTAAGGGCCATGCCCTCCCACAAGATAGACCTTTCAAGGCCAAGAATAAGTCTAATTTTCGTTCCTTTCGCAATTTCAGGAACGGACCGGCCTCCAACTCTGCAGCCTCTAGACAAGAGGGTAATGCTTCGCAGACCAAACCAGCTTGGAAACCGATGCAAGGCTGGAACAAGGGTAAACAGGCCAAGAAGCCTGCTGCTGCGACCAAAACAGCATAAGGGAACAGCCCCCGATCCGGGACCGGATCTAGTAGGGGGCAGACTCTCTCTCTTTGCTCAGGCTTGGGCAAGAGATGTTCAGGATCCCTGGGCACTAGAAATAGTTTCTCAGGGTTATCTTCTGGAATTCAGGGAACTACCCCCAAGGGGAAGGTTCCACATGTCTCACTTATCTTCAAACCAAATAAAAAGACAGGCATTCTTACATTGTGTAGAAGACCTGTTAAAAATGGGAGTGATACACCCAGTTCCAACGGTGGAACAAGGACTGGGTTTTTACTCAAATCTGTTTGTAGTTCCCAAAAAAGAGGGGACCTTCAGACCAATTCTAGATTTAAAGATTCTAAACAAATTTCTCAAAGTACCATCGTTCAAAATGGAAACTATCCGAACGATTTTACCCTCAATCCAGGAGGGTCAATTTATGACTACCGTGGATTTAAAGGATGTGTATCTACATATTCGTATCCACAAAGATCATCACCAGTTCCTAAGGTTCGCCTTTCTGGACAAACATTACCAGTTTGTGGCTCTCCCATTCGGGCTAGCCACTGCTCCAAGGATTTTCACAAAGGTACTCGGGGCCCTTCTAGCGGTTCTAAGACCAAGGGGCATTGCAGTGGCACCTTACTTGGACGACATTCTGATACAAGCGTCGTCTCTTTCAAAGGCAAAGGCTCACACAGACATTGTTCTGGCCTTTCTCAGATCTCACGGCTGGAAGGTGAACATAGAAAAAAGTTCCCTGTCTCCGTCGACAAGAGTCCCCTTCTTGGGGACAATAATAGATTCGTTAGAAATGAAGATTTTCCTGACAGATGTCAGAAAGTCAAAGCTTCTAAACGCTTGTCAAGTTCTTCACTCTGTTCCACGACCTTCCATAGCTCAGTGCATGGAAGTAGTAGACTTGTCTCCAGTGATCCAAGTAGATCAGAAGACCAGAGAATCTCTACGTTGGTGGCTAACCAAGGATCATCTGTCCCAGGGAATGAGCTTCCGCAGACCAGAGTGGATCATCGTCACGACCGACGCCAGTCTAGTGGGCTGGGGCGCGGTCTGGGACTCCCTGAAGGCTCAGGGTCTATGGTCTCTGGAAGAATCTCTTCTCCCGATAAACATTCTGGAACTGAGAGCGATATTCAATACTCTCAAAGCTTGGCCTCAGCTAGCAAAGGCCAGATTCATAAGATTCCAATCAGACAACATGACGACAGTTGCTTACATCAACCATCAGGGGGGAACAAGGAGTTCCCTGGCGATGAGAGAAGTGACCAAGATCATAAAATGGGCGGAGGATCACTCCTGCCACCTATCTGCGATCCACATCCCAGGAGTGGAAAACTGGGAGGCGGATTATCTGAGTCGTCAGACATTCCATCCGGGGGAGTGGGAACTCCACCCCGAGATATTTGCCCAGTTGATGCAATTATGGGGCATTCCAGACATGGATCTGATGGCGTCTCGTCAGAACTTCAAAGTTCCTTGCTACGGGTCCAGATCCAGGGATCCCAGGGCGACTCTAGTGGATGCATTAGTAGCGCCTTGGACCTTCAACCTAGCTTATGTTTTTCCACCGTTTCCTCTCATTCCCAGGCTGGTAGCCAGGATCAAACAGGAGAGGGCCTCTGTGATTTTGATAGCTCCTGCGTGGCCACGCAGAACTTGGTATGCAGACCTGGTGAATATGTCATCGGCTCCACCATGGAAGCTACCTTTGAGACAGGATCTTCTGGTACAGGGACCATTCGAACATCCAAATCTAGTCTCTCTCCAGCTGACGGCTTGGAAATTGAACGCTTGATTTTATCTAAGCGTGGGTTTTCGGATTCTGTGATTGATACTCTGGTACAAGCCAGAAAACCTGTAACTAGAAAGATTTACCATAAAATATGGAAAATATATATCTGTTGGTGTGAATCCAAGGGATTCTCATGGAGTAAGATTAAAATTCCTAGGATCCTTTCCTTCCTACAAGAAGGTTTGGATAAGGGATTATCAGCGAGTTCTCTAAAGGGACAGATTTCTGCTTTATCTGTCTTGTTACACAAACGACTGGCAGCTGTGCCAGATGTTCAAGCCTTTGTTCAGGCTTTGGTCAGGATCAAGCCTGTTTACAGGCCGTTGACTCCTCCCTGGAGTTTAAATTTAGTTCTTCCAGTTCTCCAAGGGGTTCCGTTTGAACCTTTACATTCCATAGATATTAAGTTGTTATCTTGGAAAGTTTTGTTTTTAGTTGCTATTTCTTCTGCTAGAAGAGTTTCTGAGTTATCTGCTCTGCAGTGTACTCCGCCCTATCTGGTGTTCCATTCAGATAAGGTCGTTTTGCGTTCAAAATCTGGTTTTCTTCCAAAAGTTGTTTCCAACAAGAATATTAACCAGGAAATAGTTGTGCCTTCTTTGTGTCCGAATCTAGTTTCAAAGAAGGAACGTTTGTTACACAATTTAGATGTAGTCTGTGCTTTAAAGTTTTATCTAGAAGCAACAAAGGATTTCAGACAAACATCTTCTCTGTTTGTCGTCTATTCTGGTAAAAGGAGAGGTCAAAAAGCTACTGCTACCTCTCTTTCCTTTTGGCTGAAAAGCATCATCCGATTGGCTTATGAGACTGCCGGACGGCAGCCTCCTGAAAGAGTCACAGCTCACTCTACTAGGGCTGTGGCTTCCACATGGGCCTTCAAGAACGAGGCTTCTGTTGATCAGATATGTAAGGCAGCGACTTGGTCTTCCTTGCACACTTTTGCCAAATTCTACAAATTTGATACTTTTGCTTCTTCGGAGGCTATCTTTGGGAGAAAGGTTTTGCAAGCCGTGATGCCTTCCGTTTAGGTAACCTGATTGGCTCCCTCCCTTCATCCGTGTCCTAAAGCTTTGGTATTGGTTCCCACAAGTTATGGATGACGCCGTGGACCGGACACACCAATGTTGGAGAAAACAGAATTTATGCTTACCTGATAAATTACTTTCTCCAACGGTGTGTCCGGTCCACGGCCCGCCCTGGTTTTTTAATCAGGTTTGATAAATTTATTTCTTTAACTACAGTCACCACGGCACCCTATAGTTTCTCCTGTTTTTTTCTCCTGTCCTTCGGTCGAATGACTGGGGTGGGCGGAGCCTAGGAGGGACTATATGGACAGCTTTTGCTGTACTCTTTGCCATTTCCTGTTGGGGAAGAGATATTCCCACAAGTTATGGATGACGCCGTGGACCGGACACACCGTTGGAGAAAGTAATTTATCAGGTAAGCATAAATTCTGTTTTCTTTTGCACTAGTTGAAGCCCCAGATTTTTTTTTACAAAGGTTTTGGGAACTCTTGTCTGAGATAAGAGCTCAAGGTATTTATTTCAATGGTCCCCTCACCTGGATGATATTTTGGTTCAGGCTCAATCTTTAACTTAACTACTGATGCTTCCTTGCGACCATGATTGGTGGATCAATATTCAAAAAAAGTTCTCTCTCCTCAAATCAAGAGTTTAATTTCTGGCCATCATTATAGAGTCTGTAACCATTTGTCTTTCTCTTATGGCTTAATGCAGATCCAAGTTACAGACAGCTTGTCAAGCCTTTCTGTCTACGTCTCTTCCATCAGTAGCTCAAAGTATGAAAGTATTGGTTTGATGGTTGCTGTATCAGATGTGATTCCCTTTGCACTATTCCATATGCACCCTCTTCAACTTTGCATGAAAAATAATGGTGTAAGGATTACAATCAGCTATTACAGAGTCCTTTTGGATTCCACTGTGATACCATCTCTGTCCTGGTGGATAATCACCAATTAATTTCTCTGGAAGTGTCTTTTTTCATCCCACTTTAACGGTAATTACTACAGTTGCTAGTTTCTGGGGTTGTGGTGCAGTGTGGGAGTCCAGGAAGAGCACTGGGGGTTTGGTTTCCTCAGGAGGTGAGGTTATCAATAAACATTCTGGAACTCCATGCAATCTTCATGACTCTATAGATATGGCCTCTTCTAAAAAGAGAGACTTATCTGTGTATACAGTCAGACAGTGTCACATCTGTGGCATATATTAACCATCAAGGGGATATTCACTGTTCCCTAGCAAGGAATGAAGTTACACAGATTTTGACTTGGGCAGGAGCAATCTGTACAATTTCTGAAATTCACTTCCCAGGAGTTAACAACTGAGAGGCGGATTACCCTAAGTTGACAATTTCTCCATGCTGGGGAATAGGCTCACCATCCAGAGGTTTTTGACCAGATGTGAACGAATGGGGTTTTCCAGAGGTAATCCATTTGGCCTTTTGTTTAAACCACAAACTTCACAGATACTATGACAGACTAGGGATCCTCCAGTGGAGTTTGTGGATCCCTTAACTGCTTCTTGGTCTTTTTATCTTGCATACATTTTTCCACCAACTGTTCTGCTTCTCAGAGTCATAGTTCGAATGAATCAGGATCGCTCATCACTAATCCAGCTTGCTTCGACTTGGCGACGCAAAGCTTGGTATGTAGATCTGGTTCAGATGTCCAGACTTTTGTTGAGGTGCTAATCAGGTTAAGACCTGTAGCTAAGCAAATATCTCCTCCTTCGAACTGTAATCTAGTTTTAAGAGTATTGCAATCTCCTCCTTTGAACCTATGCATGGTATAGAGTGACATTCAGCTTCTGTGTTAAAAGGTATTGCTTCTTTTAGCAGTCTCTTTCTCCAGAAGAGTTTGATTTGTCTGTTCTTTCTTACGAGGCTCCTTATCATATTTACAATCAGGATAAGGTGATTTTACCTAAAGTTGTTTCTTCAGAAACAATCAATCAATAAATTGTTGTCCCTTCCTTTTGTCCTAATCCTAATCATTCTAAAGAGAGACCTTTAACATAATTTTACCCAAAATGGTTTTAGACAATTCTCTAGTTTATTTGTTTATTTCTCTGGTCCTCATTAAGGTCAGAAGGCTATAGCTGTTACTTTAGCTTACAGGTTAAAGAGCTTGATTCTCAGAGCTTACTTTGAGGCGGGAAAGTCTCCCCCAAAATGCATTATGGCTCATTTTACTAGATCAATTTCCACTTCCTGAGCATTTGAAAATGAGGCTTCTTTTAATCAGATTTGCAAAACAGAAATATTTTGATGTTTTTTGCCTCTTAAGCTTCAGTATAGCAGGTGTCAGTATCTGCTAAATAGGTGCCTGCCTTAATTTTTGTCTAACCCACTTATTTGTGGACTACACAGTTTGGGTATTAGATACCAAGATTAATGGCTTGTGGACTCTCACCACCTTATGAAAGAAAACAACATTAATGCTTACTTGTTAATTCATTTCTATGATAGTGGTAACAGTCCAAGAGATCAACCCACTTTTATATTTTTAAGTAGCAGCAGTTTTAGTTTGCACCTCAGTTACCCTGCTTTGTCTTTTTCTTACTTTTCTGTTTTTTTTCTCCTATATTGGCTATATGTGAGACTGAGATACCAGAGATGTGAGAGGGATGTGAAGCTCTTGGAATGTTGGGTATTTTGCCTCCTCCTAGTGCCCAGGAGTCTAATCCCAGGAGTAATTGTATTATGGACTCTCACCACCATGAAATAAATTAATTTAAAAAAAAAATGTAACAAATTTAAATGCCCACCTTATATATGTCTTACACTCCTGCAGGGAAAAATATTGTGAAACTTGAACATTTGAAAACAAATATTAATTATGTAGTAATAATTGTGTGAATTTTAGTTACTTCTAAACTGTATACTTTCTAATATGACACTGTGTGCCCAACAGAAATGCAGTTTGGATGGTGGAGAATAACAGATCCAGAAGATCTGAAATCTTTATTAAAAGTGCTTCATCTTAGAGGTATAAGAGAGAAGTCTTTACAAAAGCAAATTCAGAAGCATTTGGATTATATTACTCATGGCTGTTTAAAAAATAAAGATGGTAAGTATCATGTACATGATTTAAATGTGGCATGTTTCTAATCTGATTTTAGGTCCAAGATCAACAAATTTATTGCCAATTTAGAAGCCAGTCTGAATACTGAAGAACCTGAATACATGTTTTTAGGATCCATGGAATTATATATAAATACATATGAAAAATAATCTGAAAACATTAGGAGTCAGAATTGGCATTGCATTGTTTGAGCCATGGCACCTGGGATTTGCAAGCTCCGATTTAAATTGTTAATTTTCATGGACAATTTAGTAGTGACGTAGTGAGTGCACAGATACACAGGGCCTGTGATGTAGATGGAAGATGAATGTACTCATCATATCTGTGAATAGATAAACTAAAAAATGGGAAGAAATATAGTATAAAAAACTAGTAAAACTAGTATAAATCCTTCATCCTAAACCTGAATTGTATGTGCTCTTTATAAAAATTACACAGCTATTCAATTAAGATATGGGCAGCATATTTAGTAAAAGAGCTTATTGTTGGTTTTATTATGGGCTATGTGTTTTAACTTGGGGTCCTTTTATTATTTAGTCTTAATTGCCTTTGTTTACTTTCAATTATTCACATGATATGTAAAGACTGTGTGTTACATGTTTCATTTATTTGGATGTTGTTTGTGACCATAGCTGCCTTAATAGAAATGAATGGACATAACGAATATCATATTACACGAGATATTGTAGAGAACTGGTCTGTGGAGGAACAGGAAATGGAGATAGACATAAACATTCTTCAGCAGGTTGAAGACCTTGAAAGGAGAATTGCTTCAGCTAGTTTGCAAGTGAAGGTAAATCATGTAAAGCATAATATCCATTGCTTTGAGATATATAAATCACTATTAAAGCTGCTCTGTGTAGTTAAAGTTTAAACAAAGTTTCTGTTTTCAAAGTTGCATAACATGTAATTGTGCTGAAATTTGACAGTTTTGTAGCTATTACTAGTGGCTACAAAACTGCCAAATTAAATTGACCAAGCCATTTCAAAGTTATTAAATATAGAAGGAAAAAATTGCTGTTTAGTTTGTATTTGCTTCTAGTTTAGTAGCATTATTTCTTACCTAAGACGTCATCAATTACTAGTGGAAATATCACTTCTGGCCAGCTGGAGGAGGCAAAGAGCACCACAGCAAAGCTGTTACGTGTCAGTCCCCTACCCATAATCCCCAGTCATTCTATTTGCCTCTGTCAATGGAGGAGGGGAAGTTTTGGTGTCTGAAGAAAATTGGATTTCTTTCGCTTCAAGCAAGATTTTTGGGTCTAGCTGTAGTCCACGTTAATCTCTTCAGTAGAGTAGTGGTGGCTTTAAAGCAGTTAGGAACTTGTGAGGTGAGCCTTGCTCTGTTTTCTTAACATATTGCTGCCCTAGTATAGAAAGCCAGAGTAGGTTTACTCTGTTCTTTCTTTTTTCTACAGGCCTCTGTAAGGAGTATGTGTCCTTTCACACCTTGTAAACTGTCTCCCTGCCAGACAGCTAGATTGCAGGAACGTGCATTTTGTATTCTAGGTGAGGAGACTTGCACTTAAGAGTTTTTATAATTAAGGAATAGCTCTCTGCTTTTATTATTGGGACTAAAGAAGGAATCCTTAGTTGAGGATTTTCTACAGGCAGTATGCAGGCACTATTTATTGTATGTGCAAGAGACTTAGAGTTAATTCCCTTTATGGGTATAAAGGGGTTAACTCCTTATTCTGGCTCATTTGTTTTTACTGTAAAATACTACCATGCAAGTTCCTGGTTGTCTTTTAAATTATATTAACTCTGTGGGACATGGCACAGTTTTTTATGGTCTTTGTTGGTTATTTTTGCAACTACGACGGCTCATATTTGACTAAGTGTTTAGTTTAGTTTTTGAGCCGGATTGGAAGCGCGCACTTTGCTTAATGGCGCAGTTTCTTTCAACCCGGTCATGTGACCTTCTTCTTCTTCTGCTTCGGACCGATGTCGGCTGCTTCCGTGAGAGGATTCTGCATTAGTGCAGTAAGTAGCTTTCTGAATAGATGCGGATTGATGCTGCTGGTCTTTGTTTATTAAAATGAACAAATTTCATTGTAACAGTTTTTCTGTTTATAGCAGAAAGTGGCCGGTTTGCATGTTTTCCTCACATTTGCATTGCATAATATATTTGCATCCGGATTAGCTTCAGTCTGCTTACTACCGGAGGGATAGGCACCTCAGTTTAATGCTGAGGTAAAGATATTCTTAGTTAAAGTGAAGGTAAACGTTGGTGAATGAAAGCCCGTTTTTAAAAAATACTATTAAAAACAGGGGCACTTTCATTCATCAAAGTTTACAAAGCAGCCGTTTTGATTAAAAACTTAACTTTTTTTCTTTTCACAGCCAGAGCAGCTTCCCCCTCCTGGAAATCCTCTCTTCACACGTCAGCAATGACTAATCCGGCTTCCTCCAATCATAGCATGGCCTCAGGCAATGACTACCCTGGGGGGAAAGCCGTGATTGGAGGAAGCCGGATTAGTCATTGCTGACGTGTTAAGAGAGGATCTCTAGTTTTTTTTTATCAAAACAGCTGCTTTGTAAACTTTGATGAATGAGAGTGTCCCTGTTTTTAATAGTATTTTTTAAAAAACGAGCTTTCATTCACCAAAGTTTACCTTCACTTTAAGGTGAAACTATATCGCTCTCAGCACAGTCTAAATTAAAGTGTCAAATTTAAAGGGCCAGTAACAATTAAAAATAGTTTTTTGTTTTTTTGTAATCATTTTGTCAGGGAGCAGGATTCTCCTATCAAGATAATGTTTGCTGTGCAAAAGAGAATTTGATTGTATTTCTATGAAATGTTGTACCTCATGTTTAAATAAATCTTTTTTTTTTTTTTTTTTCTTTTTCTCCAACATTGGTGTGTCCGGTCCACGGCGTCATCCATTACTTGTGGGAAATGTTCTCCCCCACAGGGAAAGGCAAGGAGAGCACACAGCAAGAGCTGTCCATATAGCTCCCCCTCTGGCTCCGCCCCCCAGTCATTCTCCTTGTACTATTTACTCTATAACAGATAAGTGATAAAGATTTCTGTTTAAGAGGGCTATGATTTTAGCACAAGTAACTAAAATCCATTACTGTTACCACGCAGGACTGTTGAAACAAGAGAACTTCAGTTGGGGGTAACAGTTTGCAGACTCATCTGCTTCAGGTATGACTAGTCTCCTTCTAACAACACAGGCTAATGCTAGATGACAGTCATTTTTCCCCTCAGGGGAAACGGTAAGCCATTTTTCTTTCACCTCAGCAAAAAAGATAACAGGCTTCCCCTTTTTGTTTTTTATGCTGGTAGACACTGTTAGGGGCTAAATCGATTGGTTTTTATTACAATATTATACCATTTGAAATATTTTATAAGCTCACATACACTTGTGAACGTTTTTTATTGATCTGGCTTGTTTTAGACACCTAAATCTAGTCAGGAAGGCCCCTTCACTCTAGTGTGCTGAGGGAGGAAGCCTCATTTTGACACTTCAGCTGTGCAGTTGAATTTCAAGGCAGTGCATGCAGATTCATGTGAGAGGGTCCTGTGGTTCAGAAAGTGACTCCAAAAGGCTTTTCTTTCATGTAATTAGCAAGAGTCCATGAGCTAGTGACGTATGGGATATACATTCCTACCAGGAGGGGCAAAGTTTCCCAAACCTTAAAATGCCTATAAATACACCCCTCACCACACCCACAATTCAGTTTTACAAACTTTGCCTCCTATGGAGGTGGTGAAGTAAGTTTGTGCTAGATTCTACGTTGATATGCGCTCCGCAGCAGGTTGGAGCCCGGTTTTCCTCTCAGCGTGCAGTGAATGTCAGAGGGATGTGAGGAGAGTATTGCCTATTTTGAATGCAGTGATCTCCTTCTACGGGGTCTATTTCATAGGTTCTCTGTTATCGGTCGTAGAGATTCATCTCTTACCTCCCTTTTCAGATCGACGATATACTCTTATTTATATACCATTACCTCTGCTGATTTTCGTTTCAGTACTGGTTTGGCTTTCTACAAACATGTAGATGAGTGTCCTGGGGTAAGTAAGTCTTATTTTCTGTGACACTCTAAGCTATGGTTGGGCACTTTGTTTATAAAGTTCTAAATATATGTATTCAAACATTTATTTGCCTTGACTCAGGATGTTCAACATTCCTTATTTTCAGACAGTCAGTTTCATATTTGGGATAATGCACTTGAATCAATTATTTTTCTTACCTTAAAAATTTGACTTTTTTTCCCTGTGGGCTGTTAGGCTCGCGGGGGCTGAAAATGCTTCATTTTATTGCGTCATTCTTGGCGCGGACTTTTTTGGCGCAAAAAATCTTTTCTTTTTCCGGCGTCATACGTGTCGCCGGAAGTTGCGTCATTTTTGACGTTCTTTTGCGCCAAAGATGTCGGCGTTCCGGATGTGGCGTCATTTTTGGCGCCAAAAAGCATTTAGGCGCCAAATAATGTGGGCGTCTTATTTGGCGCTAAAAAATATGGGCGTCGCTTTTGTCTCCACATTATTTAAGTCTCATTTTTTCTTTGCTTCTGGTTGCTAGAAGCTTGTTCATTGGCATTTTTTCCCATTCCTGAAACTGTCATTTAAGGAATTTGATCAATTTTGCTTTATATGTTGTTTTTTATCTTACATATTGCAAGATATCTCACGTTGCATCTGAGTCAGAAGATACTTCAGGAAAATCGCTGTCTGGTGCTGGAACTACCAAAGCTAAGTGTATCTGCTGTAAACTTTTGGTAGCTATTCCTCCAGCTGTTGTTTGTATTAATTGTCATGATAAACTTGTTAATGCAGATAATATTTCCTTTAGTAATGTACCATTACCTGTTGCAGTTCCATCAACATCTAATGTTCAGAATGTTCCTGATAACATAAGAGATTTTGTTTCTGAATCCATCAAGAAGGCTATGTCTGTTATTCCTCCTTCTAGTAAACATAAAAAATCTTTTAAAACTTCTCTTTATACAGATGAATTTTTAAATGAACATCATCATTCTGATTCTGATGACTCTTCTGGTTCAGAGGATTCTGTCTCAGAGATTGATGCTGATAAATCTTCATATTTATTTAAAATGGAATTTATTCGTTCTTTACTTAAAGAAGTACTAATTGCTTTAGAAATTGAGGATTCTGGTCCTCTTGATACTAATTCTAAACGTTTAGATAAGGTCTTTAAATCTCCTGTGGTTATTCCAGAAGTTTTTCCTGTTCCTAGTGCTATTTCTGAAGTAATTTCCAGAGAATGGGATAAATTGGGTAATTCATTTACTCCTTCTAAACGTTTTAAGCAATTATATCCTGTGCCGTCTGACAGATTAGAATTTTGGGACAAAATCCCTAGAGTTGATGGGGCTATTTCTACCCTTGCTAAACGTACTACTATTCCTACGTCAGATGGTACTTCGTTTAAGGATCCTTTAGATAGGAAAATTGAATCCTTTCTAAGAAAAGCTTATCTGTGTTCAGGTAATCTTCTTAGACCTGCTATATCATTGGCTGATGTTGCTGCAGCTTCAACTTTTTGGTTGGAAACTTTAGCGCAACAAGTAACAGATCATGATTCTCATAATATTATTATTCTTCTTCAACATGCTAATAATTTTATCTGTGATGCCATTTTTGATATTATCAGAGTTGATGTCAGGTTTATGTCTCTAGCTATTTTAGCTAGAAGAGCTTTATGGCTTAAAACTTGGAATGCTGATATGGCTTCTAAATCAACTCTACTTTCCATTTCTTTCCAGGGTAACAAATTATTTGGTTCTCAGTTGGATTCTATTATCTCAACTGTTACTGGTGGGAAAGGAACTTTTTTACCACAGGATAAAAAATCTAAGGGTAAAAACAGGGCTAATAATCGTTTTCGTTCCTTTCGTTTCAACAAAGAACAAAAGCCTGATCCTTCATCCTCAGGAGCAGTTTCAGTTTGGAAACCATCTCCAGTCTGGAATAAATCCAAGCCTTCTAGAAAAGCAAAGCCAGCTTCTAAGTCCACATGAAGGTGCGGCCCTCATTCCAGCTCAGCTGGTAGGGGGCAGGTTACGTTTTTTCAAAGAAATTTGGATAAATTCTGTTCACAATCTTTGGATTCAGAACATTGTTTCAGAAGGGTACAGAATTGGTTTCAAGATGAGACCTCCTGCAAAGAGATTTTTTCTTTCCCGTGTCCCAGTAAATCCAGTGAAAGCTCAAGCATTTCTGAATTGTGTTTCAGATCTAGAGTTGGCTGGAGTAATTATGCCAGTTCCAGTTCTGGAACAGGGGATGGGGTTTTATTGAAATCTCTTCATTGTACCAAAGAAGGAGAATTCCTTCAGACCAGTTCTGGATCTAAAAATATTGAATCGTTATGTAAGGATACCAACGTTCAAAATGGTAACTGTAAGGACTATCTTGCCTTTTGTTCAGCAAGGGCATTATATGTCCACAATAGATTTACAGGATGCATATCTGCATATTCCGATTCATCCAGATCATTATCAGTTCCTGAGATTCTCTTTTCTGGACAAGCATTACCAGTTTGTGGCTCTGCCGTTTGGCCTAGCTACAGCTCCAAGAATTTTTACAAAGGTTCTCGGTGCCCTTCTGTCTGTAATCAGAGAACAGGGTATTGTGGTATTTCCTTATTTGGACGATATCTTGGTAGCAGAATCTCATACGAATCGACTTGTGTTGTTTCTTCAAGATCATGGTTGGAGGATCAATTCACTAAAAAGTTCATTGATTCCTCAGACAAGGGTAACCTTTCTGGGTTTCCAGATAGATTCAGTGTCCATGACTCTGTCTTTGACAGACAAGAGACGTCTAAAATTGATTTCAGCTTGTCGAAACCTTCAGTCACAATCATTCCCTTCGGTAGCCTTATGCATGGAAATTCTAGGTCTTATGACTGCTGCATCGGACGCGATCCCCTTTGCTCGTTTTCACATGCGACCTCTTCAGCTCTGTATGCTGAATCTATGGTGCAGGGATTACACAAAGATATCTCAATTAATATCTTTAAAACCGATTGTACGACACTCTCTAACGTGGTGGACAGATCACCATCGTTTAATTCAGGGGGCTTCTTTTGTGCTTCCGACCTGGACTGTAATTTCAACAGATGCAAGTCTCACAGGTTGGGGAGCTGTGTGGGGATCTCTGACGGCACAAGGAGTTTGGGAATCTCAGGAGGTGAGATTACCGATCAATATTTTGGAACTCCGTGCAATTTTCAGAGCTCTTCAGTCTTGGCCTCTTCTGAAGAGAGAATCGTTCATTTGTTTTCAGACAGACAATGTCACAACTGTGGCATACATCAATCATCAAGGAGGGACTCACAGTCCTCTGGCTATGAAAGAAGTATCTCGAATTCTGGTTTGGGCGGAATCCAGCTCCTGTCTAATCTCTGCGGTTCATATCCCAGGTATAGACAATTGGGAAGCGGATTATCTCAGTCGCCAAACGTTGCATCCGGGCGAATGGTCTCTTCACCCAGAGGTATTTCTTCAGATTGTTCAAATGTGGGAGCTTCCAGAAATAGATCTGATGGCGTCTCATCTAAACAAGAAACTTCCCAGGTATCTGTCCAGATCCCGGGATCCTCAGGCGGAAGCAGTGGATGCATTATCACTTCCTTGGAAGTATCATCCTGCCTATATCTTTCCGCCTCTAGTTCTTCTTCCAAGAGTAATCTCCAAGATTCTGAAGGAATGCTCGTTTGTTCTGCTGATAGCTCCGGCATGGCCTCACAGGTTTTGGTATGCGGATCTTGTCCGGATGGCCTCTTGCCATCCGTCGACTCTTCCGCTAAGACCAGACCTTCTGTTGCAAGGTCCTTTTTTCCATCAGGATCTCAAATCCTTAAATTTAAAGGTATGGAGATTGAACGCTTGATTCTTGGTCAAAGAGGTTTCTCTGACTCTGTGATTAATACTATGTTACAGGCTCGTAAATCTGTATCCAGAGAGATATATTATAGAGTCTGGAAGACTTATATTTCTTGGTGTCTTTCTCATCATTTTTCTTGGCATTCTTTTAGAATTCCGAGAATTTTACAGTTTCTTCAGGATGGTTTAGATAAAGGTTTATCCGCAAGTTCTTTGAAAGGACAAATCTCTGCTCTTTCTGTTCTTTTTCACAGAAAGATTGCTAATCTTCCTGATATTCATTGTTTTGTACAAGCTTTGGTTCGTATAAAACCTGTCATTAAGTCAATTTCTCCTCCTTGGAGTTTGAATTTGGTTCTGGGGGCTCTTCAAGCTCCTCCGTTTGAACCTATGCATTCATTGGACATTAAATTACTTTCTTGGAAAGTTTTGTTCCTTTTGGCGATCTCTTCTGCCAGAAGAGTCTCTGAATTATCTGCTCTTTCTTGTGAGTCTCCTTTTCTGATTTTTCATCAGGATAAGGCGGTGTTGCGAACTTCTTTTGAATTTTTACCTAAAGTTGTGAATTCCAACAACATTAGTAGAGAAATTGTGGTTCCTTCATTATGTCCTAATCCTAAGAATTCTAAGGAGAAATCGTTGCATTCTTTGGATGTTGTTAGAGATTTGAAATATTATGTTGAAACTACTAAGTCTTTCCGAAAGACTTCTAGTCTATTTGTTATCTTTTCCGGTTCTAGAAAAGGCCAGAAAGCTTCTGCCATTTCTTTGGCATCTTGGTTGAAATCTTTAATTCATCATGCCTATGCCTATGTCGAGTCGGGTAAAACTCCGCCTCAAAGGATTACAGCTCATTCTACTAGGTCAGTTTCTACTTCCTGGGCGTTTAGGAATGAAGCTTCGGTTGATCAGATTTGCAAAGCAGCAACTTGGTCCTCTTTGCATACTTTTACTAAATTCTACCATTTTGATGTATTTTCTTCTTCTGAAGCAGTTTTTGGTAGAAAAGTACTTCAGGCAGCGGTTTCAGTTTGAATCTTCTGTTTATGTTTTTCATTAAACTTTATTTTGGGTGTGGATTATTTTCAGCAGGAATTGGCTGTCTTTATTTTATCCCTCCCTCTCTAGTGACTCTTGCGTGGAAAGATCCACATTTTGGGTAGTCATTATCCCATACGTCACTAGCTCATGGACTCTTGCTAATTACATGAAAGAAAACATAATTTATGTAAGAACTTACCTGATAAATTCATTTCTTTCATATTAGCAAGAGTCCATGAGGCCCGCCCTTTTTTGTGGTGGTTATGATTTTTTTGTATAAAGCACAATTATTCCAATTCCTTATTTTATATGCTTTCGCACTTTTTTCTTATCACCCCACTTCTTGGCTATTCGTTAAACTGAATTGTGGGTGTGGTGAGGGGTGTATTTATAGGCATTTTAAGGTTTGGGAAACTTTGCCCCTCCTGGTAGGAATGTATATCCCATACGTCACTAGCTCATGGACTCTTGCTAATATGAAAGAAATGAATTTATCAGGTAAGTTCTTACATAAATTATGTTTTTTCTGTGAATGGTGACCCCTAAGGAAGGTAAAAAGCTGCAGCAAGGCTGTAGCTGGGATTGTGGTGTGTAAAAACGGTTAAATCCAACAATTAGCTCCGGTTTGCTTGTTCTAAGAGCTAGAGTCTCCATATTTGCTGTGCAATACTTTCTAAGCATTAAGACACTGGGGTCCAAATTTCAGAAAAATCGGATATTGCCTTCATAGTTTTTTGAACATTCAGAAATAAATGTGTCATTTTATTATTTAAAGAGACAGTAACGTTTTTGTTTAAAATTGTTTTTATTGCATTGTTTGCCTGCCTACATCTGTTTAACATGTCTGTTCCATCAGATAACCTATGTTCTGTGTGTATAGAGACAAATGTGGTTCCCCCTTCGAGTGTTTGTGATAATTGCGCCATAGCGTCCAAACAAAATCAGGACAGCTCTGTTATTTTTCATAATGTTGCCCAAGATGATTTATCTAATGAAGGTAGTGGGGATAGCTCTACATCCTCTCCTTCTGTGTCTACACCAGCTTTGCCCGCGCAGGCGACACCTAGCGCGCCAGTGCTTATTTCTATGCAACAATTATCAGCAGTAGTGGATAATTCTATAGCAAATCTTTTATCCAAACTGCCAGTTTTTCAGAGAAAGCGTGATTGTTCAGTTTTAAATACAGATAAAAAGGATGAACAATCAGACGCTGACGATGCCTTATCTATTTTACCCTCACATCAATCGGAATTGGCTGTGAGGGAAGGGCTTTCTGAGGGTGAAATTTCAGACTCAGGAAAAATTTCTCAACAGGCAGAACCTGATCTAGTGGCATTTAAGTTTAAGCTAGAACATCTCCGCGCTTTGCTTAAGGAGGTATTAGCTACTCTGGATGACTGTGATTCCATGGTAGTACCAGAGAAGTTGTGCAAATTGGACAAATTTTTAGAGGTCCCAGTGCACAACGACGCTTTTCCAATACCTAAGAGGGTAGCGAACATAGTGGAAAAGGAGTGGGAGAAGCCAGGTGTACCCTTTGCCCCACCTCCTATATTTAAGAAAATGTTTCCCATAGTAGACCCTAGAAGGGACGCATTGCAAACGGTCCCGAAGGTTGAGGGAGCTGTTTCAACACTAGCGAAGCGCACAACTATTCCTATAGAGGACAGCTGCGCTTTCAAAGATCCTATGGATAAAAAATTGGAAGGATTGCTTAAAAAGATTTTTGTTCAGCAAGAGTTCATCCTTCAACCAGCTACGTGTGTTATTAATGTCACTTCAGCGGCGTCCTTTTGGTTCGAAAAACTAGAAAGGTCGCTCCAGAAAGAAGTCATGGACAGAATTCACGCATTAAAGTTAGCTAATTCCTTTATATTGGATGCCGCCTTTCAAATAACGAAATTGGCGGCGAAAAACTCAGGTTTTTCTATAGTAGCGCGGAGGGCGCTTTGGCTAAAATCCTGGTCGGCAGACGTGTCGTCCAAGACTAAGTTACTGAATATTCCTTTCAAGGGTAAGACCCTTTTTGGGCCGGAATTGAAGGAAATTATTTCAGACATCACTGGGGGTAAGGGCCATGCCCTCCCACAGGATAGGCCTTTTAAGGATAAGAACAAGTCTAATTTTCGTTCCTTTCGCAATTTCAGGAACGGACCGGCTAATAACTCCACTGCCGCTAGATAAGAAGGTAACGCAGCCCAGATTAAACCCGCTTGGAAGCCCATGCAAGGCTGGAACAAGGGTAAACAAACCAAGAAACCTGCTGCTGCTACCAAGACAGCATGAAGGGGTAGCCCCCGATCCGGGACCGGATCTGGTAGGGGGCAGACTATCTCTCTTCGCTCAGGCTTGGGCAAGAGATGTTCTGGATCCCTGGGCACTAGAGATAGTTTCCAAGGGATACCTGTTAGAATTCAAGGGACTTCCTCCAAAGGGAAGGTTCCACCTGTCTCGCTTATCTTCAGACCAGATAAAGAAACAGGCATTCTTACATTGTGTAAGAGACCTATCAAAGATGGGAGTGATAAACCCAGTCCCCTCCGGGGAACAAGGTCTAGGGTTTTACTCAAACCTGTTTGTGGTTCCCAAAAAAGAGGGAACTTTCAGGCGAATTCTGGATTTAAAGATGTTCCTCAGAGTTCCATCCTTCAAGATGGAAACCATTCGGACAATCTTACCAACAATCCAGCAGGGTCAATTTTTGACTACCGTGGATCTGAAGGATGCGTATCTGCATATCCCAATCCACAAATCTCATCATCAGTTCCTGAGGTTCGCCTTTCTGGACAAACATTACCAGTTTGTGGCTCTTCCATTCGGTTTAGCCACCGCTCCCAGAATTTTCACAAAGGTGCTAGGGTCCCTTCTAGCGGTCCTAAGACCGAGGGGCATCGCTGTAGCACCTTATCTAGACGACATCCTAATCCAAGCGTCGTCTCTTTTCCAAAGCGAGGGCTCATACAGACATTGTGTTGGCTTTTCTCAGATCTCACGGGTGGAAAGTGAACATAGAAAAAAGTTCACTGTCACCGTCCACAAGGGTTCCTTTTCTGGGAACAATAATAGATTCTGTGGAAATAAAGATCTTTCTCACAGACGTCAGAAAGACAAAGCTTCTAAAAGCTTGTCGAGTTCTTCACTCTATTCCTCAACCCTCTATAGCTCAATGCATGGAAGTAATAGGACTAATGGTCGCAGCAATGGATGTGGTTCCTTTTGCTCGAATTCATCTAAGACCATTACAGCTGTGCATGCTCAATCAGTGGAATGGGGACTATACAGACTTGTCTCCCCAAATTCAAGTAGACCAAGTAACCAGGGACTCACTTCTCTGGTGGTTGACCCAGGATCACCTGTCTCAGGGAATGAGTTTCCGCAGACCGGAGTGGGTCATCGTCACGACCGACGCCAGCCTCTTGGGGTGGGGCGCGGTCTGGGACTCTCTGAAAGCTCAGGGCCTATGGTCGCGGGAAGAGTCGCTTCTCCCGATAAACATTTTGGAACTAAGAGCTATATTCAATGCGCTCCTGGCTTGGCCTCAGCTAGCGGAAGCCAGGTTCATAAGATTTCAGTCGGACAACATAACGACTGTTGCGTACATCAATCATCAGGGGGGAACAAAGAGTTCCCTAGCGATGAAGGAAGTAACCAAGATAATCCAATGGGCAGAGAATCACTCCTGCCATCTATCTGCTATTCACATCCCAGGAGTAGACAACTGGGAGGCGGACTATTTGAGTCGTCAGACTTTCCATCCGGGGGAGTGGGAACTCCATCCGGAGGTCTTTGTTCAGTTAACCCAATTATGGGGCATTCCAGACATGGATCTAATGGCGTCCCGTCAGAACTTCAAGATTCCTTGCTACGGGTCCAGATCCAGGGATCCCAAGGCGACTCTAGTGGATGCATTAGTGGCGCCTTGGTCGTTCAACCTAGCATATGTGTTTCCACCGTTTCCTCTCCTCCCCAGGCTCATAGCCAGGATCAAACAGGAGAAGGCCTCGGTGATTCTGATAGCTCCTGCGTGGCCACGCAGGACTTGGTATGCAGACCTGGTGAATATGTCATCGGCTCCACCATGGAAGCTACCTTTGAGACAGGACCTTCTAGTACAAGGTCCATTCGAACATCCCAATCTAGTTTCTCTGCAGCTGACTGCTTGGAAATTAAACTCTTGATTTTATCCAAGCGTGGGTTTTCAAATTCTGTGATTGATACTCTGGTCCAAGCCAGGAAACCTGTGACTAGAAGGATTTACCATAAAATATGGAAAAAATATATCTGTTGGTGTGAATCCAAAGGATTCTCCTGGAGTAAGATTAAAATTCCAAAGATTCTCTCCTTTCTCCAAGAAGGTTTGGATAAAGGATTGTTAGCTAGTTCTCTAAAAGGACAGATTTCTGCATTATCCGTCTTGTTGCACAAACGACTGGCAGCTTTGCCAGATGTACAAGCTTTTGTTCAGGCTTTGGTTAGAATCAAGCCTGTTTACAGACCCATGACTCCTCCTTGGAGTCTAAATTTAGTTCTTTCAGTTCTTCAAGGGGTTCCGTTTGAACCTTTACATTCCATAGATATTAAGTTACTATCTTGGAAAGTTCTGTTTTTGGTTGCTATTTCTTCTGCTAGATGAGTTTCTGAATTATCTGCTTTGCAGTGTGATCCACCCTATCTGGTGTTCCATTCAGATAAGGTTGTTTTGCGTACTAAACCTGGTTTTCTTCCAAAAGTTGTTTCCAACGAGAACATCAACCAGGAAATAGTTGTTCCTTCTTTGTGTCCGAATCCAGTTTCAAAGAACGAACGTTTATTACACAATTTAGATGTTGTTCGTGCTTTAAAGTTCTATTTAGAAGCAACAAAAGATTTTAGACAAACCTCATCCTTGTTTGTCGTTTACTCTGGTAAGAGGAGAGGTCAAAAAGCTACTGCTACCTCTCTCTCTTTCTGGCTGAAAAGCATTATCCGCTTGGCTTATGAGACCGGACGGCAGCCTCCTGACCGTATCACAGCTCACTCTACTAGGGCTGTGGCTTCCACATGGGCCTATAAGAACGAGGCTTCTGTTGACCAGATATGTAAGGCAGCGACTTGGTCTTCTCTGCACACTTTTGCCAAATTCTACAAATTTGATATTTTTGCTTCTTCGGAGGCTGTTTTTGGGAGAAAGGTTTTGCAAGCCGTGGTGCCTTCTGTTTAGGTAACCTGATTTGCTCCCTCCCTTCATCCGTGTCCTAAAGCTTTGGTATTGGTTCCCACAAGTAATGGATGACGCCGTGGACCGGACACACCAATGTTGGAGAAAACAGAATTTATGCTTACCTGATAAATTACTTTCTCCAACGGTGTGTCCGGTCCACGGCCCGCCCTGGTTTTTTTAATCAGGTTGAATTTTTTTTTCTTTATACACTACAGTCACCACGGCACCCTATAGTTTCTCCTTTTTCTCCTAACCGTCGGTCGAATGACTGGGGGGCGGAGCCAGAGGGGGAGCTATATGGACAGCTCTTGCTGTGTGCTCTCCTTGCCTTTCCCTGTGGGGGAGAACATTTCCCACAAGTAATGGATGACGCCGTGGACCGGACACACCACCGTTGGAGAAAGTAATTTATCAGGTAAGCATAAATTCTGTTTTTTCTGAGCCTAATGTCACATGCAGTGCCCTGCAATTCCTCTCAGACTCCAATTGGAGTTTATTTGCTTGCAGAATTTGCTGCACAGGTATGATCTGCGGCATTATCTGTTTTTTCTTTGTTGGGAAAATTCAAGAGGAAAATTAGAGATTCAGATTGTAAGGTTTCTGTTCCACCTGCTTCTACACTGGTTTCCCATCCTCATAAGTGATAAGGAGGATACGTCGGTAGCCTCTGAGGGTGAAATTTCATATTCAGACAGTATAATTCCTTTCTTCTGATGCTGAAGAAGTAATCTTCAGATTTAAGTTTGAACACCTTTGTGTATTGTTAAAGGAGGTTTTAGCTACTTTGGACGACTCTGATACTCTTGTCGTAGTCAACGCTAAGAAGTTTAGTAAACTTAATAAATACTAGGATGTTCCTTCCTTTGTAGAAGTGTTTCCTGTTCCAGACCATGCAACGGATATTAATTCACAGGAATGGGAGAAGCCAGGCATACCTTTTCCCCCGTCTCCTGTCTTTTATAAGATGTTTCCTGTTGCTGACTCCATTAAGGATTCATGGCACATGGTGCCTAAAGTAGAAGGGGCTATTTCTACTCCGGCTAAGAGAACTACGATCCCTATAGAGGATAGCTGCTCTTTTAAGGATCCAATGGACAAAAAGCTGGAGGCTTATTTGAAGAAGATGTATGTTCATCAAGGTCTTCGATAGCAACCTGCAGTTTGTATTGCCTCTGTGTCAATTGCGGTATCTTATTGGTGCAACACCTTGTCTGATTCTATTTTGGTAGAGACTCCTTAAGGAGGAGATCATAGTCAGAATTAAGGCTTTCAAGCTAGCCAATTTCTTTATTTCTGATGCTACCATGCAAGTTATTAATCTGGGAGCCAAGATATCTGGCTTCTCTCTGCTAGCCCGCAGGGCGTTGTGGCAAAATTCTTGGCTAGCTGACGTTTCTTTTAAGTCCAAGCTTCTGGCGCTTCCTTACAATTGTGAGACCTTGTTTGGACCTGGTCTGGCAAAAATAATTTCTGATATTACTGGTGGAGAAGGGTCTTTTCTTCCACAAGACAAGAAGAATAGTCCTAAGGACGTCAAAGTCCCTTTTGTTCCTTTCGTAACTTCAAAGGAAAGTCTTCCTCTTCCAAACAGGAACAGTCCAAGTTGGAACTTGGAAACCCAATCGTCTTGGAACAAGGGGAAGCAATAAAAGAAACCCCGCAGCTGAGTCTAAGTCGGCAGGAAGGGTTTGGCACCGGTCCAGGATTGGATCAATTGGGGGGTAGTCTTTCTCTATTTTTCAGGATACAAGATTTCCCAGATCAATGGGCTGTGGAAATAGTATATCAGGGTTTCAAGATTGAATTCTAAATTTCTTTTGCATGATGTACCGAGTCCACAGTTTCATTCTTGTGGGATATTATCCTTCCTAACGGGAAGTGGCAAAGAGAGCACCCACAGCAGAGCTGTCTATATAGCTCCCCCCTTAACTCCACCCCCCAGTCATTCTCTTTGCCGGCTCTAAGCAGGAAGGGTAAAGTGAAAGAGGTGTTAAACTTAGTTTTATTTTATCTTCAATCAAGAGTTTGTTATTTTTAAATGGTACCGGTGTTGTACTATTTACTCTCAGGCAGGACATAGATGAAGATTTCTGCCTGGAGGATGATAATCTTAGCATTTGTAACTAAGGTCCACTGCTGTTCCCACAGAAGCTGAGGAGTACAGGAAAACTTCAGTGTGAGGAACGGTTTCTTGCTATACAGCAATGAGGTATGTTCAGTCATTTTTTCTGCAGAGACTGTGTTAACTCAGAAAGGCTGACAGTATCCCCATTAGGGGAAGGGGAAGCAGTAATCCTAGTTTTATAAGGGGCATTATTAGCTTGCATAAAGGGCTAATTTTATGAGCACTCAGTTTGTATATGACATATTGGGCAAATGTTTGTGTGTTCTGGGAGTAATGTTTTTATTTTTCTGATGGGACATCTGTTTGAGGGTACATTTGGCTTATTTAGGGGTTTTTATAGCCCACATGGCTTACAAACAGGGTTTGATGGATTTTGTGTAGGCCCCAGCAACATCGAGTGAGATGGACGGGGCCTATTTTCGCGCCTCAGTTGCGCATTTGGGTTATGCAGACAAGCAGCAAGCAACATCTCCAGAGGTCCTGGTACTCTTCTGGGGCCTAATCGAAGCTTATCCTCATATTTACGTCCCGTAAGGGCAGGTAGGCGCCACAGCAGAGCTGTGGCAAGGTGCTGACAGGGGTTTTTACCGATTTTGGGCATTTACCAATCCGGTTTTCTCATTTGGGGGTTTATTGCTTAATTACTTGTGGTGCAATCTTTCTAAAGCTTAGTGGCTACACTGTTAAAATTTTTGCAGTTTGTGTATGCCTTTTTTTCTCTTAAAGGCACAGTACCGTTTTTGAAAATTGTATTTTTTTCATTAATTAAAGTGTTTTCCAAGCTTGCTTGTCTCATTACTAGCCTGTTAAACATGTCTGACATTGAGGAAACTCATTGCTCAATTTGTTTAGAAGCCATTGTGGAACCCCCTCTTAGAATGGGTCCCACTTGTACTGATATGTCTATAAATTGCAAACAGCATATTTTGACTTATAAAAGTTTGGCATTGGATGATTCTCAGACAGAAGGAAATCAGGATTTGCCATCTAGTTCTCCCCAAGTGTCACAACCAATAACGCCCGCACAAGCGACGCCAAGTACTTCTAGTGCGTCTAATTCTTTCAACTTGCAAGATATGGCTTCAGTTATGAATACTACCCTCACAGAGGTTTTATCTAAGCTGCCAGGGTTGCAAGGGAAGCGCAGTAGCTCTGGGTTAAGATCAAATGCTGAGCCTTCTGACGCTTTAGTAGCCATATCCCATATTCCCTCACAATGTTCTGAGGTAGGGATGAGGGATTTGCTATATGAGGGAGAGATTTCTGATTCAGGAAGGATGTTCCCTCAGACAGATTCAGATATGACGGCATTTAAATTTAAGCTAAAACACCTCCGCTTATTGCTCAGGGAGGTTTTAGCGACTCTGGATGATTGTGACCCTATTGTAGTTCCAGAGAAATTGTGTAAAATGGACAAATATTTAGAGGTTCCTGTTTACACTGATGTTTTTCCGGTCCCTAAGAGGATTTCGGACATTGTTACTAAGGAGTGGGATAGACCAGGTATTCCGTTCGCTCCCCCTCCTGTTTTTAAGAAAATGTTTCCCATATCTGACACCATAAAGGACTCATGGCAGACGGTCCCTAAGGTGGAGGGAGCTATTTTACTCTGGATAAGCATACAACTATACCTATTGAAGACAGTTGTGCTTTCATTGATCCTATGGATAAAAAATTAGAGGGTCTCCTAAAGAAAATTTTTGTTCATCAAGGTTTTCTTCTTCAACCTATAGCTTGCATTGTTCCTGTAACCACTGCAGCTGCCTTTTGGTTTGAGGCTCTAGAAGAGGCTCTTCAGATGAAGACCCCACTAGATGATATTCTGGACAGAATTAAGGCTCTTAAGTTAGCTAATTCTTTTATTACAGACTCCGCTTTTCATCTTGCTAAGTTAGCGACAAAGAATTCAGGTTTTGCCATTTTAGCGCGTAGAGCGTTATGGCTTAAGTCCTGGTCGGCTGATGTGTCATCTAAATCTAAGCTTTTGACCATCCCTTTCAAAGGTAAGACCCTATTCGGGGCCTGCACTGAAAGAGATCATTTCAGACATCACTGGGGGGAAGGGTCATGCCCAGTGTTCCCTCTAAGGCCAGTTTTGTGTGCAGCCCAGCAGTGAAACAGTTAATTAGGTAACCACACCCTGCAATTAGCAAACACTGCATAATGCAGATGGCAAGGTATGGTTCTCTTGTTAACTGTTTCACTGCTGGGCTGCACACAAAACTGTCCTTAGAGGGAACACTGGACTCATGCCCTCCCTCAAGATAAGTCAAATAAGACAAGGACCAAACAAAATAATTTTCGTTCCTTTCGAAACTTCAAGAGTGGTCCCACTTCCTCTTCCTCTGCTGCAAAGCAAGAGGGGAACTTTGCTCAATCCAAGCTAACCTGGAGATTTAATCAGGCTTGGAACAAGGGTAAACAGGCAAAAAAGCCTGCTGCTGCCACTAAGACAGCATGAAGGGGTAGCCCCCGATCCGGGACCGGACCTAGTAGGGGGCAGACTCTCTCTCTTTGCTCAGGCCTGGACAAGAGACGTTCAGGATTCCTGGGCAGTAGAAATCATAACCCAGGGATATCTTCTAGATTTCAAGGATTCTCCTCCAAGGGGGAGATTCCATCTTTCTCAATTGTCTGTAAACCCGACAAAAAGAGAGGCGTTCTTACGCTGTGTCGAAGACCTTTTTACCATGGGAGTGATCTGCCCAGTTCCGAAAGCAGAACAGGGGCAAGGGTTCTACTCCAATCTGTTTGGTTCCCAAGAAAGAGGGAACTTTCAGACCAATTCTAGATCTCAAGATCCTAAACCAATTCCTAAGAGTCCCATCTTTCAAGATGGAGACCATTCGGACTATTTTACCATTGATCCAGGAGTGTCAATATATATTAAAGTATGCGTATCTACACATTCCTATCCACAAAGATCATCACCAATTCCTCAGGTTTGCCTTTCTGGACAAGCATTACCAGTTTGTGGCTCTTCCCTTTGGGTTGCTCACGGCGCCACAAATCTTCACAAAGGTGCTAGGGTCCCTTCTGGCGGTTCTAAGGCTGCGGGGCATAGCAGTGGCGCCTTATCTAGACGACATTCTAATTCAAGCGTCGACTTTCCAACTAGCCATGTCTCACACGGACTTAGTGTTGGCCTTTCTAAGATCTCACGGGTGGAAGGTGAACGTAAAAAAGAGTTCTCTTTTCCCCCTCACAAGAGTTTCATTTCTAGGGACTCTGATAGACTCGGTGGACATGAAAATATTTATGACGGAGGTCAGGAAATCAAAGATTTTGTCCACCTGCCGAGCTCTTCCCTTCCTTGGCCGTCAGTGGCACAGTGTATGGAGGTAATCGGTCTAATGGTAGCGGCAATGGACATAGTTCCGTTTGCTTGCTTGCATCTCAGACCACTGCAGCTATGCATGCTCAATCAGTGGAATGGGGATTATGCGGATTTATCTCCTCAGATAAATCTGGATCAAGAGACCAGAGACTCTTTTCTTTGGTGGTTGTCACAGGATCATGTGTCCCAGGGAATGTGTTTCCGCAGGCCAGATTGGGATATAGTGGCGACAGACGCCAGCCTTCTGGGCTGGGGTGCAGTCTGGAATTCCCTGAAAGCACAGGGTTTGTGGACTCGGGAGGAGGCCCTCCTACCGATAAATATTCTGGAATTAAGAGCGATATTCAATGCTCTTCAGTCATGGCCTCAGTTGGCTTCGGCCAGATTCAACAGATTTTAGTCGGACAACATCACGACTGTGGCTTATATTAATCATCAGGGGGGAACAAAGAGTTCCTTAGCGATGATAGAAGTTTCAAGGATAATCCGATGGGCAGAGGCTCACTCTTGCCATCTGTCAGCAATCTATATCCCAGGAGTAGAGAACTGGGAGGCAGATTTTCTAAGTCGTCAGACTTTTCATCCGGGGGAGTGGGAACTCCATCCGGAGGTGTTTTCTCAACTGGTTCAGCTATGGGGCACACCAGAATTGGATCTGATGGCGTCTCGTCCGAACGCCAAACTTCCTTGTTACGGATCCAGGTCAAGGGATCCTCAGGCAGTACTGATAGATGCTCTAGCAGTACCCTGGTCGTTCAACCTGGCTTATGTGTTTCCACCTTTCCCTCTCCTTCCGCGTCTGATTGCCAGAATCAAACAGGGGAGAGCTTCAGTGATTTTGATAGCTCCTGCGTGGCCACGCCGGATTTGGTATGCAGACCTGGTGGACATGTCATCTCTGTCACCATGGACTCTGCCACTGAGATAGGACCTTCTCATTCAAGGTCCATTCAAGTATCCAAATCTAATTTCTCTGCAACTGACTGCTTGGAGATTGAACGCTTGATTCTATCAAAGCGGGGTTTCTCTGAGTCGGTCATAGATACCTTGATTCAGGCTCGAAAGCCTATTACCAGGAAAATCTATCATAAGATATGGCGTAAATATCTTTTCTGGTGCGAATCCAAAGGCTACTCCTGGAGTAAAATCAGGATTCCTAGGATTTTGTCTTTTCTCCAAGAGGGATTGGAGAAAGGATTGTCAGCTAGTTCCCTAAAAGGACAGATATCTGCTCTGTCTATACTGTTGCACAAGCGTCTGGCAGATGTCCCAGACGTTCGGGCCTTTTGTCAGGCTTTAGCTAGAATTAAGCCTGTGTTTAAACCTGTTACTCCGCCATGGAGTCTAAATTTAGTTCCTAGTTGCTATCTCTTCAGCTCGAAGAGTTTCTGAACTATCTGCATTACAGTGTGACTCGCCTTATCTTGTTTTCCATGCTGATAAGGTGGTTTTGCGTACCAAACCTGGGTTCCTACCTAAGGTTGTTTCTAACAGGAATATCAATCAGGAAATCGTTGTTCCTTCTCTGTGTCCTAATCCTTCTTCTAAGAAGGAACGTCTGTTGCACAACTTGGACATGGTTCTCTTTCCTTTTGGCTGAAAAGCATCATCCGTTTGGCTTATGAGACTGCTGGACAGCAGCCTCCTGAAAGGATTTCAGCTCATTCTACTAGAGCGGTAGCTTCCACATGGGCTTTTAAAAATGATGCTTCTGTTGAACAGATTTGTAAGGCTGCGACTTGGTCTTCGCTCCATACCTTTTCAAAATTTTACAAATTTGATACTTTTGCTTCTTCGGAGGCTATTTTTGGGAGAAAGGTTTTGCAAGCAGTGGTGCCTTCCATTTAGGTTCCTGTCTTGTCCCTCCCTTCATCCGTGTCCTAAAGCTTTGGTATTGGTATCCCACAAGTAAGGATGAAACCGTGGACTCGGTACATCATTCAAAAGAAAACAAAATTTATGCTTACCTGATAAATTTCTTTCTTTTGCGATGTACCGAGTCCACGGCCCGCCCTGTCTATTCAAGACAGATGGTATTTTTTATTAAAAAAAACTTCAGTCACCTCAGCACCTTATAGTTCCTCCTTTTTCTTCCTTGGCCTTCGGTCGAATGACTGGGGGGTGGAGTTAAGGGCTGAGCTATATAGACAGCTCTGCTGTGGGTGCTCTCTTTGCCACTTCCTGTTAGGAAGGATAATATCCCACAAGTAAGGATGAAACCGTGGACTCGGTACATCGCAAAATAAATTAATTTATCAGGTAAGCATAAATTTAGTTTTTCCCTTCCAGGGGCAAATTCCTCCTCTCAAGTTTATCTGCAGTCCAGATGAAGAAGTGGGGCATTCTTGAACTGTGTTCAGGGCCTTTCCTTCCTGGGGTGATGGTTCCAGTTCCACTAATGGAGGAGGGCCTAGAGTTCTATTCAATCCTATTCGTGGTTCCCAAACAGAGGGAACTTTTCGAACCATTCTAGACCTTAAGTGTCTCAACAGGTTGTTCAGGGTACCATCCTTCAAAATGGAAATTATTAGTTCCATTCTTCTTTTGGTCTAAGAGGGTCAGTTCATGAAAACCATGGACTTGAAGGATTTGTATCTTTATGTTCCCATTTACAGGGATCATTTTTAGTTCCTGAGATTTGCCTTTATATACAGACATTTTCAGTCTGTGGTGTCTATTGGCAGTGATTCTGGAAAGAGTTCCCTTGTTCCAGCTACAAGGGTAGTTTTTCTTAGGGACCGTTATATATTCCCTATCTATGAAAATATTTCTGACAGAGGTCAGAAAATCCAATATTTTTTCCTCTTGCCTCTCTCTTCATTCTACTTTTCGGCCATCAGTAGCTCAATGTAGAGGTAATTGGTCTGATGGTCATTTTTCATAAACATCATTCCCTTTGTTCGATTCCATTTGAGAGTTCTGCAGTTTTGCATGCTCAGACAATGGAACAGAAACCATTCGGATCTGTCTCAGAGGATAGATTTATACCAGTCTCTCCTGTGGTGGTTTTCTCAGGAGCATCTGTCTCAGGACACATGCTTCTGGACACCTTCCTGGGTGATTGTGACCACGGATGCCACCCTGCTAGGCTGGAGAGCAGTCTGGAACTCGTTAATGGCGCAGGGACTTTGGACTCGGGAGGAGTTTGCTCTCCCCATAAACATCTTGAAAATGAGAGCGATTTGCAATGCTCTGATGGCTTGGCCTCAATTGTCCTTAGCCCGGTTTATCAGGTTTCAGTCGGACAACATCACCTCAGTGGCTTAAATCAACCACCAGGGAGGAACTCGGAGTTCCTTAGTCATGAAGGAAGTGGCATGGATTATTCAGTGGGTGGAAGCTCACAATTGTTGTCTATCTGCCATCCACATTCCTGGAGTGGACAACTGGGAAGCGGATTTCCTGAGCAGACAGACATTTCATCCTGGGAAGTGGGCTCTCCATCCGGAGGTGTTCTCTAGGTTAACCCTCAAATGAGGGGTGCCAGAGTTGGATCTGAGGGCGTCCCGCCAAAACGCCAAGGTACAGTTCAAGGTCAAGAGATCCTCAGGCTGCTCTTTGCGCTCCTTCCACGAGTTATTGCTTGTATCAAACAAGAGAGAGCATTGGTAATTCTAATAGTTCCTGGTTTGCCTCGCAGGATCTGGTATGCAGACCTAGTGAAGATGAGATTGAACGCTTAGTTCTGTCTAAGCGTGGTTTTTCTGAGTCGGTCATTGAGACCATGATTCAGGCTTGCAAGCCTGTTTCTAGAAAAATTTACCATAAGGTATGGCATAAATACCTTTATTGGTTTGAATCCAGTGGCTACTCTTGGAGTAAGGTCAGGATTCCTAGGATTTTGTCTTTTCTCCAGGAAGGTCTGGAGAAGGGATTGTCAGTCAGTTATCTGAAGGGTCAGATTTCTGCATTGTCTTTTTTGTTTTACTAGCGTCTGGCGGATGTGCCAGATGTTCCATCTTTTTGTCAGGCCCTGGTCAGAATTGGGCCTGTGTTTAAGTCTGTTGCTTCTCTTTGGAGCTTTAACCTTGTTCTTAAAGTTTTGCAGCAGGCTCCATTTGAGCCATTGAATTCCATAGATATTAAGTTGTTATCTTGGAAGGTTTTGTTTCTTATTGCTATTTCTTCTGCTTGGAGAGTCTTGGAACTCTCGGCTTTGCAGTGTGATTCGCCTTATCTTATCTTTCATTCTGATAAGGCGGTTCTTCGTACTAAGTTGGGTTTTCTTCCTAAAGTGGTTTCAGATAGAAATATTAATCAGGACATTTGTTGTTCCTTCTCTATGTCCTCATCCTTCTTCTCATAAGGAACGTTTGTTGCACAACCTGGATGTTGTGCATGCTCTAAAATTCTACTTACAAGCGACTAACGATTTTCGCCAGTCCTCTGCCCTGTTTGTTTATTTCTCTGGAAAGGGTAAAGGTCAGAAAGTTACTGCTACTTCTCTTTCTCTCTGGTTGAGAAGTATAATTCATTTTGCTTATGAGACTACTGGTTAGCAGCCTCCTGAAAGAATTACATCTCATTCCTCGAGGGCTGTCTCCTCTTCTTGGGCTTTCAAAAATGTAACTTCTCTGGAACAGATTTGCAAGTCTGAAACTTGATCTTCTCTGTATACTTTTTCAAAATTTGATTATTTTGCCTCGGCTGAGGCTTCTTTTGGGAGAAAGGTTCTTTAAGCGGCGGTGCCTTCTGTTTAGGTCTGCCTGTCTTCCTCACTAGTCATCTGTGTCCTCTAGCTTAAGTATTGGTTCCCACTAGTAATTGATGACGTTGTGGACTCTCCATATCTTAGTTAAAAAAAAAATATATATATATATACTTACCTGATAAATTTCTTTCTTTCAAGATATGGAGAGTACTGACCCCACCCTTAAATTTAAGACAGTTACTTTTTACTAAACCTCAGGCACCTCTACACCTTTGTGTTATTCCTTTTTTCCATTTTCCTTCGGTCGAATGACTGGGGATTATGGGTAGGGGAGTGAGACTTAACAGCTTTGCTGTGGTGCTCTTTGCCGCCTTTCCCACTAGTAATTGATGACGTTGTGGACTCTCCATTTCTGGAAAGAAAAATTATCAGGTAAGCATAAATTTAGTTTTTTCTATTGGATAAGTATATAGTGAAATTTGAATAAACTTCACATGCATGCAGCTTGCAAGTTAAACACCTTGAGATTTTTAAATAAAATATTTAGATTTGTGTAATGAAACAACTTTAGCTCTGAAAATTTAGTAATTTCCCATTCTCAAAACTTGAAATACACTTTGCTGACTTCTCAAAACTAAATCTGCTACATATATGTCCCCTAAGTGGCTTTATCAATTAACAACTGCAAAACAATTTATTTTATACTAAATTTATGACAGTGACTAGCCTTATTGTCTAGGGACTAAAGTCCAGATTGGCTCCTCCAAATAAGTCAAATAGTGGGTGAAGTTTGTCTACTGAAAACCAAAAATGATGTTAATTTGTTTTAAAAATGTTAATACTTGGCTGATATGTTATTCTATAACAACACAGCAGTAATGTATTGTAATTACAAGGTGTTAACTGTCCCTTTAAATCAGTGAGACCTGCAGATGTAAATATGAGTCATTAGACAGATTCAGACACACCTAGGGAACCCCCCTGTCCCTCCCACTTTTGTTGCTTCCTCTGCATTGTGGCACAGTAGTGAAGCAGTGTAGGTCGTCTGCCTTTTGCTTGAAATGTCAGATGCATTATACACAATCCTCCCACAAACCTCTATACATATATAATACAATTTAATATACTGTATTAGTGCCCCTTCTTGCAAAAAAGTGTTTGTTACTTATTTAAAAAAAAAAAAATTTTATTTCTTAACAAGTTTATTTTTCTAGAACATAGATGTAGATTATATTATATTTGTTGTCATTTTTGGGGGGAAATAAAAGAAAAATGAATTGGTAAAAATGTTAACGTTTTCTATCAAACATTTAAAGGGACACTCAAGTCAAAATTAAACTTTCATGATTCAGATAGAGCAGCAATTTTAAACAACTTTTTTTTAATTACTTCCATTAACAAAATGTGCACAGTCTTTTTATACTCCATGTTTTAGGGCTTCACAGATCATGGGGCTCACTTGCCATGTATAATTATGTCGTTGTGCAGCAGCGTGTAATCAGGGCTGGTGCCATCATATCAAAAATCACTGACACTTAAAGGCACATTAAAGTTTAAGTTCAAATTTCATGATTCAGATAGAGCATGCAACAAACAACTTTAAAATTGACTACTATTATCTAATTTGTTTTCTTGGTATCCTTTGTTGAAAGGCATATCTAGGTAGGTTCAGGAGCTGCAGTACACTGTTGGGAGCTAGTTGCTGATTAGTGGCTGCATATATATACCTCTTGTCATTAACTGGTCTGATGTGTTCAGCTAACTCCTGGTAGTGCATTGCTGCTTCTTCAACAAAGTATATCAAGAGAAGGAAGCAAATTTGATTATTTAAGTATACTGGAAGTGGAAAATGGTATATTCTATCCAAACCATTCCCTTTAAGGTTGCATGCATGATTTGACAAGCACGATCATACAGCTGATGGCTGGAAGAGGGGCGTTTTGTTAAAGCTAAGTAAGAAGAAAGCTGCAGAAACAACTGAAGGGAAATGTTAGTTTCATTTTATTTATAATATGTTTGCCTAACTGTAGTCAATACTTACCAGGTGAGACGCCTCCCTGGTGTGGGCATGGACAGGAAAATAAAACACGCCCCTTTACCTCAATCCTTTCTACCTACCTTCTCTACCTCATATCTAGTCCTGTCTATCATAGGATGGACAGGGCTGGGTCCCTCTCACATTATTCCTGTCTATTGGGCTATCTCAGTAATAGGAGGCATGCTGCAGGCAAGCAATTTGTGTGTTTTTGTTTCCCGGTGTTGCCAGTACTGTTTTGTGGGCACTGCCATGGTCCCCGTGTGACGTTACATGACCCGGCGTCAGCTCACGCTTTGCAGGGATTTCACGTTACAATAAGTATTTGAATGTCGGGAGTGTTTGAGTAGGCAGCATATTTGTAGTGCTACTGTGTTATGGAGTGGTTGATTTGTGGAGAGACTACTGTCCTGACCTTCCCTATTGTGGTGAAATTATATTCAGTTTGCTTTAGTTATTAATCTATCTTTTGTATTTGAAGGGAATTTTACACTTAAAAGTTTCCTTGAAGCTGCTGACCCTACGTCTCAGGACAGTGAAGTTTCTGATACTGAAATTTATAAGATTGATACAGATTTTCTGCATGCTGTTCCTGATGAATTTATTTTTTATGTGAGACATACTATAGTGGTTGAGGAATAACCATCTACTTCCTCTAACTGGTAGACTCCAGCCTCTCCTGAATTCCCAGTATCTGACAGTATTTTAGAACTAATTTTGTCTGAATTAACAAATCTGAGAATCCGTTAATTGTGCCTGCCTGGCACAGGAGGTGTTTTGGATCTTTCAGTTGGGTACTAGAATACCAGCTGGTCTAAATTCTGAATGGGACATCAAACTTTTTGTAGACTGATAGACCATAATCTATATATTCTTTTATTGTGATTACATCATATTTTAGAATATGGATGGATTCTCTTGTTCCACTTTATTTTCAATTGTGTCTTCAAGATATATAAAAATTAATAAGTATACTAATTAAGGTATATTTTGTTAACAGGTATAAGCACACAGTTATATACAGGTAGCCCTCAGTTTACGCCGGGGTTAGGTTCCAGGATGAATGGTTGTAAATTGAAACCCAGTTTATAATGTAAGTTAATGGGAAGTGAGGGGGTTAGGTTCCAGGCCCCTCTCAAAATTGTCATAAGTAACACCTAATACATTATTTTTAAAGCTTTGAAATGAAGACTTTAAATGCATTATAAACCTAATAATATAGATTGTATCATCATCAAACTAAGTTTAATGAACAAAAACATTTGCTAACAGCACCTATTTAAATAATCACACAACAGACTGCATCATCATCAAACTAAGTTTAATAAACAAAAACGTTTTTTTACTTGCATTTTTCTGCAATCAGTTCTCTGCATTGTTAGCATGTTAGATAATATTGGGTCTGCACCTATTCTATGCATTTCAATCTGCAGTGATTAAGCAGTTAGGCACCCTCACCTCAAGCTGCTGGACAGGAAGATAATAGGGAAGTGGCTGCTAAAACTTGTTTCTCAATAGCTAATGTCTGCTCTGTGTACATAGATCAATTTCAGGCTGTTAAGTTGTATAACTTTGCTGCAAAACAAGTGGACAGCTCCACCTACTAGCTATTTTAATTAGTGCACTTTGCTTTCCAAAGCTTTTCAATAGCAGTCACATGACTGGAAAAAAAGGTTGTTATTTTGAAACGGTGCAAATTAAACCGGCGTAAACCGAGGGCCACCTGTACTACTATACATTATTTAAATCTTAAGAGTTAAAAGTTTTTCAAGCACATGAGAGATAATAAAGAATCTCAGTTGAATACTGATATAGGTTTTGAATAGCCACTTTTTCAAGGATGTTAAGGGTTAATAGAGCAATTAAGGTGAAAGGGGTGTGTCTTTACCGTATATAAGTACCCATGTATGCTGTAACATCTAAGAGTCATTGACAAAGTATGTTATGTATGACGAAACACGTTTTACTCGTTTTTTCACTGTTCACTTTTGGATACACAATGTTTTTATACATTGAATAAATTGACTTGCTTTTACCATTCATTTTGGATTGAGTCAAAGTCTTACATTTTCTGTGTGCGGGGATCTTCCTTTGAAGTGTGGATGTATACTATTTCTTTCATGTAATTAGAAAGAGTCCATGAGCTAGTGACGTATGGGATATACATTCCTACCAGGAGGGGCAAAGTTTCCCAAACCTCAAAATGCCTATAAATACACCCCTCACCACACCCACAATTCAGTTTTACAAACTTTGCCTCCTATGGAGGTGGTGAAGTAAGTTTGTGCTAGATTCTACGTTGATATGCGCTCCGCAGCAAGTTGGAGCCCGGTTTTCCTCTCAGCGTGCAGTGAATGTCAGAGGGATGTGAGGAGAGTATTGCCTATTTGAATGCAGTGATCTCCTTCTACGGGGTCTATTTCATAGGTTCTCTGTTATCGGTCGTAGAGATTCATCTCTTACCTCCCTTTTCAGATCGACGATATACTCTTATTTATATACCATTACCTCTGCTGATTCTCGTTTCAGTACTGGTTTGGCTTTCTACAAACATGTAGATGAGTGTCCTGGGGTAAGTAAATCTTATTTTCTGTGACACTCTAAGCTATGGTTGGGCACTTTGTTTATAAAGTTCTAAATATATGTATTCAAACATTTATTTGCCTTGACTCAGAATGTTCAACATTCCTTATTTTCAGACAGTCAGTTTCATATTTGGGATAATGCATTTGAATTAATCATTTTTTCTTACCTTCAAAAATTTGACTCTTTTTTCCCTGTGGGCTGTTAGGCTCGCGGGGGCTGAAAATGCTTCATTTTATTGCGTCATTCTTGGCGCGGACTTTTTTGGCGCAAAAAATCTTTTCCGTTTCCGGCGTCATACGTGTCGCCGGAAGTTGCGTCATTTTTTGACGTTATTTTGCGCCAAAAATGTCGGCGTTCCGGATGTGGCGTCATTTTTGGCGCCAAAAGCATTTAGGCGCCAAATAATGTGGGCGTCTTATTTGGCGCTAAAAAAATATGGGCGTCGCTTTTGTCTCCACATTATTTAAGTCTCATTTTTCATTGCTTCTGGTTGCTAGAAGCTTGTTCTTTGGCATTTTTTCCCATTCCTGAAACTGTCATTTAAGGAATTTGATCAATTTTGCTTTATATGTTGTTTTTTCTCTTACATATTGCAAGATGTCTCACGTTGCATCTGAGTCAGAAGATACTTCAGGAAAATCGCTGTCTAGTGCTGGACCTACCAAAGCTAAGTGTATCTGCTGTAAACTTTTGGTAGCTATTCCTCCGGCTGTTGTTTGTATTAATTGTCATGACAAACTTGTTAATGCAGATAATATTTCCTTTAGTAAAGTACCATTGCCTGTTGCAGTTCCTTCAACATCTAAGGTGCAGAATGTTCCTGATAACATAAGAGATTTTGTTTCTGAATCCATCAAGAAGGCTATGTCTGTTATTTCTCCTTCTAGTAAACATAAAAAATCTTTTAAAACTTCTCTCCCTACAGATGAATTTTTAAATGAACATCATCATTCTGATTCTGATGATTCTTCTGGTTCAGAGGATTCTGTCTCAGAGATTGATGCTGATAAATCTTCATATTTATTTAAAATGGAATTTATTCGTTCTTTACTTAAAGAAGTACTAATTGCTTTAGAAATAGAGGATTCTGGTCCTCTTGATACTAATTCTAAACGTTTAGATAAGGTATTTAAATCTCCTGTGGTTATTCCAGAAGTTTTTCCTGTTCCTAATGCTATTTCTGAAGTAATTTCCAAAGAATGGGATAAATTGGGTAATTCATTTACTCCTTCTAAACGTTTTAAGCAATTATATCCTGTGCCGTCTGACAGATTAGAATTTTGGGACAAAATCCCTAGAGTTGATGGGGCTATTTCTACCCTTGCTAAACGTACTACTATTCCTACGTCAGATGGTACTTCATTTAAGGATCCTTTAGATAGGAAAATTGAATCCTTTCTAAGAAAAGCTTATCTGTGTTCAGGTAATCTTCTTAGACCTGCTATATCATTGGCTGATGTTGCTGCAGCTTCAACTTTTTGGTTGGAAACTTTAGCGCAACAAGTAACAGATCATGATTCTCATAATATTATTATTCTTCTTCAGCATGCTAATAATTTTATCTGTGATGCCATTTTTGATATTATTAGAGTTGATGTCAGGTTTATGTCTCTAGCTATTTTAGCTAGAAGAGCTTTATGGCTTAAGACTTGGAATGCTGATATGGCTTCTAAATCAACTCTACTTTCCATTTCTTTCCAGGGTAACAAATTATTTGGTTCTCAGTTGGATTCTATTATCTCAACTGTTACTAGTGGGAAAGGAACTTTTTTACCACAGGATAAAAAATCTAAGGGTAAAAACAGGGCTAATAATCGTTTTCGTTCCTTTCGTTTCAACAAAGAACAAAAGCCTGATCCTTCATCCTCAGGAGCAGTTTCAGTTTGGAAACCATCTCCAGTCTGGAATAAATCCAAGCCTGCTAGAAAGGCAAAGCCTGCTTCTAAGTCCACATGAAGGTGCGGCCCTCATTCCAGCTCAGCTGGTAGGGGGCAGGTTACGTTTTTTTCAAATAAATTTGGTTCAATTCTGTTCACAATCTTTGGATTCAGAATATTGTTTCAGAAGGGTACAGAATTGGTTTCAAGATGAGACCTCCTGCAAAGAGATTTTTTCTTTCCCGTGTCCCAGTAAATCCAGTGAAAGCTCAAGCATTTCTGAATTGTGTTTCAGATCTAGAGTTGGCTGGAGTAATTATGCCAGTTCCAGTTCCGGAACAGGGGATGGGGTTTTATTCAAATCTCTTCATTGTACCAAAGAAGGAGAATTCCTTCAGACCAGTTCTGGATCTAAAAATATTGAATCGTTATGTAAGGATACCTACGTTCAAAATGGTAACTGTAAGGACTATCTTGCCTTTTGTTCAGCAAGGGCATTATATGTCCACGATAGATTTACAGGATGCATATCTGCATATTCCTATTCATCCAGATCATTATCAGTTCCTGAGATTCTCTTTTCTGGACAAGCATTACCAGTTTGTGGCTCTGCCGTTTGGCCTAGCTACAGCTCCAAGAATTTTTACAAAGGTTCTCGGTGCCCTTCTGTCTGTAATCAGAGAACAGGGTATTGTGGTATTTCCTTATTTGGACGATATCTTGGTACTTGCTCAGTCTTTACATTTAGCAGAATCTCATACGAATCGACTTGTGTTGTTTCTTCAAGATCATGGTTGGAGGATCAATTTACCAAAAAGTTCATTGATTCCTCAGACAAGGGTGACCTTTCTGGGTTTCCAGATAGATTCAGTGTCCATGACTCTGTCTTTAACAGACAAGAGACGTCTAAAATTGATTTCAGCTTGTCGAAACCTTCAGTCACAATCATTCCCTTCGGTAGCCTTATGCATGGAAATTCTAGGTCTTATGACTGCTGCATCGGACGCGATCCCCTTTGCTCGTTTTCACATGCGACCTCTACAGCTCTGTATGCTGAATCAATGGTGCAAGGATTACACAAAGATATCTCAAATAATATCTTTAAAACCGATTGTACGACACTCTCTAACGTGGTGGACAGATCACCATCGTTTAATTCAGGGGGCTTCTTTTGTGCTTCCGACCTGGACTGTAATTTCAACAGATGCAAGTCTCACGGGTTGGGGAGCTGTGTGGGGATCTCTGACGGCACAAGGAGTTTGGGAATCTCAGGAGGTGAGATTACCGATCAATATTTTGGAACTCCGTGCAATTTTCAGAGCTCTTCAGTCTTGGCCTCTTCTGAAGAGAGAATCGTTCATTTGTTTTCAGACAGACAATGTCACAACTGTGGCATACATCAATCATCAAGGAGGGACTCACAGTCCTCTGGCTATGAAAGAAGTATCTCGAATTCTGGTTTGGGCGGAATCCAGCTCCTGTCTAATCTCTGCGGTTCATATCCCAGGTATAGACAATTGGGAAGCGGATTATCTCAGTCGCCAAACGTTGCATCCGGGCGAATGGTCTCTTCACCCAGAGGTATTTCTTCAGATTGTTCAAATGTGGGAACTTCCAGAAATAGATCTGATGGCGTCTCATCTAAACAAGAAACTTCCCAGGTATCTGTCCAGATCCCGGGATCCTCAGGCGGAGGCAGTGGATGCATTATCACTTCCTTGGAAGTATCATCCTGCCTATATCTTTCCGCCTCTAGTTCTTCTTCCAAGAGTAATCTCCAAGATTCTGAAGGAATGCTCGTTTGTTCTGCTGGTAGCTCCGGCATGGCCTCACAGGTTTTGGTATGCGGATCTGGTCCGGATGGCCTCTTGCCAACCGTGGACTCTTCCGTTAAGACCAGACCTTCTGTCGCAAGGTCCTTTTTTCCATCAGGATCTGAAATCCTTAAATTTAAAGGTATGGAGATTGAACGCTTGATTCTTGGTCAAAGAGGTTTCTCTGACTCTGTGATTAATACTATGTTACAGGCGCGTAAATCTGTATCTAGAGAGATATATTATAGAGTCTGGAAGACTTATATTTCTTGGTGTCTTTCTCATCATTTTTCTTGGCATTCTTTTAGAATACCGAGAATTTTACAGTTTCTTCAGGATGGTTTAGATAAGGGTTTGTCCGCAAGTTCCTTGAAAGGTCAAATCTCTGCTCTTTCTGTTCTTTTTCACAGAAAGATTGCTATTCTTCCTGATATTCATTGTTTTGTACAAGCTTTGGTTCGTATAAAACCTGTCATTAAGTCAATTTCTCCTCCTTGGAGTTTGAATTTGGTTCTGGGGGCTCTTCAAGCTCCTCCGTTTGAACCTATGCATTCATTGGACATTAAATTACTTTCTTGGAAAGTTTTGTTCCTTTTGGCAATCTCTTCTGCCAGAAGAGTTTCTGAATTATCTGCTCTTTCTTGTGAGTCTCCTTTTCTGATTTTTCATCAGGATAAGGCGGTGTTGCGAACTTCTTTTGATTTTTTACCTAAAGTTGTGAATTCCAACAACATTAGTAGAGAAATTGTGGTTCCTTCATTATGTCCTAATCCTAAGAATTCTAAGGAGAAATTGTTGCATTCTTTGGATGTTGTTAGAGCTTTGAAATATTATGTTGAAGCTACTAAGTCTTTCCGTAAGACTTCTAGTCTATTTGTTATCTTTTCCGGTTCTAGAAAAGGCCAGAAAGCTTCTGCCATTTCTTTGGCATCTTGGTTGAAATCTTTAATTCATCTTGCCTATGTTGAGTCGGGTAAAACTCCGCCTCAAAGGATTACAGCTCATTCTACTAGGTCAGTTTCTACTTCCTGGGCGTTTAGGAATGAAGCTTCGATTGATCAGATTTGCAAAGCAGCAACTTGGTCCTCTTTGCATACTTTTACTAAATTCTACCATTTTGATGTATTTTCTTCTTCTGAAGCAGTTTTTGGTAGAAAAGTACTTCAGGCAGCGGTTTCAGTTTGAATCTTCTGCTTATGTTTTTCATTAAACTTTATTTTGGGTGTGGATTATTTTCAGCAGGAATTGGCTTTCTTTATTTTATCCCTCCCTCTCTAGTGACTCTTGTGTGGAAAGATCCACATCTTGGGTAATCATTATCCCATACGTCACTAGCTCATGGACTCTTGCTAATTACATGAAAGAAAACATAATTTATGTAAGAACTTACCTGATAAATTAATTTCTTTCATATTAGCAAGAGTCCATGAGGCCCGCCCTTTTTTTGTGGTGGTTATGATTTTTGTATAAAGCACAATTATTCCAATTCCTTATTTTATATGCTTTTGCACTTTTTTATCACCCCACTTCTTGGCTATTCGTTAAACTGAATTGTGGGTGTGGTGAGGGGTGTATTTATAGGCATTTTGAGGTTTGGGAAACTTTGCCCCTCCTGGTAGGAATGTATATCCCATACGTCACTAGCTCATGGACTCTTGCTAATATGAAAGAAATTAATTTATCAGGTAAGTTCTTACATAAATTATGTTTTTTGGGAGCCGTGGTAAAGCTCCTTGGATCCTGGACACCGGTTGCAAGACGTGCAGTTTCTGGAGGGATTTCCTGTTTGCGGGACAAAGCACACAGCATGAAGCACGCGTAAGGGTAAGAAACGGAGTGGGAGTAGAGAAATAGAGCAACTACCTCTGTAGGAGATTGACTGTTTCATTTCAGGGGATTTTGGGTACAGTTGATTTCAGATGTATGGGTTCTGAATGTAATTCAAACAGGTTATCTTCTCAAATTCAAGGGGAATCCTCAGCATCTCTGGTGCACAAGATCAGGTTAAACAGATGACAATATTTCAGTATTTGGAGCAACTTCTTGCTTCTCAGATGGTTTAAGAGGTCTTCCCTGCAAACAATCAAGGATATTATAAAGATAAAGGACAAGTTTTGGGGGCCTGTGTTTAATTCAACAGCACTGAATTAATATCTAAAGCTTCAGAGGTTCAAGATGGATTCACTTTTCAGTGTAATGCCATAAATTCCACACAAGGTTTTAATCATTTATATAGATCTAAAGGATGCATACTTCCATATTCCTTTTGCAGCTGCATTTTCAGTTTCTGGTCCTTTCGAAATTTCATTAGCCCCAAGAAAATTTACCAAAGTTCTGGTTCCCTTAATAGCAGAAACTTGCAAACAAGCATTTTTATTCTGCATTATCTAGCTAACATTTTGCTAGTAGCAAATTCAGAACAATAGGAAAATACTCAACAAGTTTGCACATTCCTCAGGCCTTCGGTTGAATAATAAACTTTTAAGAGGCAATTACAACTAGTCTTGTAGCAAGTAGTCTTCTTGGGAGCCTTGTTCTTTTTACCTCATCCAAAAATATCAGATCTAGTGGTATCTATTACAGATCTTCAAAAATTAAAACAGTTAACTGCCAGGCAATGGATACAAATTTATAGGGAAATTAACATTTAGGTGGAGGTGGAGAATGAGGCCTTTTCAGATTCACTTTCTCAGGCATTGGAGGAGAGATTTGCATCTTTCTCAGAAAATACCATTTCAATTATCCTTTAAAAATTGTCTTGTTTGGTGGCTATAGAAGGATAATCTTTCCCAGGGATTTACCTTGTCTTCGCATCACTGTGTTGAGAACATAACAGATTCCATCTTCAAAGGTTGGAGAGTAGTTTGCAATCAGATGCGTGTTCAAGGTTTTTGGAATCTGAGGGATGCATCCTTGTCAGCAAACCTTCTAGAATGAAAAGCAGCTTTTCAAGCTCTAAAAGCATTTTAACATATTCTGCATGGCCAAGCAGTGAAGGTATTCTCAGACAATGTGACAACAGTCTCTTACATAAAATTTCAAGGCAGTGGCTCCAATTTTTCAGTGGCCACAAAAGCAGCTATATTACATTACAACTGATCATCTTCTGGGTACGACAACTGAGTGACAGCTTCACAGGGAAGTATTTTTACAGAAAATTGTTTTTTCCAGAAATAGATCTGATGGCCAGCAGTCGCAATAGTCAAGTAAGCAGATTTTTTAATTAACTAACATCAGCAGGGACCGATGCGATGTATGGTACTTCAAGATGGCATATGTTGTTCCCTCCTCTGCCTCTCATTTTGAGATAGGGAAGATAATGCTGATTGCCCCTTACTAGCAAAGGAGGCCATTATTTCCTGGTCTGCTTCAGCTAGCATTTCACAGCGCTCAAACAATCATTCCTAATAGCTCCTGGGGAAAAAAGGGAACCTAGCTCTCCCTAAATATGATTAATTACTAAGTTGGAGGTCCCGGGAGAGCCTAATGAAAGGCCAAGGAATTTAAAATAAGGACTAGCTAAAACCAATAAATAAAAATAACTAGATAAAACCAATGATAAAATGCCAATAGCTGAGTAAAATGTCAACTCTAATGGTTAAGACTAGAGAATGACTCTATTATTTCACATAGATTAGTAAAAAAATAAGGTAGTAGAATTGGGTAAATATAATACAAAAATAATTAAAAGCATGGATCCATGTTACAAATAGTTAAAACACAATATTATAATAATTTTTTATACAAGATAGAATACATAAATTCGATTAAGAATGGTGATATCCAATATGCAGATAATGAATAGTAATTTCAATACAGCATTGGTGAATAGTAAAAAGAATATAAATATGATAAATGTCTCTGTGTCCTCAAATAGATGATGAAAGTTTTTAATCCTCTGGTTTGAGTATATGATAGTCCCAGTGAAAAAATGTGGTGTCTCCAAATATACAAAAGCAAAAAGTAAAAAATAAAAAATTAAAATAAAGCAAAAATAAATTTAATCACTCTAAAATTGCGATACAAATGATAATGAAAAAGGAGTGAAAAAATTGAATGAGTGTTGGAAAAAGTCGGAAAAAAAAAGAAAAAAAACCCATAGAAAAATAGAGGACACACTCACAAGGAGGATCACTAGAGACATCATTTATTATTATTATTATTATTATTATTATTATTATTTCTAACTGGGACACACATTATTCCCCATTTTTTTTATTTTTTTCGATTTTTTTCTGATTTTTTCCAACACTTATTCACTTTTTTCACTCCTTTTTCATTATCATTTGTATCACAATTTTAGAGTGATTAACTTTATTTTTGCTTTATTTTTATTTTTTACTTTTTGTTTTGTATATTTGGAGACACCACATTTTTTCACTGGGACTATCACATACTCAAACCAGAGGATTAAAAACTTTTATCATCTATTTGAGGACACAGAGACATTTATCATATTTATATTCTTTTTACTATTTACCAATGCTGTATTGAAATTACTATTCATTATCTGCATATTGGATATCACCATTCTTAATCGAATTTATGTATTCTATTTTGTATAAAAATTTATTATAATATTGTGTTTTAACTATTTGTAACATGGATCCATGCTTTTAATTATTTTTGTATTATATTTACCCAATTCTACTACCTTATTTTTTACTAATTTATGTGAAATAAATAGTCATTCTCTAGTCTTAACCATTAGAGTTGACATTTTACTCAGCTATTGGCATTTTATCATTGGTTTTATCTAGCTATTTTTATTTATTGGTTTTAGCTAGTCTTTATTTTAAATTCCTTGGCCTTTCATTAGGCGCTCCCGGGACCTCCAACTTAGTAATTCAGCTAGCATTTCAACCTTCATGGTTTCTTCAGGACTTCCTGGGTGTGCTTCATCAAGGGCCTGCCCCTTGTCCAAATCCTTACAAGTTACATCTTGCCACATGGTTGGGCAGAGCAGTTTTTAATAAAATGAATATCCATTCCACAGTGGTGTATTCCCTTTTACAGGTAAGAAAACTGTTTTATTAGCAATTTCAGGAATTTGTTGAGCTCACGATTCAGTGGTGATTCTGTTGTTACAGGCATGCTCTTATATTTGTCCTCTGTCTAGGGTTCATTTTCCCTCGTGGGATCTGTCGCTTGTATCGGATACTTTGATGAAATCTTATTGAAATCAGTCTCACTTTGGTATTTGACTTTAAAGACTGTTTCTAGTGGCTATCTCTGAGTTATAAGCACTGTCAGAGGATGAACCTTTTCTTATATTCCACTAGGATAAAGTGATTTTACAAACTGTTCCATAATTTTTGCCAAAGTATGAGATTTTCATTCCTCTAATGATTTTGTTTTACCATCATTTTGTTTTACCATCATTTTGTTCTACATAGAAGCTAGTTGATGACAAACCATTATATAATAATGGGTGTGGTGCATTGTATTCATTATTATGTTGACAGAACAAAATAATTCAGGATGATCAATTGTCTATTTGTTATACCTATGGGCCATTGTAAGGGGCCGCTACCTGCTAAAACTACCATTTTCTCCTGGGTTGTTTACTGCATTAAGCAAATCCACCAGATCAACACACTTCCAGTCCTGGATAGGCTTGGAGCACACTCTACCAGGGCAGTTTCTACATCCTGGGCTTTCTACAATGTTGTTTCAGTTTTGACTCATGATAAGTTGGATGTTCTGCAATCATCTGAATAAAAATTTGGGAGGAAAGTTCTGTCTTCTGCAGTGATTTAATAATTGTTTCTTCTTATGCATCTAGATTTGGGGTCATTTTTTCTTTCCCACCGTATTATTTGCCTGGTTTACACTTAACTCACCTGGGAAGTATTGACTATGTTTAGGCCAAAATAATTAAAAATTAAAACTATATTGGCCTATAACCTAGACAATACTTACATAAGATCCCACCCTTTTTCAGTCATCCTATGATGGAATGAGGTAGGGAAGGTAGGTAGACAGGATATAGGTAAAGAGGACATGGTTTGTTTCTTGTCCATACCCTCACCTGGGGATTCTCACCTGGTATTGACTAGTTTATAGGCCAAGATATAGACATTTCTGTTTTTGTTGTTTTATTTTCTAATTTTATTTCAGTAATACATAATGCATGGTGACGACTTGTGCAGCTTGGCATGGATTAGTGAAATAGGAAAAAAATTGGACTATAATGACCCTTTAAATCTTATATTGTTTATTTTGTTGTTTAATCTTTTGAGGTTACCTGCATTCTAGCATTGACATTTATCATTTGAGATTTAAGGGGTATGAAAATCAAAACTACACTGATGCTGTACCAGCCAAGTATACCTGCAGCAGCAACAAAACTGCCATCTTTTTTCTAACATTTAATTGACAAAAGTACAAGTGCGTATACTGCTTAGTGCAGATATTTGAAGCATGTGTGTTCATGTAGAAAATATTTCAAATTTAAACTAATGGCTGAATCAGCCTTTTTACAGTGTTTTAGCTGCTGCATATTAGCATGCTAGGTCTGTACAGCCACAGCATACTACCATTGTATATGTTGTTTAAATGTCCATTTACATTTAAAAACCTACTCTTGTTCTAAACCATAACATCAAATGACATGAAGTTATTTTTTATTTTGTTTGTAGTGAAGTTAGCTGGTTATTGCAGTCTTTTCAATTAAAATAAGATCAATAACATTCTCAAGAAGGCTGTACTTACACTTTTATTGCTACTTAGGGTTGGATGTGTCCTGAGCCTGCCTCTGAGAGAGAAGACTTGGTATATTATGAACATAAGTCCGTTACAAAATGGCATTTGGATCATGATGGTGAACATTCCACAGAACAAGAAGAAAATTCAAATGCCATAGAACGAAAGAGCGACAATCCTATAGATATAGCAGTAACCAGACTCATTGACTTGGAGAGGAACATAGAGAGAAGGTATCTGAAGAGCCCCTTAAGTACCACCATTCAGATCAAACTGGATAATGTGGGCACAGTTACTGTCCCTGCTCCTGCACCATCTATTAGTGGTGATGGTGACGGGTAGGTTATTGAAATTTAATATAACAAATTGTTGTGCTTCTTTGCTAATTGGAGCCTATTTTCTACTGCCTGTCTTATATGTACCTTCTTGTTTGTCTTTTACAGATGCATGGTGCTTTGTAAATATTTGTCATGTTCTGTATGTCAGTAATCCTGCAAACTGTTAGCTTACTTTATCTGGTTGTGAAAAAGCGTAAAAACGCATAACCAATCTGTGCTCTACATTTAATTACCTTGCTTCAACTGTACAAATATTGGCTGTTTATCTATGTTTTTTCACTGCTTGGCTTTAAATGTTACTGTTATTTGGTAAAAGGAAAAAAAAATCTACCCATAGTAAAATGTTTACAACATTTGATTTGCAGGACTGAAGATGACATTGCTCCAGGTCTTAAAGTTTGGAGGAAGGCACTGTCAGAGGCTCGGAGCGCATCACAAGTATCACTGTGTGTTCAGCAACTCCAAAAATCAATTGCATGGGAAAAATCTATCATGAAAGTTGTAAGTTATTTTAATCAAAATATTATACGTCAGAGAAGCCAAACTGCTTGTGCACAGTGATCTTCTTTAATCCCATTGACATATCTGTTTACATGCTTTGCAGTTTTGCCAAATCTGCCGCAAAGGGGATAATGAGGAATTGTTGCTGCTTTGTGATGGTTGTGATAAAGGCTGTCATACCTACTGCCACAGACCCAAAATCACGGCTATACCTGAAGGCGACTGGTTTTGTCCTGCTTGTATTGCCAAGGTAGGCTAAATAATAGAAGGTAATCAAATGGAATAAAAATAACTAGTAAATACTTTTATCAGAAGACTGAATTCCACACTGCAGTTGTTTTCCTGCTTACAAGAATATAGCACAATAATGATTTTTTGAATTGTATTAGCATTGAGCAGGGTTAATTTGATTTACAATAGGCTGTTTTGCTGTAATTGTTTTCATCTCACATCTTTTTACATGGATATTTTCAGCTATATGATCAGCATATCCTTCTGTCTGATATCCTTTAATCCTCTGCAGCGCAGTGATTCAAATAAGTTATTTTGATATTTGTAATATTTTGTCTTTTTGATAGGCAAGTGGACATACCCCAAAAGTGAAGAAATCTAATCTGAAAGGGAAAAAAAGTTCTGAGCCCAAGAAAGGCAAAAAGCTACCGTCAGATACAAATGATGAGGATCCTGCAATCTTGCTAAACTCTGGGAAAAAAGGGAACAAAGACCCAAAAAAGAGGAAGGTTGATGAAAATAGCTTTAGCCCTTCAAAGCAAGATAATTCTCCCTCTGCTAAAAAAGCAAAACAAACCAAGGATGACGTGAAAGATCTTGCTTTGTGCAGGTACGTTTCTTTTTATTTTTTTGTTGCCAATCAAAGAGAAAGAATGTGGTTCAAACTTGTATGAATACATCTTAAGTTGTCTCATCAGTCTGCTCCTCCATCCCAGTCTAATAACCGCAATAAGTACACAACAACTTGCTAATTTACTTCTATTATCAAAGTTTCTTCATTTCTTTTACAAGATACGACGAGTCCACGGATTTCATCCTTACTTATGGGATATCGCCTCCTGGTCAGCAGGAGGAGGCAAAGAGCACCACAGCAGAGCTGTATATATAGCTCCTCCCTTCCCTCCCACCCCAGTCATTCTCTTTGCCTGTGTTAGTGATAGGAAGAGGTAAAGTGAGGTGTTAGTTTTGATTCTTCAATCAAGAGTTTATTATTTTAAAAGTAGTGCCATAGAGTGCTACTTTGTTCTGGGGTGTAGCCTAGACCAGATCAGTCTCTAGAGTAGAACATTTGGTGGCTTTAAAACAATGGGAACTTGTGGGACATAATTCTCACTGCGCCTCCCATATACTTATTCACTTGGGCTGAGCAAGATACAGGGAACTCAGCAGAAGTGTTTGCTGGGTTCACAGGACAATAAAATGTGTCAAGGTTTGCCCCCAGATTCATAGAATATGGTTCTATAGCTCCCAGTGACCTATTTCGAAGACATAATAATGGCGACCGGGAGATCATGGCTATAACGCCCACGAAGGGCGGGGCTATGTTAGGCGCTCTTTGGAGCTGTACTGGGACCTATGTCTATATGTTATAGATGGGACCTTGAGCCCGAGTTGTTTCACGCCCACGAAGGGCGGGGCTATGTTAGGCGCTCTTTGGAGCTGTACTTGGACCTATATCTATATATGTTATAGATGGGACCGGGAGCCCGAGTTGTTTCACGCCCATGAAGGGCGGGGCTATGTTAGGCGCTCTTGGGAGCTGCTTTAGGGTCTCTGTCTGTATAGTTTATGGACGGGACCGGGAGCCGAGTTGTTTCACGCCCACGAAGGGCGGAACTATGTTTGCCGCTCTTCTGAGCTGCAAGCCCGAGTTGTATCACTCCCACGAAAAGGGCAGAGCTATGATTACAACCGTGTTAGGCTGCGCTCTCATAGGCAATTTAAGGTCTCAGAGAGTAATGCCTTCATTGACTTCTATCTCTGTCCTTATGTTTTCGATCTGGACAAGCGCTACAGCTGCGCTCCAGATCTGTTTCTAAACAGTGTTTGCCAGATCTGGACAACGTTACAGCTGCGCTCCGGGTCTGTCTTTGTACTGAGTTATGGGCGGATCTGGACAGCGCTACAGCTGCGCTCCAGACTTGTTTTTCTTCAGTGTTGTAGGTACCGACTCTGATGGTTTGATTCAGAGCCACCTCAACAGGATTCAGCTGAAGTGACAATTCAAACTGAAAACAGAAAAAAAAAAAGTGGTTGCTTTTAAATTTAAAAAGACAGTAACCCTTTGTCCAACATTGGTGTGTCCGGTCCACGGCGTCATCCATAACTTGTGGGAATATTCTCCTCCCCAACAGGAAATGACAAAGAGCACAGCAAAAGCTGTCCATATAGTCCCTCCCAGGCACCGCCCCCCCAGTCATTCTCTTTGCCGCTCTGAACAAGTAGCATCTCCACGGAGATGGTGAAGAAATATGTGGTGTTTAGTTGTAGTTTTTATTCTACTATCAAGAGTTTGTTATTTTAAAATAGTGCTGGTATGTACTATTTACTCTGAAACAGAAAGAGATGAAGAGTTTTGTTTATGAGAGGAGTATGATTTTAGCAGCAGTAACTAAAATCGATTGCTGTTCCCACACAGGACTGTTGAGCTGAGAGAACTTCAGTTGGGGGGACTTTTCTGCTTAAGGTATGACTAGCCATTTTTCTAACAAGACTGTGTAATGCTGGAAGGCTGTCATTTTTCCCCTCATGGGGATCGGTAGGCCATTTTTTAGTCTCAAACAGAATAAAGGGCTTAATATGGGATATAAACTGGTAGACACTTTTATGGGCTAAATCGATTGCTTTATTTAGGTATTTTATACAGGTTGAAGTTGAATTTCACACTTTTATAACTTTGGGGAACGTTTTTTACGTCAGGCACTTGTTTAGACACCTTCCCAGTCAGGAAGGGCCTTTCTCTGTAGTAGGCAGAGCCTCATTTTCACGCCATTACTGCGCAGTTACTTTTTAGTTCAGTACATGCAGCTGCATGTGTGTGGGTCTGGAATTCATTGAAAAGGTTCCTAGAAGGCTTCATTTGGTATCGTATACTCCCCTGGGTTTGGTGAAGTCGCAGCAAAGGCTGGGGCTGGGACTGTAAGGGGGTTAAAATTGTAAACGGCTCTGGTTTCCACATTTTAAGGGTTAACAGCCTGAAATTTGGGGTGCAATGCTTTGAATGCTTTAAGACACTGTGGTGAAAATTTGGTTAAGATTGAATAATTCCTTCATAGTTTTTCACATATTCAGTAATAAAGTGTGCCCTGTTTAAAATTTAAAGAGACAGTAACGGTTTTGTTTTAAAACGGTTTTTGTACTTTATTAACAAGTTTAAGCCTGTTTAACATGTCTGTGCCTTCAGATAGATCATGTTCTGTATGTATGGAAGCCAATGTGTCTCCCCCTTCTAAAATGTGTGATAATTGTGCCATAGCGTCCAAACAAAGTAAGGACAGTACTGTCACAGATAGTAAAGTTGCCCAAGATGATTCCTCAGATGAAGGGAGTAGACATAGTTCTACATCATCTCCTTCTGTGTCTACACCAGTTTTGCCCACGCAGGAGACCCCTAGTACTTCTAGTGCGCCAATGCTTGTTACTATGCAACAATTGACGTCAGTAATGGATAACTCTATAGCAAATATTTTATCCAAGATGCCTGCATTTCAGAGAAAGCGCGATTGCTCTGTTTTAAACACTGTAGAGCAGGAGGGCGCTGATGATAATTTTTCTGTCATACCCTCACACCAATCTGAAGTGGCAATGAGGGAGGTTTTGTCAGATGGGGAAATTTCTGATTCAGGAAGAATTTCTCAGCAGGCAGAACCTGATGTTGTGACATTTAAATTTAAATTAGAGCATCTCCGCGCACTGCTTAAGGAGGTGCTATCTACTCTGGATGATTGTGACAATCTGGTCATCCCAGAAAAATTGTGCAAGATGGACAAGTTCCTAGAGGTCCCGGTGCACCCCGACACTTTTCCAATACCCAAGCGGGTGGCGGACATAGTGAATAGGAGTGGGAGAAGCCAGGCATACCTTTTGTCCCTCCTCCTATATTTAAGAAATTATTTCCTATGGTCGACCCAAGAAAGGACTTATGGCAAACCGTTCCTAAGGTCGAGGGGGCGGTTTCTACACTAGCCAAACGCACGACCATTCCTATTGAGGACAATTGTGCTTTCAAAGATCCTATGGATAAAAAATTGGAGGGTTTGCTTAAAAAGATTTTTGTACAGCAAGGTTACCTCCTTCAACCTATTTCGTGTATTATTCCTGTCACTACAGCAGCGTGGTTCTGGTTCGAAGAACTAGAAAAGTCGCTCAGTAGAGAGACTCCGTATGAGGAGGTTATGGACAGAATTCACGCACTTAAGTTAGCCAATTCCTTTATTTTAGATGCCGCTTTGCAGTTAGCGAGATTAGCGGCGAAAAATTCAGGGTTTGCAATTGTGGCGCGCAGAGCGCTCTGGCTAAAGTCTTGGTCAGCGGATGTATCTTCCAAGACAAAATTGCTTAATATCCCTTTCAAAGGTAAGACCCTCTTTGGGCCAGAATTGAAAGAGATTATTTCAGACATCACTGGGGGTAAGGGCCATGCCCTCCCACAAGATAGGCCTTTCAAGGCTAAGAATAAGTCCAATTTCCGTTCCTTTCGCAATTTCAGGAACGGACCGGTCTCCAACTCTGCAGCCTCTAGACAAGAGGGTAATGCTTCCCAGACTAAACCAGCTTGGAAACCGATGCAAGGCTGGAACAAGGGTAAGCAGGCCAAGAAACCTGCTGCTGCTACCAAAACAGCATGAAGGGGTAGCCCCCGATCCGGGACCGGATCTAGTAGGGGGCAGACTCTCTCTCTTTGCTGAGGCTTGGGCAAGAGATGTTCAGGATCCCTGGGCACTAGAAATAGTCTCTTAGGGTTATCTTCTAGAATTCAAGGAACTACCCCCAAGGGGAAGGTTCCACATGTCTCGCTTATCTTCAAACCAAATAAAGAGACAGGCATTCTTACATTGTGTAGAAAACCTGTTAAAAATGGGAGTGATACACCCAGTTCCAACTGTGGAACAAGGTCTGGGGTTTTACTCAAATCTGTTTGTAGTTCCCAAAAAAGAGGGAACTTTCAGACCAATTCTGGATTTAAAAATTCTAAACAAATTTCTCAGAGTGCCATCGTTCAAAATGGAAACTATTCGAACGATTTTACCTACAATCCAGGAGGGTCAATTTATGACTACCGTGGATCTAAAGGATGCGTATCTACATATTCCTATCCACAAAGATCATCATCAGTTCCTAAGGTTTGCCTTTCTGGACAAACATTACCAGTTCGTGGCTCTCCCATTCGGACTAGCCACTGCTCCAAGGATTTTCACAAAGGTGCTCGGGTCCCTTCTAGCGGTTCTAAGACCAAGGGGCATTGCAGTGGCACCTTACTTGGATGACATCCTAATTCAAGCGTCGTCTCTTTCAAAAGCAAAGGCTCACACAGACATTGTTCTAGCCTTTCTCAGATCTCACGGGTGGAAGGTGAACATAGAAAAAAGTTCCCTGTCTCCGTCGACAAGAGTCCCTTTCTTGGGGACAATAATAGATTCTTTAGAAATGAAGATTTTCCTGACAGATGTCAGAAAGTCAAAGCTTCTAAACGCTTGTCAAGTTCTTCACTCTGTTCTACGGCCTTCCATAGCTCAGTGCATGGAAGTAGTAGGGTTGATGGTTGCAGCAATGGACATAGTTCCTTTTGCGCGAATTCATCTAAGACCATTACAACTGTGCATGCTCAAACAGTGGAATGGGGACTATACAGACTTGTCTCCGATGATTCAAGTAGATCAGAAGACCAGAGACTCACTCCGTTGGTGGCTGACCCAGGATCACCTGTCCCAGGGAATGAGCTTCCGCAGACCAGAGTGGGTCATCGTCACGACCGAAGCCAGTCTATCAGGCTGGGGCGCGGTCTGGGATTCCCTGAAAGCTCAGGGTCTATGGTCCCGGGAAGAGTCTCTTCTCCCGATAAACATTCTGGAACTGAGAGCGATATTCAATGCTCTCCGGGCTTGGCCTCAACTAGCAAAGGCCAGATTCATAAGATTCCAATCAGACAACATGACGACTGTTGCTTACATCAACCATCGGGGGGAACAAGGAGTTCTCTGGCGATGAGAGAGGTGACCAAAATCATCAAATGGGCGGAGGATCACTCCTGCCACCTATCTGCGATCCACATCCCAGGAGTAGACAACTGGGAGGCGGATTATCTGAGTCGTCAGACTTTCCATCCGGGGGAGTGGGAACTTCACCCAGAAGTGTTTGCCCAGTTGACCCAATTATGGGGCATTCCAGACATGGATCTGATGACGTCTCGTCAGAACTTCAAGGTTCCTTGCTACGGGTCCAGATCCAGGGATCCCAAGGCGACTCTAGTGGATGCATTAGTGGCGCCTTGGGCCTTCAACCTAGCTTATGCGTTTCCACCGTTCCCTCTCATTCCCAGGCTGGTAGCCAGGATCAAACAGGAGAAGGCCTCTGTGATTTTGATAGCTCCTGCGTGGCCACGCAGGACTTGGTATGCAGACCTGGTGAATATGTCATCGGCTCCACCATGGAAGCTACCTTTGAGACAGGATCTTCTAGTACAAGGTCCATTCGAACATCCAAATCTGGTTTCTCTCCAGCTGACTGCTTGGAAATTGAACGCTTGATTTTATCTAAGCGTGGGTTTTCGGATTCTGTGATAGATACTCTGGTACAAGCCAGAAAACCTGTGACTAGAAAGATTTACCATAAAATATGGAAAAGATATATCTGTTGGTGTGAATCCAAGGGATTCTCATGGAGTAAGATTAAAATTCCTAGGATCCTTTCCTTTCTCCAAGAAGGTTTGGATAAGGGATTGTCAGCGAGTTCTCTAAAAGGACATATTTCTGCTTTATCTGTCTTGTTACACAAACGACTGGCAGCTGTGCCAGATGTTCAAGCTTTTGTTCAGGCTTTGGTCAGGATCAAGCCTGTTTACAGACCTTTGACTCCTCCCTGGAGTCTAAATTTAGTTCTTTCAGTTCTTCAAGGGGTTCCGTTTGAACCCTTACATTCCATAGATATCAAGTTGTTATCTTGGAAAGTTCTGTTTTTGGTTGCTATTTCTTCTGCTAGAAGAGTTTCTGAATTATCTGCTCTGCAGTGTAATCCGCCCTATCTGGTGTTCCATTCAGATAAGGTTGTTTTGCGTACTAAACCTGGTTTCCTTCCAAAAGTTGTTTCCAATAAGAATATTAACCAGGAAATAGTTGTGCCTTCTTTGTGCCCGAATCCAGTTTCAAAGAAGGAACGTTTGTTACACAATTTAGATGTAGATGATTTAGATGATAAATTACTTTCTCCAACGGTGTGTCCGGTCCACGGCCCGCCCTGGTTTTTTAATCAGGTTTGATCAATTTCTTTCTTTAACTACAGTCACCACAGCACCCTATAGTTTCTCCTTTTTTTCTCCTGTCCGTCGGTCGAATGACTGGGAGGGACTATATGGACAGCTTTTGCTGTGCTCTTTGCCATTTCCTGTTGGGGAGAATATTCCCACAAGTTATGGATGATGCCGTGGACCGGACACACCGTTGGAGAAAGTAATTTATCAGGTAAGCATAAATTCTGTTTTTTATGTACTAACTTTATTTGGTTAAGTCATCCCTTGTTCCTCAGGATGGACTGAGAAGCCCTTCCGTTTGAATCTATGCATTCCATAGATATTAAGTTATTATCTTGGAAAGTTTTATTTTTGGTTGCTATTTCATCTGCTCGCAGAGTATTTGAGCTTTAGGCATTACAATGCGATTCACCTTATCTTATTTTTCATGCGGATAAGGTGGTTTTACGTACCAAACCTGTTTTTTTTCCTAAGGTTGTTTCGAATAACAATATTAATCAGGAAATTGTTGTTCCTTCTAAGAAGGAGCGTCTGTTACATAATTTGGACGTGGTCCATGCCTTGAAGTTCTACTTACAGACGACTAAGGATTTTCGTCAATCGTCTTCCCTGTTTGTCGTTTTTTCAGGGAAACGTAGGGGTCAGAAAGCTACAGCTACCTCTCTTTCTTTTTGGCTGAAGAGTATCATCCGCAGCCTCCTGAACGAATTACGGCTCATTCCACTTGGGCTGTGGCTTCCTCATGGGCATACAAAAATGATGCTTCTGTTGGACTGATTTGCAAAACTGCAACTTGGTTTTCTCTTCACACTTTTTCCAAATTTTACAAATTCGATACTTTTGCATCGTCGGAGGCTGTTTTTGGGAGGAAAGTTCTTTAAGCAGTGGTGCCTTCCATTTAGGTTCCCTGTATTGTCCCTCCCATTTCATCCGTGTACTATAACTTTGGTATTGTATCCCACAAGGATGAAATCCATGGACTCATCTTATCTTGTAAAAGAAAAGGAAATTTATGCTAACCTGATAAATGTGTTTCTTTTACGATACGATGAGTCCACGGCCCGTCCTGTTATTATGAGACAGGTTAGTTTCTTTTTGTTAAACTTCAGACACCTCTGCACCTTGGCTTTTCCTTTCTCTTCCTAACTTCGGTCGAATGACTGGAGTGGGAGGGAAGGGAGGAGCTATATATACAGCTCTGCTGTGGTGCTCTTTGCCTCCTCCTGCTGACCAGGAGGCGATATCCCACAAGTAAGGATAAAATCCGTGGACTCATCGTATCGTAAAAGAAACAAATTTATCAGGTAAGCATAAATTTCCTTTTTCTTGGTATCTTTTGTTGAAAAGCAGGAAGGTAAGCTCAGGAATGTGCACGTGTCTGCAGTTTTGCAATAATATTATATGATAGCAAGAGCACGAGATGGCAGCACTTTTTTATGCCATGATAGTGCACACGATATGTGCACGCTACCTGTCTAGATATCTCTTCAACAAAGAATAACATGAGAACAAAGCATTTAATAACAGAAGTAACCCCTTAAAGACCAAGGTTTTTTCCAGTTTCCTTTCTTAAATTACACAGGCAATTGTGACATTTTTGCTCACTGTTGGTTTCACCAAGATTGTCCACTCTCTTAAGTGCACCCATACATATTATACAGCGTTTTGTAACAGACAAACAGGTCTTTCTAATTATACCCTATATCGGTATATAAAATAACGATATGCCCTGATTTTAGGAATACTCCATATGTTTAGGTATCCAAGTAATTTATAGGAAATATGAGCCAAATACTACAAAGATGGAATTATAGGTTTAACGCTACAAAAAATGTAATGCTTAATGTCCCTTTAAAGGGTCAAGCATTTACTTTCAGATATGTAGCTGAGTTTGTTTTTCTGGTACTTTAACAACTATCACCTTAACAATACAAAAGGTTTGTCAGATATTACTATTATTAAAGGGACAGTGTACTGTAAAATAGTTTTTCCCTTCATATGTTTACAATAACTTGTTATACCTCCTGCAGAGTTTAAAATGTAGGGAAAATTGCTGATTATGAAATAGCTGTCTCCGCCAAATAAACTTAAAACCCAATCAAGTGCACTGTGGTTGAAGGTAGAGCACACCTTATTAGCTAATATCTAGACATGTGCAATTCTCTTCTGCAGAATTTAGTTTACGGACAAATTTTGGCTGATTCGGATGAATCAGAATTTCCGAATCGGCACCATAACGAAAATTCCGAAAACGAATAAATCTGTTTCCGGATTTTCTGATCCATTCTTTATTCATATTTGGAATTTTTCATTGTTCTAATCTAAATCGCCGTTCCTGACATCGCCAACACTAACTAAAACACTAAATAGAGCTATTAACCCCTAAACCGCCGTTCCCCAACATCGTTGACACTAACTAAACCTATTAACCCCTAAACTGCAGTTTCCTGACATTGCTGACACTATCTAAACCTATTAACTCCTAACCCGCCCCCCCCACATCGCCAACACCAACTAAACCTATTAACCCCTAAACAACAGTTCCCCGACATCGCCGACACTAACTAAAACACTAAATAAAGCTTATTAACCCCTAAACCGCAGTTCCCAAACTTCGCCAACACTTACTAAACCTATTAACCCCTAAACCTCCCCCCCACATTGCCGACACTAACTAAACCTATTAACCTCTAAACTAGATTAGGGCTTTAATGGGCTTGTAAAACAGCTGAATTCATTTTTAAGGGCAGTAAAAGAGCTGAATGCCCTTTAAAGGGAAATGACCATACAAATGCCCATTTCAGGGCAATGGGTAGATTATTATTTTTTTTTTTTTTTAGTTAGGTTTTTTTATTTTGGGGGGGGGTTGTTTTATTTTTTTTTGCAAAAGAGCTGTTAACTTTAGGGCAATGCCCTACAATAGGCCTTTTTAAAGGGACATTATACACTAATTTTTTCTTTGCATAAATGTTTTGTAGATGATCTATTAATATAGCCCATAAAGTTTTTTTTTTTTTAAATAAATGTATAGTTTTGCTTATTTTTAAATAACATTGCTCTGATTTTCAGACTCCTAACCAAACCCCAAAGTTTTATGTGAATACTGTCAGCTACCTTCTCCAGCTTGCTCCTGTTTGTGTAAAGGGTCTTTTCATATGTAAAAGAAGGGGGAGGGGGGGAGTGTCTTATTTGTCACTTGCAGTGGGCTTTCCAACTACCTTTTCAACAGAGCCCAACTGACAGCTTCTAAGTAAGTTTTTAAACAGTTTTATACTGGATTTTTATATCAGTATCTGTGCATCTTATTCTTTATAGTAGTGTCTATTACATGCAGTTATATGAAAATGAGTGTATACTGTCCCTTTAAGGGCCATTGGTAGTTTATTATAGATTAGTTTTTTTTTATTTTGGGGTGTTTTTTTTATATTTATTTTTTAAACGGGGGTATTAGAATAGGAATAATTTTTATTATTTTGGATAATTTAGTTTATTTTTTGTAATGGTAGTTTTTTTTTATTAATTGTAGTTTTAATTTTTTTGTAATGTTAGGTTTTTTATTTTTAGTAATCTTAGGTTTTTATTTTTTGTAATGTTAGGGTTTTTTTTTAGTTTAAGCATAGGTTTGATTTTTTTTTTTCACAGGTAAGTTTTTTATTTATTTTAACTAGGTAGTTAGTAAATAGTAATATTGTAACTAGCATAGGTTTTATTTTTATTTCATGGGTAAGTTTGTATTTATTTTTAAATAGGTTGTTAGTTAATAATTGTAACTTTAATTTAGGTATATTTTAATTATGTTAAAGTAAGGGCATGTTAAGTTTAGGGATTAATATAGTTTAATTTAGGTAGTTGCGATGTGGGGGGGCGGCGGTTTAGAGGTTAATAGCTTTAGTTAGTGTTGGCGATGTGGGGGGGCGGCGCTTTAGGGGTTCATAGGTTTAGTTAGTGTTTGCGATGTGGGGGTGGCGTTTTAGGGGTTAATAAGTTAAGTTAGTGTGGGCGATGTTTGGTGGCTGCGTTTTAGGGGTTAATAGGTTTAGTTAGTGTCGGCGATGTGAGGGCAGCGCTTTAGGGGTTAATAGGTTTAGTTAGTGTCAACAATGTGGGGGTGGCATTTTAGGGGCTAATAGGTTTAGTTAGTGTCTGTGATGTGGGGGCGGCGCTTTATAGGTTAATAGGTTTAGTTAGTGTCGACAATGTGGGGGTGGCATTTTAGGGGCTAATAGGTTTAGTTAGTGTCTGTGATGTGGGGCGCTTTAGGGGTTAATAGGTTTAGTTAGTGTCGACAATGTGGGAGGCGGCGTTTTAGGGGTTAATAGGTTTAGTTAGTGTTGGTGATGTGGGAGGCAGTGTTTTAGGGGTTAATAGGTTTAGTTATTGTTGGCGATGTGAGGGGCTGGTGTTTTAGGGGTTAATGGCTTTATTTAGTGTTGGCAATGTGGGTGACGATGGTTTTTTAGATAATTTGGTTACGGGAATCGGAATATTATGTTAAGTTAAATCGTTTTTCGGATTCATTCTTTATTTTGGATCCATTCTTTATTCATATTCATTATTCTATTCTAAACTTAAGAATAGAATAATGACTATGAATAAAGAATGGATCTGAAATAACAAACGGATCCGAAATAACAATTTAACTTAACATAACTAATTTGCTGAAACAATTTTTTTTAACTTAACTAATTTCCCGAAACAAAATTATTTACTTGACTAATGAAAACGAAACAAAAATTTTCGTGTTGCACGTCTACTAATATCTATATTTACACAAAATTCCTCATCTTATCTGTAACTGCATACACTGTTTAGTATCTCTCTGTCCCACCCCACAGGGAGTGTGATTACTTCTAAAACTTCTTAATTGCATAGCATTTCTATAACTGGTACTTGTGTACTGAAATTTAATACACTCCAGCAGGTAAAATGGCTCATTGGGAACACGTTTAAGGTGAGAAAAAACACAGTACACTGTCAGTTTAATGTTGGGTTATTTTTTGTTTGCATATAAAGTCATAAAATAGTAATCTAATCTATTAGGAACAACATTCCAATTTGTTAGTGCTTTAAGTTGACTTACATACTGCTGTTGAGGATAATTTAAAAATTAAAAGTTGTACCTTTTACTCTGTATTCCCCAGCATAGGCATCTAGTATTGTACATCAGCCAGTAAGAAATACTTTCATTAAGTTATAAGTTGATCCTGAGTAGTAGAGAAACCTGCAAACATATCCACAACTAATCCAGAAGATGAAATTATAGCCTCTGGAATAGGGCTGGGCGATATGGGCAAAAAAAATTGAGATTTTTATTGCGATTTATTTGCGATGTTATTAAAAATGACTATAACACCTTCATTTAGCATTAAAAATGTATTTAACACTACAGAATCTTAATGTACATGCATCTCAATGTCCAATACACTCTTGGAGCATAAAAATACAAAACAAAAAATTGTTACAATAAAATGTGCTGCCTGTGATGTGATTAAATAGTAGGCACTAGCCAGTAATTAGGTCTTATGACACACATTATCATGTTTTATTGGACAGTCTAACTGTGGACACAGTGGTATGATTAACATATGAAGCAGTGTAAGCATGGAGAAATCTGAAAATTGCTGTCTTTACAGCAGTATGACTTGTGAAGTTCTGTATATAAATATAAGTGCAGTAAAGTAAGTACAATGACTGCACACACTGCTGCATGTGTTATTCTAGACCTGAAGTGCCTAAACAAGTTTCTATTGGTCCCAACGTTCAAGATGGAGACTATAAGGTCTATTCTGCCATTAGTTCAAGAGGGACAGTTCATGACTACGATAGACTTGAAGGATGCTTATCTACATGTGCCAATACACAAGGATCACTTCAAGTTCTCAAGATTTGCCTTTCTTGATCAGCACTTCCAGTTTGTGGCTCTTCCTTTTGGTCTGGCTACTGCTCCAAGAGTCTATATGAAAGTTTTGGAGGCTCGACTCACGGTGGAAAGGACGAAAGGAATTGAAGTAGTGCAATACTAGGACAACATCATGGTGCAGGCTCCGTCCTGCCGGCTGGCAGAAGACCATTCCAGAGCTCTTCTTCAATCTCATGGATGGAAGATAAACTTAGGAAAGAGTTCTCTGGTGCCCAGTACCAGGGTGGAATTCCTGGGCACAATAATAGATTCCGTATCCATGAGGATATTCTTTACAGACCAGAGACGTTGAAGAATTACTTCCAATTGTCTTGCCCTCCGGACCTCAAGTCCATCTGTGGCCCGGTGTATGGAGGTAATTGGGCTCATGGTGTCCAGCCTAGATATCATTCCATTCACCAGGTTCTACCTCAGACCTCTTCAACTGTGCATGCTGAGGCAATGGAATGGCGACCACTCGGATCTGTCTCAACAGATTTCTCTGGACAACCGGTCGAGAGAATCGCTCTCTTGGTGGCTCTGTCCAGATTGCCTGTCCCAAGGGTCGTCATTCTTGAGACCATCCTGGGAGATTGTGACTACGGACGCAAGCCTCTTTGGATGGGGAGCCATTTGGGGTGCCAGGAGGACACAGGGCCGGTGGACTTGAGAGGAATTTCTTCTCCCGATCAACATTTTGGAATTTCGATCGATCTGGGTTCGTCCCAGTTTATCAGATTCCAATCGGACAACATTACCTCTGTGGCTTACATTAACCATCAGGGGGGAAAGAGGAGCTCTCTAACAATGAGGGACGTATCTCAGATTCTGGAATAGGCGGAGGCCCACAACTGCTCACTGTCAGCGATCCACATTCCGGGTGTGGACAACTGGGAAGCGGATTTCCTCAGCAGATAATCCTTTCATCTGGGGAAATGGTCTCTCCATCCTGAGGTGTTTGCAGAGATTTGCAACAGATGGGGGACGCCGGAGATAGATCTCATGGCGTCCCGACTCAATTTCAAGCTACCTAGATACAAGTTGCGGTCCAGGGATCCACAGGCAGAGCTGATAGATTCATTAGCAGTGCCTTGGAGGTTCAAACTACTTTACATTTTTCCACCATTACCACTTCTACCTCGGGTAGTGGCCCGCATCAAGCAGGAGTAAGCTTTGGTGATTTAAAATTGCTCCATCGTGGCCGCGAAGGATGTGGTTTGCGGACCTGGTGGGGATGTCCTCATCTCCTCCATGGAGGTTAATTTGTCGCAGAGATTTGCTGGAACAGGGTCCCTTTGTTCATCAGAATCTAGATTCTCTGAGGCTGATTGTGGAGATTGAACGCCATTTCCACTCTGGCTAAGCATACTACTATCCCTTTGGAAAACAGCACTTTTAAGATAGGAAGTTTGAATCTTTTCTTAGAAGGGCCTTTTTTCGAGCAGGGTATTTGCTTAGGTCTGCTATCTTTTTTGCTGATGTAGCTTCTGCTTCTTCTTTCTAGTTGTTTAGTCTTTCAGAACAGAGTTCTAACGATCCTGCTAGTGAAGATCTTTTGGGTTTGCTCGAGTGCTAATTCCTTTATTTGTGATGCTGTATTTGATATTCGTAAAATTAATGTCAAAATCATGTCCTTGGCAGTCCTTTCTAGAAGAGCTTTATGACTTAAAGTAATTGTAAATTTAGTGCAATTTGAAAGCAAAATCTTGTTACTGAAGTCTCTATCACCTAAATTGCAATCTTTTTTTTTAAAATAAAAATCTAACGTTTATTTTAAAATTAGTATTTTACTTACTGAGCGTTATCGCTCCTTACTCTGCCCCCGGGATTACTTCCTGATTTGTGTATGAGCCTTAGTAGAGAGCAGAACCACTCGTTCTCTATGTCATGAGATGGGCATATCGTTCTTCATAATCCTCTTTGCGCATGCTTTAAATTCTTCATACATTACATAGTATACAATGTATTGTATTTATTGTATCCTTGTCAGCACTGCGCTTTGGATCAAAGAGATCATAACATACGAATGAATGAAAAATTGCGCATGCTCACAGACAGGTTTTCAGACGGTCAGTCTGAAATCCAACTTCTAGTGCATGTGCGTAGCTAACCATGGGCGTGTAAGTGTGCTTTACAGTCGCTGACTGGCCGGGATTCTCATTGAAAGTTGAAATCATGTGATTTGGAAAATCACATGTTTACCATCACTTTAAGTTTTGGTCAGCTGATATGCTGCCTAAATTCAGACTTTTGTCTCTTTCTTTTCAGGGAAAGAAATTGTTTGGTTCTGATTTGAATTCTATCATTACTACTGTTACTGGAGGTAAAGGGGCTTTGCTTCTAAAGTACAAGAATGCTTGGTTTCAGTCTGTTCCAGATCCCTGGTTTCTGAATATAGTTTCCCAGGGTTATCGAATAGGATTCAGAACAAGGTCTCCCAGAGAGATTTTTTTTTTCTGTCCAATTTTTCAAGAAATCCAAGGCTTTTTTTGTCTGTTTCAGATCTAGAAACTATGGGAGTGATTTTTCAAGTTCCTTTGCAGGAAAAGGGGATGGGATTTTATTCAAATCTTTGCATTGTTCCAAAGAAGGCTAGTTCTGGATCTGAAAGCTCTGAACAAGTTTTTCAGAATTTCTACTTTCAAAATGGAAACTATTGAGACTATTCTGCCTTTTGTTTAGCAAGGTCAATTTATGTCCTCAATAGATTTAAAAGATGCTTATCTTCATGTTCCAATACACAGGGAACATTACAAGTTCCTGAGGTTTGCCTTTCTAGACAAGCATTTTCAGTTTGTTGCTCTACCATTTGGTGTTACAGCTCCAAGAATTCCCACAATGGTTTTGGGTGCCGTATTGTCTGTGATCAGATATCTGGGTATTGCAGTGTTTCCTTACCTTGGTGATATCCTGGTTCAAGCATTTAGCAGAATCTCACACCAACAGACTGTTGTTGTTTCTTCAACAGCATGGTTGGAAGATCAATTTTCCAAAGAGCTCTGGTGCCTCAGACAAGGGTTAATTTTTGAGGTTTCAAATAGATTCTTAATGAGTCTTTCTCCAACAGATCAGAGAAGGCACAAACTGGTGTCAGCCTGTCTAAACCTTCAGACCCTCTGTTGTTGCTCTTCTCTTTCATGTAATTAGCAAGAGTCCATGAGCTAGTGACGTATGGGATATACATTCCTACCAGGAGGGGCAAAGTTTCCCAAACCTCAAAATGCCTATAAATACACCCCTCACCACACCCACAAATCAGTTTTACAAACTTTGCCTCCTATGGAGGTGGTGAAGTAAGTTTGTGCTAGATTCTACGTTGATATGCGCTCTGCAGCAGGTTGGAGCCCGGTTTTCCTCTCAGCGTGCAGTGAATGTCAGAGGGATGTGAGGAGAGTATTGCCTATTTGAATTCAATGATCTCCTTCTACGGGGTCTATTTCATAGGTTCTCTGTTATCGGTCGTAGAGATTCATCTCTTACCTCCCTTTTCAGATCGACGATATACTCTTATATATATATATATATATATATATATACCATTACCTCTGCTGATTTTCGTTTCAGTACTGGTTTGGCTTTCTACAACATGTAGATGAGTGTCCTGGGGCAAGTAAGTCTTATTTTCTGTGACACTCTAAGCTATGGTTGGGCACTTTTTTATAAAGTTCTAAATATATGTATTCAAACATTTATTTGCCTTGACTCAGGATGTTCAACATTCCTTATTTCAGACAGTCAGTTTCATATTTGGGATAATGCATATGAATAAATCATTTATTTTTTTTTTCTTACCTTAAAATTTGACTTATTCCCTGTGGGCTGTTAGGCTCGCGGGGGCTGAAAATGCTTCATTTTATTGCGTCATTCTTGGCGCAGACTTTTTTGGCGCAAAAATTTTTTTCTGTTTCCGGCGTCATACGTGTCGCCGGAAGTTGCGTCATTTTTGACGTTCTTTTGCGCCAAAAGTGTCGGCGTTCCGGATGTGGCGTCATTTTTGGCGCCAAATAATGTGGGCGTCATTTTTTGGCGCTAAAAAAATATGGGCGTCACTATTGTCTCCACATTATTTAAGTCTCATTATTTATTGCTTCTGGTTGCTAGAAGCTTGTTCACTGGCATTTTTTCCCATTCCTGAAACTGTCATTTAAGGAATTTGATCAATTTTTCTTTATATGTTGTTTTTTCTATTACATATTGCAAGATGTCCCACGTTGAAACTGAGTCAGAAGATACTTCTGAAAAATCGCTGCCTGGTGCTGGAGCTACCAAAGCTAAGTGTATCTGCTGTAAACTTATGGTATCTGTTCCTCCAGCTGTTGTTTGTACTGTTTGTCATGACAAACTTGTAAATGCAGATAATATTTCCTTTAGTACTGTTACATTACCTGTTGCTGTTCCGTCAACATCTAATACTCAGAGTGTTCCTGATAACATAAGAGATTTTGTTTCTAAATCCATTAAGAAGGCTATGTCTGTTATTCCTCCTTCTAGTAAACGTAAAAAGTCTTTTAAAACTTCTCATTTTTCAGATGAATTTTTAAATGAACATCATCATTCTGATTCTGATAATGGTTCTTCTGGTTCAGAGGATTCTGTCTCAGAGGTTGATAAATCTTCATATTTATTTAAAATGGAATTCGTTCTTTACTTAAAGAAGTCCTAATTGCATTAGAAATTGAGGATTCTGGTCCTCTTGATACTAAATCTAAACGTTTAGATAAGGTTTTTAAATCTCCTGTAGTTATTCCAGAAGTTTTTCCTGTCCCTGGTGCTATTTCTGAAGTAATTTTCAGGGAATGGGATAATTTAGGTAATTCATTTACTCCTTCTAAACGTTTTAAGCAATTATATCCTGTGCCATCTGACAGATTAGAGTTTTGGGACAAAATCCCTAAGGTTGATGGGGCTGTCTCTACTCTTGCTAAGCGTACTACTATTCCTACGGCAGATGGTACTTCCTTTAAGGATCCTTTAGATAGGAAAATTGAATCCTTTCTAAGAAAAGCTTACTTATGTTCAGGTAATCTTCTTAGACCTGCTATATCTTTAGCGGATGTTGCTGCAGCTTCAACTTTTTGGTTAGAAGCTTTAGCGCAACAAGTAACAGATCATAATTCTCATAGCATTATTATTCTTCTTCAACATGCTAATAATTTTATTTGTGATGCCATCTTTGATATCATTAGAGTGGATGTCAGGTATATGTCTCTAGCTATTTTAGCTAGAAGAGCTTTATGGCTTAAAACTTGGAATGCTGATATGTCTTCTAAGTCTACTCTGCTTTCCCTTTCTTTCCAGGGTAATAAATTGTTTGGTTCTCAGTTGGATTCTATTATCTCAACTGTTACTGGAGGAAAAGGAACTTTTTTACCACAGGATAAAAAATCTAAAGGTAAATTTAGGTCTAATAATCGTTTTCGTTCCTTTCGTCACAACAAGGAACAAAAGCCTGATCCTTCATCCTCAGGAGCGGTATCAGTTTGGAAACCATCTCCAGTCTGGAATAAATCCAAACCTTTTAGAAAATCAAAGCCAGCTCCTAAGTCCACATGAAGGTGCGGCCCTCATTCCAGCTCAGCTGGTAGGGGGCAGATTACGTTTTTTCAAAGAAATTTGGATCAATTCCGTTCACAATCTTTGGATTCAGAACATTGTTTCAGAAGGGTACAGAATCGGCTTCAAGATAAGGCCTCCTGCAAAGAGATTTTTTCTTTCCCGTGTCCCAGTAAACCCAGCGAAGGCTCAAGCATTTCTGAAATGTGTTTCAGATCTAGAGTTGGCTGGAGTAATTATGCCAGTTCCAGTTCTGGAACAGGGACTGGGGTTTTATTCAAATCTCTTCATTGTACCAAAGAAGGAGAATTCCTTCAGACCAGTTCTGGATTTAAAAATATTGAATCGTTACGTAAGGATACCAACATTCAAAATGGTAACTATAAGGACTATCCTGCCTTTTGTTCAGCAAGGGCATTATATGTCTACAATAGATTTACAGGATGCATATCTGCATATTCCGATTAATCCAGATCACTATCAGTTTCTGAGATTCTCTTTCCTAGACAAGCATTACCAGTTTGTGGCTCTGCCGTTTGGCCTAGCTACAACTCCAAGAATTTTTACAAAGGTTCTCGGTGCCCTTCTGTCTGTAATCAGAGAACAGGGTATTGTGGTATTTCCTTATTTGGACGATATCTTGGTACTTGCTCAGTCTTCACATTTAGCAGAATCTCATACGAATCGACTTGTGTTGTTTCTTCAACATCATGGTTGAAGGATCAATTTACCAAAAAGTTCATTGATTCCTCAAACACAGGTAACCTTTTTAGGTTTCCAGATAGATTCAGTGTCCATGACTCTATCTTTGACATACAAGAGACGTCTAAAATTGATATCAGCTTGTCGAAACCTTCAGTTACAATCATTCCCTTCGGTAGCCTTATGCATGGAAATTCTAGGTCTTATGACTGCTGCATCGGATGCGATCCCCTTTGCTCGTTTTCACATGCGACCTCTTCAGCTCTGTATGCTGAACCAGTGGTGCAGGGATTACACAAAGATATCTCAATTAATATCTTTAAAACCGATTTACGACACTCTCTGACGTGGTGGACAGATCACCATCGTTTAGTTCAGGGGGCTTCTTTTGTTCTTCCGACCTGGACTGTAATTTCAACAGATGCAAGTCTTACAGGTTGGGGAGCTGTGTGGGGGTCTCTGACAGCACAAGGGGTTTGGGAATCTCAGGAGGTGAGATTACCAATCAATATTTTGGAACTCCGTGCAATTTTCAGAGCTCTTCAGTTTTGGCCTCTTCTAAAGAGAGAATCGTTCATTTGTTTTCAGACAGACAATGTCACAACTGTGGCATACATCAATCATCAAGGAGGGACTCACAGTCCTCTGGCTATGAAAGAAGTATCTCGAATTCTAGTATGGGCGGAATCCAGCTCCTGTCTAGTTTCTGCGGTTCATATCCCAGGTATAGACAATTGGGAAGCGGATTATCTCAGTCGCCAAACGTTACATCCGGGCGAATGGTCTCTTCACCCAGAGGTATTTCTTCAGATTGTTCAAATGTGGGGACTTCCAGAAATAGATCTGATGGCCTCTCATCTAAACAAGAAACTTCCCAGGTATCTGTCCAGATCCAGGGATCCTCAAGCGGAAGCAGTGGATGCATTGTCACTTCCTTGGAAGTATCATCCTGCCTATATCTTTCCGCCTCTAGTTCTTCTTCCAAGAGTAATCTCCAAGATTCTGAAGGAATGCTCGTTTGTTCTGCTGGTAGCTCCAGCATGGCCTCACAGGTTTTGGTTTGCGGATCTTGTCCGGATGGCCTCTTGTCAACCGTGGACTCTTCCGTTAAGGCCAGACCTTCTGTCGCAAGGTCCTTTTTTCCATCAGGATCTCAAATCCTTAAATTTAAAGGTATGGAGATTGAACGCTTGATTCTTAGTCAAAGAGGTTTCTCTGACTCTGTGATTAATACTATGTTACAGGCTCGTAAATCTTTATCTAGGGAGATATATTATAGAGTCTGGAAGACTTATATTTCTTGGTGTCTTTCTCATCTTTTTTCCTGGCATTCTTTTAGAATTCCGAGAATATTACAGTTTCTTCAGGATGGTTTGGATAAAGGTTTGTCTGCAAGTTCCTTGAAAGGACAAATCTCTGCTCTTTCTGTTCTTTTTCACAGAAAGATTGCTAATCTTCCTGATATTCATTGTTTTGTACAAGCTTTGGTTCGTATAAAACCTGTCATTAAGTCAATTTCTCCTCCTTGGAGTTTGAATTTTGTTCTGGGGGCTCTTCAAGCTCCTCCGTTTGAACCTATGCATTCATTGGACATTAAATTACTTTCTTGGAAAGTTTTGTTCCTTTTGGCCATCTCTTCTGCCAGAAGAGTTTCTGAATTATCTGCTCTTTCTTGTGAGTCTCCTTTTCTGATTTTTCACCAGGATAAGGCGGTGTTGCGAACTTCTTTTCAATTTTTACCTAAGGTTGTGAATTCCAACAACATTAGTAGAGAAATTGTGGTTCCTTCATTATGTCCTAATCCTAAGAATTCTAAGGAGAAATCATTGCATTCTTTGGATGTAGTTAGAGCTTTGAAATATTATGTTGAAGCTACTAAGAATTTCCGAAAGACTTCTAGTCTATTTGTTATCTTTTCCGGTTCTAGGAAAGGTCAGAAGGCCTCTGCCATTTCTTTGGCATCTTGGTTGAAATCTTTAATTCATCATGCTTATGTTGAGTCGGGTAGAACTCCGCCTCAAAGGATTACAGCTAATTCTACTAGGTCAGTTTCTACTTCCTGGGCGTTTAGGAATGAAGCTTCGGTTGATCAGATTTGCAAAGCAGCAACTTGGTCTTCTTTGCATACTTTTACTAAATTCTACCATTTTGATGTGTTTTCTTCTTCTGAAGCTGTCTTTGGTAGAAAAGTACTTCAGGCAGCTGTTTCAGTTTGAATCTTCTGCTTATATTTTCAGTTTTTTTCTTTAAAAGATTTAAACTTTATTTTTGGGTGTGGATTTTTTTCAGCGGAATTGGCTGTCTTTATTTTATCCCTCCCTCTCTAGTGACTCTTGCGTGGAAGATCCACATCTTGGGTAGTCATTATCCCATACGTCACTAGCTCATGGACTCTTGCTAATTACATGAAAGAAAACATAATTTATGTAAGAACTTACCTGATAAATTCATTTCTTTCATATTAGCAAGAGTCCATGAGGCCCACCCTTTTTTTGTGGTGGTTATGATTTTTTTGTATAAAGCACAATTATTCCAATTCCTTATATTTATGCTTCGCACTTTTTTCTTATCACCCCACTTCTTGGCTATTCGTTAAACTGATTTGTGGGTGTGGTGAGGGGTGTATTTATAGGCATTTTGAGGTTTGGGAAACTTTGCCCCTCCTGGTAGGAATGTATATCCCATACGTCACTAGCTCATGGACTCTTGCTAATATGAAAGAAATGAATTTATCAGGTAAGTTCTTACATAAATTATGTTTTTATGGAAGTACTGGGACTCATGTTTGCAGCTTCAGATGCAATTCCATTTGCTTGTTTTCACATGAGACCTCTTCAGCTTTGTATGCTTCATCAGTGGTGCAGGGATCATACTCGGCTATTTCAAAAGATCTTTCTGGATCACAGTTCAAGTCAGTCTCTGACTTGGTGGCTGGATCATCAGTTCATTATTCAGGGGGCTTTGTTTGCTTGTCCTACCTGGACTGTGATCACCACAGATGCAAGTCTTTCAGGTTGGGGAGCTGTTTGGGGGTCTCAGCAAAACCCCAGACGTACGTTTCAGCCTATTGTGGGCCTCGTCAGTGAGGTGCAGCCATATCCCTCTAGGCACACAATAGGCCGAAACGTACGTCTGGGGTTTTGCGGTTTCTCTTGTTCAGAGAGGGATTGCCTGGTATTTCGGGGCTGGACTGTACTGTGAAGTCAGGATCAGACTGATATGCTACAGGAAAGTTCTTCTTTGTGAAAGGCACATATTGAGCAAAAAGAGGCTGCTTCTAGGGTGGTAACTAGCCATAGAACAAGCTATTATGCTATTGTTCGTTCCCAGGTTGAGCGCTTCTCTCCTTTTATTTATGCAAATTATGACACTTGGGGAAGTCTCCCTAAGTGTGATGCGGGAATCCAGACGTGGACCCGTTGCTCAGTGTGCCTAGAGGGATATGGCTGCACCTCACTGACGAGGCCCACAATAGGCCGAAACGTACGTCTGGGGTTTTGCTGTTTCTCTTGTTCAGAGAGGGATTGCCTGGTATTTCGGGGCTGGACTGTACTGTGAAGTCAGGATCAGACTGATATGCTACAGGAAAGTTCTTCTTTGTGAAAGGCACATATTGAGCAGAAAGAGGCTGCTTCTAGGGTTGTAACTAGCCATAGAACAAGCTATTATGCTATTGTTCGTTCCCAGGTTGAGCGCTTTGTCTCTTTTTATTTATGCAAATTATGACACTTGGGGAAGTCTCCCTAAGTGTGATGCGGGAATCTAGACGTGGACCCGTTGCTCAGTGTGCCTAGAGGGATATGGCTGCACCTCACTGACGAGGCCCACAATAGGCCGAAACATACGTCTGGGGTTTTGCTGTTTCTCTTGTTCAGAGAGGGATTGCCTGGTATTTCGGGGCTGGACTGTACTGTGAAGTCAGGATCAGACTGATATGCTAGAGGAAAGTTCTTCTTTGTGAAAGGCACATATTGAGCAAAAAGAGGCTGCTTCTAGGGTGGTAACTAGCCATAGAACAAGCTATTATGCTATTGTTCGTTCCCAGGTTGAGCGCTTCTCTCTTTTTATTTATGCAAATTATGACACTTGGGGAAGTCTCCCTAAGTGTGATGCGGGAATCCAGACGTGGACCCGTTGCTCAGGGTGCCTAGAGGGATATGGCTGCACCTCACTGACGAGGCCCACAATAGGCTGAAACGTACGTCTGGGGTTTTGCTGTTTCTCTTGTTCAGAGAGGGATTGCCTGGTATTTCGGGGCTGGACTGTACTGTGAAGTCAGGATCAGATTGATATGCTACAGGAAAGTTCTTCTTTGTGAAAGGCACATATTGAGTAAAAAGAGGCTGCTTCTAGGGTGGTAACTAGCCATAGAACAAGCTATTATGCTATTGTTCGTTCCCAGGTTGAGCGCTTCTCTCTTTTTATTTACTTGGAGGCAGGTCTGCCTCCACCAAAACCAATTACTGCTTTGGTCAGTTGCCACTTCTTGGGCTTTTAACAATGAGACTCCGGTTGACCAAATTTGCAAAGTGGCTACTTTGTCTTCTTTGCATAGTTTTACTAAATTCTACCATTTTGATGTTTTTGCTTCTTTTGAGACAGCCTTTGTGCAGTGATTTATTTTTGCCTGATTGTTTATATTTTAAGTGCATTACAAAAAAATGCAGTTTTTGTGGGGATTTAGTTTTTTTTTTTTTTTTTTTTTACTCGTCGACTCCACTGCTTTGGTATTAGTTCCCAGGAGTAATGGATTGTGGACTCTCACCACCTGTATGAAAGAAAAAATAATTTATGCTTACCTGATAAATTAATTTCTTTCATGGTTGTAAGATTCCACAAGACCCCACCCTATGTTTTTGATGGTGGTGTTTTTTTTTTTTCCCTTAAGCAAAATTTTTTCCCTTCTCATTTTATAGCTCTTATTGCATTTTCTTACCTCATTTTGCTAGGCTATACATTAGACTGAGGTACCTGTGAGGTGGGAGTGGTTTTATAGAGCTCTTGGGGTTTGGGAATCTTTGCCTTCTAGTGGTGCGGAAGAGTAATACCCAGAAGTAATGGATAGTGGACTCTCACCACCATAAATTAAATTAATTTATAAGCTAAGCATAAATTATGCTTTTTTTTATTGTGCCCAAATAGGAAAGCCAATTTCATAAATTTCTTAGTAAGTTTTTGAAATGCCTCTGATTCAAAATGGAGCCAACAGCCACAGGAATGCATACCTTCATATCACAATCCCATTCCTCCTTGGAATCTCATGCTTTTTGCAGCCACTATTTGAACCTATGTATCTTATGCACAGTCCCTGTTTTCCTACCCAAGGTAGTGTCATCCACTACTATGATGGTGTAGGACTCGTATATCATGACATTTAACATGTTCTTGTTTTCTCTTGTTAAGTGTATCCAGTCCACGGATCATCCATTACTTGTGGGATATTCTCCTTCCCAACAGGAAGTTGCAAGAGGATCACCCACAGCAGAGCTGCTATATAGCTCCTCCCCTCACTGCCATATCCAGTCATTCTCTTGCAACTCTCAACAAAGATGGACGTAGTAAGAGGAGAGTGGTGTATTATAGTTAGTTTTTTAACTTCAATCAAAAGTTTGTTATTTTTAAATGGTACCGGAGTGTACTGTTTCATCTCGGGCAGCATTAGAAGAAGAATCTGCCTGTGATTTCTATGATCTTAGCAGAAGTAACTAAGATCCACTGCCGTTCTCACATATTCTGAGGAGTGAGGTAACTTCAGAGGGGGAATGGCGTGCAGGTTTTCCTGCAATAAGGTATGTGCAGTTAACATATTTCTAGGGATGGAATTTGCTAGAAAAATGCTGCTGATACCGGATTAATGTAAGTTAAGCCTTAAATGCAGTGATAGCGACTGGTATCAGGTTTATTAACAGAGATACATACTCTTATAAAAGTGCAATATAAAACGCTTGCTGGCATGTTTAATCGTTTTTATATATGCTTGGTGATAAAACTTATTGGGGCCTAGTTTTTTTCCACATGGCTGGTTTGATTTTTGCCTAGAAACAGTTTCCTGAGGCTTTCCACTGTTGTAATATGAGTGGGAAGGGCCTATTTTAGTGCTTTTCTGTACAGCTAAAAATACTGACGGAGACATTCAGCTTCCCTCTGCATGATACAGGACATCTCTGAAGGGCTCAAAAGGCTTGAAAGTCGTGTTTGAGGAGGGTAACAACCACAGTAGACTGTGGCAGTTGTTGTGACTGTGTTTAAAAAACGTTTTTGTCATTTATTATTCTGTTTTTGTTATTAAGGGGTTAATCATCCATTTGCAAGTGGGTGCAATGCTCTGCTGACTTGTTACATACACTGTAAAAATGTTGTTAGTGTAACTGCCTTTTTTCACTGTTATTTCAAATTTGTTTCTCTTAAAGGCACAGTAACGTTTTTTTATATTGCTTGTTAACTTGCTTTAAAGTGTTTTCTAAGCTTGCTAGTCTCATTGCTAGTCTGTACAAACATGTCTGAAACAGAGGATACTTGTTCATTATGTTTAAAAGCCTTGGTGGAGCCCCATAGGAGAATGTGTACTAAATGTATTGATTTCACCTTAAACAGTAAAGATCAGTCTTTATCTATAAAAGAATTGTCACCAGAGGGGTCTGTCGAGGGGGAAGTTATGCCGACTAACTCTCCCCACGTGTCGGACCCTTCACCTCCCGCTCAAGGGACGCACGCTAATATGGCGCCAAGTACATCAGGGACGCCCATAGCGATTACTTTGCAGGACATGGCTGCAATCATGAATAATACCCTGTCAAAGGTATTATCCAGATTGCCTGAATTGAGAGGCAAGCGCGATAGCTCTGGGGTTAGACGAGATACAGAGCGCGTAGATGCTGTAAGAGCCATGTCTGATACTGCGTCACAATATGCAGAACCTGAGGACGGAGAGCTTCAGTCTGTGGGTGACGTCTCTGAATCGGGGAGACCTGATTCAGAGATTTCTAATTTTAAATTTAAGCTTGAGAACCTCCGTGTATTGCTTGGGGAGGTATTAGCTGCTCTGAATGACTGTGACACAATTGCAGTGCCAGAGAAATTGTGTAGGCTGGATAAATACTATGCAGTGCCGGTGAGTACTGATGTTTTTCCAATACCTAAAAGGCTTACAGAAATTATTAGTAAGGAGTGGGATAGGCCCGGTGTGCCCTTTTCCCCACCTCCTATATTTAGAAAAATGTTTCCAATAGATGCCACTACACAGGACTTATGGCAGACTGTCCCTAAGGTGGAGGGAGCAGTTTCTACTTTAGCAAAGCGTACCACTATCCCGGTTGAGGACAGTTGTGCTTTTTCAGATCCAATGGATAAAAAATTAGAGGGTTACCTTAAGAAAATGTTTATTCAACAAGGTTTTATTTTACAGCCCCTTGCATGCAGTGCGCCTGTCACTGCTGCGGCGGCATTCTGGTTTGAGGCCCTGGAAGAGGCCATCCATACAGCTCCATTGACTGAAATTGTTGACAATCTTAGAACTCTTAAGCTAGCTAACTCATTTGTTTCTGATGCCATTGTTCATTTGACTAAACTAACGGCTAAGAATTCCGGATTCGCCATCCAGGCGCGTAGGGCGCTATGGCTCAAATCCTGGTCAGCTGATGTGACTTCAAAGTTATTGCTGACATTACTGGAGGTAAGGGTCATACCCTTCCTCAGGACACGGCCAAATCAAAGGCCAAACAGTCTAATTTTCGTGCTTTTCGAAATTTCAAGGCAGGTGCAGCATCAACTTCCTCTGCTTCAAAACAAGAGGGAACATTTGCTCAATCCAAGCAGGCCTGGAAACCTAACCAGTCCTGGAACAAGGGCAAGCAGGCCAGAAAGCCTGCTGCTGCCTCTAAGACAGCATGAAGGAGCGGCCCCCTATCCGACAACGGATCTCTCTCTCTTCACCCAGGCGTGGGCAAGAGATGTTCAGGATCCCTGGGCGTTGGAGATCATATCTCAGGGATATCTTCTGGACTTCAAAGCTTCTCCTCCACAAGGGAGATTTCACCTTTCAAGATTATCTGCAAACCAGATAAAGAAAGAGGCATTCTTAAGCTGCGTACAAGATCTCCTTGTAATGGGAGTGATCCATCCAGTTCCGCGGACGGAACAAGGACAGGGGTTTTATTCAAATCTGTTTGTGGTTCCCAAAAAAGAGGGAACCTTCAGACCAATTTTGCATTTAAAGATCCTAAACAAATTCCTCAGAGTTCCGTCATTCAAGATGGAAACTATTCGAACCATTTTACCCATGATCCAAGAGGGTCAGTACATGACCACAGTGGACTTAAAGGATGCCTACCTTCACATTCCGATTCACAAGAATCATCATCAGTTCGTGAGGTTTGCCTTTCTAGACAGGCATTACCAATTTGTAGCTCTTCCATTCGGGTTGGCTACAGCCCCAAGAATTTTTACAAAGGTTCTGGGCTCACTTCTGGCAGTCCTAAGACCGCGAGGCATAGCGGTGGCTCCTTACCTGGACGACATCCTGATACAGGCGTCAAGCTTTCAAATTGCCAAAACTCATACAGAGATAGTTCTGGCATTCCTGAGGTCGCATGGGTGGAAAGTGAACGAAGAAAAGAGTTCTCTATCTCCTCTCACAAGGGTTTCCTTCCTAGGGACTCTAATAGATTCTGTAGAAATTAAAATTTACCTGACGGAGTCCAGGTTATCAAAACTTCTAAATGCTTGCCGTGTTCTTCACTCCATTCCGCGCCCCACGGTGGCTCAGTGCATGGAAGTAATCGGCTTAATGGTAGCGGCGATGGACATAGTGCCATTCGCGCGCCTGCATCTCAGACCGCTGCAATTATGCATGCTCAGTCAGTGGAATGGGGATTACACAGATTTGTCCCCTCTACTAAATCTGGATCAGGAAACCAGAGATTCTCTTCTCTGGTGGTTATCTCGGGCCCATCTGTCCAAGGGTATGACCTTTCGCAGACCAGATTGGACAATTGTAACAACAGATGCCAGCCTTCTAGGTTGGGGTGCAGTCTGGAACTCCCTGAAGGCTCAGGGTTCATGGACTCAGGAGGAGAAACTCCTCCCAATAAATATTCTGGAGTTAAGAGCAATATTCAAAGCTCTTCTGGCTTGGCCTCAGCTAGCAACACTGACGTTCATCAGATTTCAGTCGGACAACATCACGACTGTGGCTTGCATCAACCATCAAGGGGGAACCAGGAGTTCCCTAGCGATGTCAGAAGTCTCCAAGATAATTCGCTGGGCAGAGACTCACTCTTGCCACCTGTCAGCGATCCATATCCCAGGTGTAGAGAACTGGGAGGCGGATTTTCTAAGTCGTCAGACTTGCTCAATTGGTTCTCCGTTGGGGCAAACCAGAATTGGATCTCATGGCGTCTCGCCAGAACGCCAAACTTCCTTGTTACGGATCCAGGTCCAGGGACCCAGAAGCGGCACTGATAGATGCTCTAGCAGCGCCTTGGTTCTTCAACCTGGCTTATGTGTTTCCACCGTTTCCTCTGCTCCCTCGTCTGATTGCCAAAATCAAACAGGAAAGAGCATTGGTGATATTGATAGCGCCTGCGTGGCCACGCAGGACCTGGTATGCAGACCTAGTGGACATGTCATCCTTTCCACCATGGACTCTGCCTCTGAGACAAGACCTTCTAATACAAGGTCCTTTCAATCATACGAATCTACTTTCTCTGAGACTGACTGCATGGAGATTGAACGCTTGATCCTATCAAAGCGTGGCTTCTCCGAGTCAGTAATTGATACCTTAATACAGGCACGAAAGCCTGTCACCAGGAAAATTTACCACAAGATATGGCGTAAATATCTTCATTGGTGTGAATCCAAGAATTACTCATGGAGTAGGGTTAGGATTCCTAGGATATTGTCCTTCCTCCAAGAGGGTTTTGACAAAGGATTATCAGCTAGTTCTTTAAAGGGACAGATTTCTGCTCTGTCTATTCTTTTACACAAGCGTCTGGCAGAATTTCCAGACGTTCAGGCATTTTGTCAGGCTTTAGTTAGAATTAAGCCTGTGTTTAAACCTGTTGCTCCTCCATGGAGCTTAAACTTGGTTCTTAAAGTTCTTCAAGGGGTTCCGTTTGAACCCCTTCATTCTATTGATATCAAACTTCTTTCATGGAAAGTTCTTTTTCTGATGGCTATTTCCTCGGCTCGAAGAGTCTCTGAGTTATCTGCCTTACATTGTGATTCTCCTTATCTGATCTTTCATTCAGATAAAGTTGTTCTGCGTACAAAACCTGGGTTTTTACCTAAGGTGGTTTCTAACAAGAATATCAATCAAGAGATTGTTGTTCCATCATTATGTCCTAATCCTTCTTCAAAGAAGGAACGTCTTTTGCATAATCTAGACGTAGTCCGTGCCTTGAAGTTTTACTTACAGGCTACTAAAGATTTTCGCCAAACATCTAACCTGTTTGTTGTTTACTCTGGACAGAGGAGAGGTCAGAAGGCCTCGGCAACCTCTCTTTCTTTTTGGCTTCGGAGTATAATCCGTTTAGCCTATGAGACTGCTGGACAGCAGCCTCCTGAAAGGATTACAGCTCATTCTACTAGAGCTGTGGCTTCCACCTGGGCCTTTAAAAATGAGGCCTCTGTTGAACAGATTTGCAAGGCTGCAACTTGGTCTTCGCTTCATACCTTTTCCAAATTTTACAAATTTGATACTTTTGCTTCTTTGGAGGCTGTTTTTGGGAGAAAGGTTCTACAGGCAGTGGTTCCTTCCGTTTAAGTTCTTGCCTTGTCCCTCCCATCATCCGTGTACTTTAGCTTTAGCTTTGGTATTGGTATCCCACAAGTAATGGATGATCCGTGGACTGGATACACTTAACAAGAGAAAACATAATTTATGCTTACCTGATAAATGTATTTCTCTTGTAGTGTATCCAGTCCACGGCCCGCCCTGTCCTTTTCAGGCAGGTCTAAATTTTAATTAAACTACAGTCACCACTGCACCCTATGGTTTCTCCTTTCTCGGCTTGTTTCGGTCGAATGACTGGATATGGCAGTGAGGGGAGGAGCTATATAGCAGCTCTGCTGTGGGTGATCCTCTTGCAACTTCCTGTTCGGAAGGAGAATATCCCACAAGTAATGGATGATCCGTGGACTGGATACACTACAAGAGAAATAAATTTATCAGGTAAGCATAAATTATGTTTTTGTTTTTTAAATGATCCCACACCTTGGAGTGTGTTTTTGGATTTGTATATATTAAAGCATCTTGATTTATCACTCCTGGTTTGCAACCCATATTTGTAGTACAAACAGAGCAGTGGAAGTTCTAGATGTAGTAGTGGCGCTTTGTTTTTTAACTTATAAATTGATAAAATTGGGCTTTGGTTTTTTTTTACTTATAAATGGCTGAATTTGTCTATCTTTGCAGGATATTTAAAGGACACATCCTCAATGGTTGAGATACAGGGGTGAGGGGTAGAGAGATACTGAAGCAGACAACTTTATTCCAGTGGTTTACTCACAACAATGAATGGTGCCCAGAGGCAGAATTTATTTTTTCACTTTCTGCGATGAGATTTTTTTTAGTGAAAATTTTTCTGCAGGCAATTTTTAAATAAAATTCAATTTTAAATTAGGCAGTTACACTAAAGCACCAGTTCAATTGCAATGTGTTGGTTAACTAAAGAATAAAATAATTGTTAACGTTTTATAATATAGTGAGGTAGTTGAAAATTGTACTGCAAATTAGCTGCAGACAAACTAAATTATGAAATTTTGAATAAATTTGTTTCCCTTTCTCTTGGTCTAACAGAGAAATGTAGTAATAAAAAGATGCAATGCTCATAAGAACGTCTTACATTCAGAACAAACAGCGTTGCAGACTAGGAAAGGCTAGGGGAGTGTTTGAAAAAAGCCAGTTAATCAATGCACTGCTGCTTTACAGTGCTACTGCATATTTGTCAACTTCAAACAGCACTTTTCTCTTGATGCACTGGAACACTTAAACAGTGCAACCAGAACACAGCTCTGTTTGAAGAGTAGAGCTGCAAAGTTAAAGCACTAAGTCTAACAGTTCCTGCATGGCTTCTGTTCTTTCTGCAGACATGCTGCATTTTCTGCGATTACATCTCAGAACACTGTATGTTCTGCCTTGAGGGAGTGGTGTTGTTCTCCATGTGTGTTAGTTGTTGTTGTTTAATAATAATTAAATACTTTCTTTAAAATTTAGTCATTACTTGCCTGGATTAGCTTTTGGTCATGGGGAGAGAGGGCTCTAAATGACACTTGTCTTCCCCCCACACCTTAAACCTAGACTAAAACCAGTGAAATAACCTGTATTTTGAAAGACAAAAAAGATCTCATGCCCAGGTGGCTATTTGGTGACATTGATCATTTTAGGAACCCATAGGGTTATGGAAACAAATGGGTGGGATTGGTTGGTCCCTTTATCATCCCCCACAATACACAGAGTGACATGGGACTCTTAGATGATGGCAGTAATCCTCCATTAGTGGTTATTACCCCTTGCACCACAGAAAAACAACAAATAAATGGTGATGACCACCTTTCAAATAAGAGTTTTTAAAACCAGTGTAACAAATAGTTTGTGAACAATAAACCATCTCATATAATTTATAAGAGGATGCACATTTTCCATATTTAGTCTGTATAGTCCTTTTCTCTATTTATATTATATATATTTATATTTTATAACAAGCCCTTTACAGATGTCAAGTTATGGTCTTGGTTTGAGCAATATGTAGCAATTATTATTATTTTATTATTATACTTTATTTATGAAGTGCCAACATATTCCACAGCGCTGTCCATGGTTACAATTTCAATGATATAAAACTTGTAAGAGACAGGACAAAATTTACAAACACATACAGGAGGAATTGAGGGCCCTATTCCCGTGGGAACTTACAATCTAGAAGGGTAGGAGGTTGAGAAACAGGAGGTGAGGACTGCAAGATTGAAAAAGATGTTAATGCAGAGTTAGATGAGGGAAATGTTGTTAGGTAAGTGAAATTAATTTATTATTGAGTTGGGTGGTAGGCTTCCCTAAACAGAAAAGTCTTCAGGGAGCATTTAAAGGAAGAAAGATTAGGGCAAAGCCTGACAGCACAAGGGAGAGTGTTCCAGAGGGTAGGTGCAGGACAGAAGTCCTGCAGTCTAGTATGAGAAGAGGTGATAGTCGCGGATGCAAGGAGCAGGTCATTGTTGGATCTTAGTGGGCGGGCTGGAGTATACTTGTTTATTAGAGAGGATAGGTAGAGGGGAGCGGCGTTGGTGAGAGCTTTGTACGTAAGCGTGAGAATTTTGAATTTAATTCTGCTGTGAATGGGGAGCCAATGAAGGTACTTGCAGAGAAGTGCAGCAGATACAAAGCAGCAGAAAATGGTGGATCAGGCTGGCAGAGGCATTTTAGGATGATTGAAGGGGGGAGAGGCGGGAAAGGTTTTAGCACTCAGAAAAGGGCAAATCTTGGAAATATTGCGTAGATGTTGCGGCAGGATATAGAAAGCGATTGGATATGGGGGATGAAGGATAGATTTGAGTCAAGTGTAACTCCGAAGCAGCGGACTTGGGGCGATGGGGAAATGGTGATGCCGTCAAAAGGGATAGAGAAGTCGGCGTAGAGCTTGAGGGGGGATAAGAAGGAGCTCAGTCTTGGACATGTTAATCTTTAGGTGGTTAAAGGCTATCCAGGAAGAAATACCAGATAAGCAGTCACTGACATGAGAAAGGACAGAGGGAGAGAGAGCAGGCGTGGAGAGATAGATCTGGGTGTCGTCAGCATAGAGGTGATATTTGAAGCCATAACTGTTGATAAGTTTACCCAGCGAAGAAGTATAAATGGAGAAGAGTAGACGGCCCAGAACAGATCCTTGAGGTACTCTAACAGACAAAGGCATTGGAGAGGAGGAGTCACCGGCAAATGACACAGAAAAAGACCTGTGAGAAAGATAGGAGTGAATCCAGGAAAGAGCAGTGTCACAGAGGCCAAAAGAGATAAGGGTGTGTAGGAGGAGGGGGTGGTCAACTGTGTCGAAGGCAGCTGAGAAGTCAAATAAGATGAGTATAGAGTAGTGTCCGATATTTTTAGCAGAGAGAATTGTTAGTAACCTTGGTAAGGGCAGTCTCAGTTGAGTGTTTGGGGCGGAATCTAGATTGCAGGGGGTCAAGCAAGGAGTTGGTGGACAGGAAGTGGGTTAGGCGATTGTAAACTCGTTTTTCAAGGAATTTTGATGTTACTAGGAGCAGTGATATGGGGCAGTAGCTTTCAAGAGAATTAGGGTTGAGGGAGGGTTTTTTAAAAATGGGAGTGACTTTTACGTGTTTGAAAGAAGATGGGAATGAGCCGGTAGAGAGAGATAGGTTGAAGATGTGAGTAAGAGCAGGAGTGAGGGTGGAAGACAGGGAGGGTATTAGGTGGTAAGGGATAGGGTTGAGCAGACAGGTAGTGAGGCGTGAGCAAGATAGTAAGGAAGAAACTTCATTCTCAGTGGCTGGAAGATGCAGAGGGAGTAACTGGGCCTGTTGTTGGAATATTGCAGGTTGGTGTTGGGATGTTGCTTCAGATAGTACGTGTTTTGTTTAAAAAGTAGTCTGCCAGGTCTTGAGCACTAAAGACAGATGGGGGTGGTGGAGCAGGTGGGTAGAGGAGAGAGTTAAAGGTGGAGAAGAGTTGTTTAGGATTTGAGGAAAGAGTAGATATGAGAGAAGAGAAGTAGGTTTGCTTGGCTAAGTGAAGGGCAGAAGTGTATGAACGAAGAATAAACTTATAGTGTATGAAATCAGGTTCCAAGTGAGTTTTCCTCCAGACACGCTCAGCAGTACGGGAGCATTTTTGCAAATAGCGTGTTTGCTGAGTGTGCCAGGTCTGTAACTGCGTGATGTTTTGCTCAGTTGGGGAGGGGCAAGTGTGTCTAGTGCAGATTATAGCTGTTAAAGTAAATGTAAAGTTTCATGAATGAGTGCTCGGTTTTTAAAAATACTGTTAAAAACAGGGGCACTTTCATTTATTAAATTTTAAATTGCAGCGTTTTTTGTTTTTTTAAATACTTACCTTTTTCTTTAGGAAACCCAGACCGGCGATCGACCACAGCTCCTCTGTACTTATCACCTCGTTGATGAAACCGTCTTCTTCCAATCATTGCGTGGCCTCACGAGATGGACGCTCCGGGGTGTTCGCCATGATTGGAGGAAGCCGGTTTTGTCATTGCTGAAGTAAGTACAGAGGAGCTACGGGCGGAGGATTGCCGGTCTGGATTTCCTAAAGAAAAAGGTAAGTATTTCTCTTGTTAAGTGTATCCAGTCCACGGATCATCCATTACTTATGGGATATTAACTCCTCCCCAACAGGAAGTGCAAGAGGATTCACCCAGTAGAGCTGCTATATAGCTCCTCCCCTAACTGCCATTACCAGTCATTCTCTTGCACCCAACGAATAGATAGGATGTGTGAGAGGACTGTGGTGATTATACTTAGTTTCATACCTTCAATCAAAAGTTTGTTATTTTATAATAGCACCGGAGTGTGTTATTCCTTCTCTGGTAGAATTTGAAGAAGAATCTACCTGAGTTTTTCTATGATTTTAGCCGGAGTAGTTAAGATCATATTGCTGTTTCTCGGCCATCTGAGGAGAGGTAAACTTCAGATCAGGGGACAGCGGGCAGATTAATCTGCAAAGAGGTATGTAGCAGCTTATTATTTTCTGACAATGGAATTGATGAGAAAATTCTGCCATACCGATATAATGTAAACTCAGCCTTAAATGCAGTAGCAGCAACTGGTATCAGGCTGTCATGTATGTATATCTTACACTTCAGTATTCTGGGGAATGGCACTTCACTGGAATTATACTGTATGCATAAAACTTTAGCCTAATTTGCAGGGACTAGCAACAGGCTTTTTAATAACACTCAATTTATTAATGTTAAACGTTTTTTGCTGGCATGTAAAATCGTTTAATTTTCTGAGGTACTGGGTGAAAAAATGTTTTGGGCACTATTTTTTTCCACTTGGCAGTCGTTTTATTTAATTTATGACAGTTTACTGATCTCTCTCACTGTTATGTGTGAGGGGGAGGGGCCTTTTTTGGTGCTTTTGCTACGCATTAAAAAATTCAGTCAGAAGTTTATTGTCTTCCCTGCATGATCTGGTTCATCTCTACAGAACTCAGGGGTCTTCAAAACTTGTTTTGAGGGAGGTAATCACTCACAGCAGAGCTGTGAGATTGTAGTTGACTGTGATAAAAAAACGTTTATTTCTGTATATTTTTTTTTTATTTTTTTTTCTGCTATCAGGGTTAGTTATCCTTTGCTAATGGGAGCAATCCTTTGCTAAAATTGTGTTTTTTACAAAGATTTGATGCTATAACTTTTCAGTTTATTAATTTTCAACTGTCATAACTTTTTCTGTGCTTCTTATAGGCACAGTACGTTTTCATATTATAGTAAATTACTTGAAAAGTATTTCCAAGTTGCTAGTTTATTTGCTAGTGTGTTAAACATGTCTGATTCAGAGGAAGATATCTGTGCTATATGTGCTAAAGCCAAAGTGGAGCCCAATAGAAATTTATGTACTAACTGTATTGATGCTACTTTAAATAAAAGTCAATCTGTACAAATTGAACATATTTCACCAAACAACGAGGGGAGAGTTATGCCGACTAACTCGCCTCACGTGTCAGTACCTGCATCTCCCGCTCGGGAGGTGCGTGATATTGTAGCGCCGAGTACATCTGGGCGGCCATTACAAATCACATTACAGGATATGGCTACTGTTATGACTGAAGTTTTGGCTAAATTACCAGAACTAAGAGGTAAGCGTGATCACTCTGGGGTGAGAACAGAGTGCGCTGATAATATTAGGGCCATGTCAGACACTGCGTCACAATTTGCAGAACATGAGGACGGAGAGCTTCATTCTGCGGGTGACGGTTCTGATCCAAACAAACTGGATTCAGATATTTCAAATTTTAAATTTAAGCTGGAAAACCTCCGTGTATTACTAGGGGAGGTGTTAGCGGCTCTGAATGATTGTAACACAGTTGCAATACCAGAGAAAATGTGTAGGTTGGATAAATATTTTGCGGTACCGGCGAGTACTGACGTTTTTCCTATACCTAAGAGACTTACTGAAATTGTTACTAAGGAGTGGGATAGACCCGGTGTGCCGTTCTCACCCCCTCCGATATTTAGAAAGATGTTTCCAATAGACGCCACCACACGGGACTTATGGCAAACGGTCCCTAAGGTGGAGGGAGCAGTTTCTACTTTAGCTAAGCGTACCACTATCCCGGTGGAGGATAGCTGTGCCTTTTCAGATCCAATGGATAAAAAGTTAGAGGGTTACCTTAAGAAAATGTTTGTTCAACAAGGTTTTATATTGCAACCTCTTGCATGCATTGCGCCTGTCACGGCTGCAGCAGCATTTTGGTTTGAGTCTCTGGAAGAGACACTTGAATCAGCTCCATTAGATGAGATTACACACAAGCTTAAAGCCCTTAAGTTAGCTAACTCATTTATTTCAGATGCCGTAGTACATTTAACTAAACTTACGGCTAAGAATTCCGGATTCGCCATTCAGGCACGCAGAGCACTGTGGCTAAAATCCTGGTCAGCTGACGTTACTTCTAAATCTAAATTGCTTAATATACCTTTCAAAGGGCAGACCTTATTCGGGCCCGGGTTGAAAGAAATTATCGCTGACATTACAGGAGGTAAAGGCCATGCCCTGCCTCAAGACAGAGCCAAACCTAAGGCTAGACAGTCTAATTTTCGTTCCTTTCGTAATTTCAAAGCAGGAGCAGCATCAACTTCCTCTGCACCAAAACAGGAAGGAGCTGTTGCTCGCTACAGACAAGGCTGGAGACCTAACCAGTCCTGGAACAAGGGCAAGCAGGCCAGGAAACCTGCTGCTGCCCCTAAGACAGCATGAATCGAGGGCCCCCGATCCGGGAACGGATCTAGTGGGGGGCAGACTTTCTCTCTTCGCCCAGGCTTGGGCAAGAGATGTCCAGGATCCCTGGGCGTTAGAGATCATATCTCAGGGATACCTTCTAGACTTCAAATTCTCTCCCCCAAGAGGGAGATTTCATCTGTCAAGGTTGTCAACAAACCAAATAAAGAAAGAGGCGTTTCTACGCTGCGTACAAGATCTTTTATTAATGGGAGTGATCCATCCGGTTCCGCGGTCGGAACAAGGACAAGGGTTTTACTCAAATCTGTTTGTGGTTCCCAAAAAAGAGGGAACTTTCAGGCCAATCTTGGATTTAAAGATCCTAAACAAATTCCTAAGAGTTCCATCGTTCAAAATGGAAACTATTCGGACAATTTTACCCATGATCCAAAAGGGTCAGTACATGACCACAGTGGATTTAAAGGATGCTTACCTTCACATACCGATTCACAAAGATCATTACCGGTATCTAAGGTTTGCCTTTCTAGACAGGCATTACCAGTTTGTAGCTCTTCCATTCGGATTGGCTACGGCTCCGAGAATCTTCACAAAGGTTCTGGGTGCTCTTCTGGCGGTACTAAGACCGCGAGGAATTGCGGTAGCTCCGTACCTAGACGACATTCTGATACAAGCTTCAAGCTTTCAAACTGCCAAGTCTCATACAGAGTTAGTACTGGCATTTCTAAGGTCGCATGGATGGAAGGTGAACGAAAAGAAGAGTTCTCTCTTTCCACTCACAAGAGTTCCCTTCTTGGGGACTCTTATAGATTCTGTAGAAATGAAGATTTAACTGACAGAAGACAGGTTAACAAAGCTTCAAAATGCATGCCGTGTCCTTCATTCCATTCAACACCCGTCAGTAGCTCAATGCATGGAGGTGATCGGCTTAATGGTAGCAGCAATGGACATAGTACCCTTTGCACGTCTACATCTCAGACCGCTGCAATTGTGCATGCTAAGTCAGTGGAATGGGGATTACTCAGACTTGTCCCCTACTCTGAATCTGGATCAAGAGACCAGAAATTCTCTTCTATGGTGGCTTTCTCGGCCACATCTGTCCAGGGGGATGCCATTCAGCAGGCCGGACTGGACAATTGTAACAACAGACGCCAGCCTACTAGGTTGGGGCGCTGTCTGGAATTCTCTGAAGGCTCAGGGACAATGGAATCAGGAGGAGAGTCTCCTACCAATAAACATTCTGGAATTGAGAGCAGTTCTCAATGCCCTTCTGGCTTGGCCCCAGTTAACAACTCCGGGGTTCATCAGGTTTCAGTCGGACAACATCACGACTGTAGCTTACATCAACCATCAGGGAGGGACAAGAAGCTCCCTAGCAATGATGGAAGTATCAAAGATAATTTGCTGGGCAGAGTCTCACTCTTGCCACCTGTCAGCAATCCACATCCCGGGAGTGGAGAACTGGGAGGCGGATTTCTTAAGTCGTCAGACTTTTCATCTGGGGGAGTGGGAACTTCATCCGGAGGTCTTTGCCCAAATACTTCGACGTTGGGGCAAACCAGAGATAGATCTCATGGCGTCTCGACAGAACGCCAAGCTTCCTCGTTACGGGTCCAGATCCAGGGATCCGGGAGCGGTTCTGATAGATGCTTTGACAGCACCTTGGACCTTCGGGATGGCTTATGTGTTTCCACCCTTCCCGATGCTTCCTCGATTGATTGCCAGAATCAAACAGGAGAGAGCATCAGTGATTCTAATAGCGCCTGCATGGCCACGCAGGACTTGGTATGCAGATCTAGTGGACATGTCATCCTGTCCACCTTGGTCGCTACCTCTGAAACAGGACCTTCTGATCCAGGGTCCCTTCAAACATCAAAATCTAATTTCTCTGAAGCTGACTGCTTGGAAATTGAACGCTTGATTTTATCAAAACGTGGTTTTTCTGAGTCAGTTATTGATACCTTAATACAGGCTAGGAAGCCTGTTACCAGAAAGATTTACCATAAGATATGGCGCAAATACTTATATTGGTGCGAATCCAAGAGTTACTCATGGAGTAAGGTTAGGATTCCGAGGATATTGTCTTTTCTACAAGAAGGTTTAGAAAAGGGTTTATCCGCTAGTTCCTTAAAGGGACAGATTTCAGCTCTGTCCATTCTTTTACACAAACGTCTGTCAGAAGTTCCGGACGTTCAAGCTTTTTGTCAGGCTTTAGCTAGGATCAAGCCTGTATTTAAAACTGTTGCTCCACCATGGAGTTTGAACTTAGTTCTTAATGTTTTACAGGGGGTTCCGTTTGAACCCCTTCATTCCATTGATATCAAGTTGTTATCTTGGAAAGTTCTGTTTTTAATGGCGATTTCCTCGGCTCGAAGAGTCTCTGAGTTATCTGCCTTACATTGTGATTCTCCTTATCTGATTTTTCATTCAGACAAGGTAGTTCTGCGTACTAAACCTGGGTTCCTACCTAAGGTGGTCACTAACAGGAATATCAATCAAGAGATTGTGGTTCCATCTTTGTGTCCTAATCCTTCTTCGAAAAAGGAACGTCTGCTACACAATCTAGATGTAGTCCGTGCCCTGAAATTTTATCTACAGGCAACTAAGGATTTTCGACAAACGTCTTCCCTGTTTGTCGTTTATTCTGGTCAGAGGAGAGGTCAAAAAGCTTCGGCTACCTCTCTCTCCTTTTGGCTTCGTAGCATAATACGGTTAGCCTATGAGACTGCTGGACAGCAGCCTCCTGAAAGAATTACAGCACATTCTACTAGAGCTGTGGCTTCCACTTGGGCCTTTAAGAATGAGGCTTCTGTTGAACAGATTTGCAAGGCTGCAACTTGGTCTTCTCTTCATACTTTTTCCAAATTTTACAAATTTGACACTTTTGCTTCTTCGGAGGCTGTTTTTGGGAGAAAGGTTCTTCAGGCAGTGGTTCCTTCCGTATAAAGAGCCTGCCTGTCCCTCCCGTCATCCGTGTACTTTAGCTTTGGTATTGGTATCCCATAAGTAATGGATGATCCGTGGACTGGATACACTTAACAAGAGAAAACATAATTTATGCTTACCTGATAAATTTATTTCTCTTGTAGTGTATCCAGTCCACGGCCCGCCCTGTCACTTTAAGGCAGGTAATTTTTCCATTAAACTACAGTCACCACTGTACCCTATGGTTTTCCTTTCTCTGCATGTTTTCGGTCGAATGACTGGTAATGGCAGTTAGGGGAGGAGCTATATAGCAGCTCTACTGGGTGAATCCTCTTGCACTTCCTGTTGGGGAGGAGTTAATATCCCATAAGTAATGGATGATCCGTGGACTGGATACACTACAAGAGAAATAAATTTATCAGGTAAGCATAAATTATGTTTTTTAAAAAAACTCTGCAATTTAATGTTTAATGAATGAAAGTGCCCCTGTTTGTGAGAACTGGGTGAGTGTAAAATATTTTTTTATTTTTTTTTAAGCTTTCTATGGGGTCTTTTCCCCATATGTGGGTATTTATGTATAGTAACATTATTCTTAAACATTTTAAAAAGCTCTGTAAAGGGACATACAAGTGCAAAAAGAAAATGCTATCAAATGTTTAAGCATGGTATTATTGCATTATTGCTTGTATATAACTGTATGTTTATTTACCCCTGCAAAGGGATTAAACACATAGTTTAAGTCAGCTACAGAGCAGCAATGCTCTACTGGGCCATGCTGAACAATAGGAGCCAAAGACAAGAGACAAATGTGTGGCTGCCAATCATTAGCTGGCTCCCAGTAGTGAAGGATATGTACTTTTTCTTTTTTAGAAAAGGATTTCAAGAGACCTAAGTACATTTGAAAATAGAAGTACATTTAAAATGTCTGTAAAAACACATGCTTTTAACTTGAATCATACAGGTTTATCCTTTTTAGTTGAAACTAGAAGGTAAATACATGTTGCATTCCTGGCTATTTATGATAATAAAACAAGTAAATTATTTTAGGACATTGTCCCTTGACTTTTGTCATCTAAAGACTTTATCTGTGTTTGTATTAATAATTGGTATAACTGTGTTTTCTAGTGCAATCCTTTCAGAAATGGAGTCCCATGAGGATGCATGGCCTTTCCTACTTCCTGTAAACTTGAAACTTGTTCCTGGTTACAAAAAGGTTATTAAGAAACCAATGGATTTTGCTACAATACGAGAGAAGCTCAGCAGTGGACAGTAAGTACATGTAAAGATGTGTACTTAAAGGGACATGAAACCCAAAAATTTTCTTTCATGATTCAGATAGAGAATATAAATTTAAACAACTTTCCAATTTACTTATATTATTTAATTTGCTTCCTTCTCTTGTTATCATTTGCTGAAAGGTTTATCTAGGCACGTTCATGAGCAGCAGAGAAACTAGGTTCTAGCTGTTGATTGGTGGCTGCATATATATATTGAATGTGATTGGCTCACCCATGTGTCCAGTTAGAAACTAGTAGTGCATTGCTGCTCCTTCAACAAATGATACCAAGAGAAAAAAAACGGATTAGATAATAGAAGTTAATTAGAAAGTTGTTTAAAATTGTATTCTCTATCTGAATCATGAAAACATATTGGGTTTCATGTACCTTTAAATAATGTTTGCTTGTTACTTTCTGTGAAGATGTACGTTTTTTCCTATGAAGTCATTACTGAACTATAATAAAACTATAATAAAACTTCCTTCCAGGTGCCACAGGTGCTTTCCTCTACCCTGGAGTAATTTGCATGAGTGCACATTTGGAAATATGGAATTGATTGTGCCGTGATATTATTTTTTTTCTTAAAGGGACACTAGTCAAAATTAAACTTTCATCTTTCAGAGAATGTAGTTTTAAACAACTTTCTAATTTACTTCCATCAATGTGTGCTCTGTCTTTTTATGTGCACACTTTCTGAGGCATCAGCTGCTACTGAGCATGTGCAAGTGCTCACTGTATATATGTATATGAGTTTGTAATTGGCTGATCGCTGTCACATGATATAATGGGCAAATAAAGCAAACTTTGAAATTTATCAGAAGAAATATCTACTTATAAGTAGAAATTTTGATTAAGTGATATTGCATTGTCTTTTTATGGTGAATTTTCTACTGTATTTAATGGCCTACTATACCAGACATCCTCAAACTTGGCCCTCCAGAGTTTTTGGAACTACATTTCCCATGATATTCAGCAAGCTGATATGCTGGCTGAGCATCATGGGAAATGTAGTTCCAAAACCTCTGGATGTCTGTACTTTACCTTGTAGCCCAGAAAAATGTTATTGAATGTATAATGCAACACTAAGGGCCAGATTACGAGTGTAGTGATATTTAGCGGGGGGGTTTTCTCACTCACTAACTGCGCTAGAAGTAAACTTTTTGTGCGCGTCGGGTTACACTCGTATTACAAGTTGAAAGTAAAAAGTTATCACTTGCGCGCTAACCTGGAGTGCGCAAAAAAACAAACTTAGATTATTGCGCTCGCAATATCCTATTCCCCCATAGACGTTAATGGTGCTAACCCGAACGCATATTCTCAAATGCGCTAACCCAACATGAAAATATGAATATTTCTCTTGTTAAGTGTATCCAGTCCACGGATCATCCATTACTTATGGGATATTAACTCCTCCCCAACAGGAAGTGCAAGAGGATTCACCCAGCAGAGCTGCTATATAGCTCCTCCCCTAACTGCCATTCCCAGTCATTCTCTTGCACCCAACGAATAGATAGGATGTGTGAGAGGACTGTGGTGATTATACTTAGTTTCATACCTTCAATCAAAAGTTTGTTATTTTATAATAGCACCGGAGTGTGTTATTCCTTCTCTGGTAGAATTTGAAGAAGAATCTACCTGAGTTTTTCTATGATTTTAGCCGGAGTAGTTAAGATCATATTGCTGTTTCTCGGCCATCTGAGGAGAGGTAAACTTCAGATCAGGGGACAGCGGGCAGATTAATCTGCAAAGAGGTATGTAGCAGCTTATTATTTTCTGACAATGGAATTGATGAGAAAATTCTGCCATACCGATATAATGTAAACTCAGCCTTAAATGCAGTAGCAGCGACTGGTATCAGGCTGTCATGTATGTATATTTTACACTTCAGTATTCTGGGGAATGGCACATCACTGGAATTATACTGTATGCATAAAACTTTAGCCTAATTTGCAGGGACTAGCAACAGGCTTTTTAATAACACTCAATTTATTAATGTTAAACGTTTTTTGCTGGCATGTAAAATCGTTTAATTTTCTGAGGTACTGGGTGAAAAAAATGTTTTGGGCACTATTTTTTTCCACTTGGCAGTCGTTTTATTTAATTTATGACAGTTTACTGATCTCTCTCACTGTTATGTGTGAGGGGGAGGGGCCTTTTTTGGCGCTTTTGCTACGCATCTAAAAATTCAGTCAGAAGTTTATTGTCTTCCCTGCATGATCCGGTTCATCTCTACAGAACTCAGGGGTCTTCAAAACTTGTTTTGAGGGAGGTAATCACTCACAGCAGAGCTGTGAGATTGTAGTTGACTGTGATAAAAAAACATTTATTTCTGTATTTTTTTTTTTTCTGCTATCAGGGTTAGTTATCCTTTGCTAATGGGAGCAATCCTTTGCTAAAATTGTGTTTTTTTACAAAGATTTGATGCTATAACTTTTCAGTTTATTAATTTTCAACTGTCATAACTTTTTCTGTGCTTCTTATAGGCACAGTACGTTTTCATATTATAGTAAATTACTTGAAAAGTATTTCCAAGTTGCTAGTTTATTTGCTAGTGTGTTAAACATGTCTGATTCAGAGGAAGATATCTGTGCTATATGTGCTAAAGCCAAAGTGGAGCCCAATAGAAATTTATGTACTAACTGTATTGATGCTACTTTAAATAAAAGTCAATCTGTACAAATTGAACATATTTCACCAAACAACGAGGGGAGAGTTATGCCGACTAACTCGCCTCACGTGTCAGTACCTGCATCTCCCGCTCGGGAGGTGCGTGATATTGTAGCGCCGAGTACATCTGGGCGGCCATTACAAATCACATTACAGGATATGGCTACTGTTATGACTGAAGTTTTGGCTAAATTACCAGAACTAAGAGGTAAGCGTGATCACTCTGGGGTGAGAACAGAGTGCGCTGATAATATTAGGGCCATGTCAGACACTGCGTCACAATTTGCAGAACATGAGGACGGAGAGCTTCATTCTGCGGGTGACGGTTCTGATCCAAACAAACTGGATTCAGATATTTCAAATTTTAAATTTAAGCTGGAAAACCTCCGTGTATTACTAGGGGAGGTGTTAGCGGCTCTGAATGATTGTAACACAGTTGCAATACCAGAGAAAATGTGTAGGTTGGATAAATATTTTGCGGTACCGGCGAGTACTGACGTTTTTCCTATACCTTAGAGACTTACTGAAATTGTTACTAAGGAGTGGGATAGACCCGGTGTGCCGTTCTCACCCCCTCCGATATTTAGAAAGATGTTTCCAATAGACGCCACCACACGGGACTTATGGCAAACGGTCCCTAAGGTGGAGGGAGCAGTTTCTACTTTAGCTAAGCGTACCACTATCCCGGTGGAGGATAGCTGTGCCTTTTCAGATCCAATGGATAAAAAGTTAGAGGGTTACCTTAAGAAAATGTTTGTTCAACAAGGTTTTATATTGCAACCTCTTGCATGCATTGCGCCTGTCACGGCTGCAGCAGCATTTTGGTTTGAGTCTCTGGAAGAGACACTTGAATCAGCTCCATTAGATGAGATTACACACAAGCTTAAAGCCCTTAAGTTAGCTAACTCATTTATTTCAGATGCCGTAGTACATTTAACTAAACTTACGGCTAAGAATTCCGGATTCGCCATTCAGGCACGCAGAGCACTGTGGCTAAAATCCTGGTCAGCTGACGTTACTTCTAAATCTAAATTGCTTAATATACCTTTCAAAGGGCAGACCTTATTCGGGCCCGGGTTGAAAGAAATTATCGCTGACATTACAGGAGGTAAAGGCCATGCCCTGCCTCAAGACAGAGCCAAACCTAAGGCTAGACAGTCTAATTTTCGTTCCTTTCGTAATTTCAAAGCAGGAGCAGCATCAACTTCCTCTGCACCAAAACAGGAAGGAGCTGTTGCTCGCTACAGACAAGGCTGGAGACCTAACCAGTCCTGGAACAAGGGCAAGCAGGCCAGGAAACCTGCTGCTGCCCCTAAGACAGCATGAATCGAGGGCCCCTGATCCGGGAACGGATCTAGTGGGGGGCAGACTTTCTCTCTTCGCCCAGGCTTGGGCAAGAGATGTCCAGGATCCCTGGGCGTTAGAGATCATATCTCAGGGATACCTTCTAGACTTCAAATTCTCTCCCCCAAGAGGGAGATTTCATCTGTCAAGGTTGTCAACAAACCAAATAAAGAAAGAGGCGTTTCTACGCTGCGTACAAGATCTTTTATTAATGGGAGTGATCCATCCGGTTCCGCGGTCGGAACAAGGACAAGGGTTTTACTCAAATCTGTTTGTGGTTCCCAAAAAAGAGGGAACTTTCAGGCCAATCTTGGATTTAAAGATCCTAAACAAATTCCTAAGAGTTCCATCGTTCAAAATGGAAACTATTCGGACAATTTTACCCATGATCCAAAAGGGTCAGTACATGACCACAGTGGATTTAAAGGATGCTTACCTTCACATACCGATTCACAAAGATCATTACCGGTATCTAAGGTTTGCCTTTCTAGACAGGCATTACCAGTTTGTAGCTCTTCCATTCGGATTGGCTACGGCTCCGAGAATCTTCACAAAGGTTCTGGGTGCTCTTCTGGCGGTACTAAGACCGCGAGGAATTGCGGTAGCTCCGTACCTAGACGACATTCTGATACAAGCTTCAAGCTTTCAAACTGCCAAGTCTCATACAGAGTTAGTACTGGCATTTCTAAGGTCGCATGGATGGAAGGTGAACGAAAAGAAGAGTTCTCTCTTTCCACTCACAAGAGTTCCCTTCTTGGGGACTCTTATAGATTCTGTAGAAATGAAGATTTACCTGACAGAAGACAGGTTAACAAAGCTTCAAAATGCATGCCGTGTCCTTCATTCCATTCAACACCCGTCAGTAGCTCAATGCATGGAGTTGATCGGCTTAATGGTAGCAGCTATGGACATAGTACCCTTTGCACGCCTACATCTCAGACCGCTGCAATTGTGCATGCTAAGTCAGTGGAATGGGGATTACTCAGACTTGTCCCCTACTCTGAATCTGGATCAAGAGACCAGAAATTCTCTTCTATGGTGGCTTTCTCGGCCACATCTGTCCAGGGGGATGCCATTCAGCAGGCCGGACTGGACAATTGTAACAACAGACGCCAGCCTACTAGGTTGGGGCGCTGTCTGGAATTCTCTGAAGGCTCAGGGACAATGGAATCAGGAGGAGAGTCTCCTACCAATAAACATTCTGGAATTGAGAGCAGTTCTCAATGCCCTTCTGGCTTGGCCCCAGTTAACAACTCGGGGGTTCATCAGGTTTCAGTCGGACAACATCACGACTGTAGCTTACATCAACCATCAGGGAGGGACAAGAAGCTCCCTAGCAATGATGGAAGTATCAAAGATAATTCGCTGGGCAGAGTCTCACTCTTGCCACCTGTCAGCAATCCACATCCCGGGAGTGGAGAACTGGGAGGCGGATTTCTTAAGTCGTCAGACTTTTCATCCGGGGGAGTGGGAACTTCATCCGGAGGTCTTTGCCCAAATACTTCGACGTTGGGGCAAACCAGAGATAGATCTCATGGCGTCTCGACAGAACGCCAAGCTTCCTCGTTACGGGTCCAGATCCAGGGATCCGGGAGCGGTTCTGATAGATGCTTTGACAACACCTTGGACCTTCGGGATGGCTTATGTGTTTCCACCCTTCCCGATGCTTCCTCGATTGATTGCCAGAATCAAACAGGAGAGAGCATCAGTGATTCTAATAGCGCCTGCATGGCCACGCAGGACTTGGTATGCAGATCTAGTGGACATGTCATCCTGTCCACCTTGGTCGCTACCTCTGAAACAGGACCTTCTGATCCAGGGTCCCTTCAAACATCAAAATCTAATTTCTCTGAAGCTGACTGCTTGGAAATTGAACGCTTGATTTTATCAAAACGTGGTTTTTCTGAGTCAGTTATTGATACCTTAATACAGGCTAGGAAGCCTGTTACCAGAAAGATTTACCATAAGATATGGCGCAAATACTTATATTGGTGCGAATCCAAGAGTTACTCATGGAGTAAGGTTAGGATTCCGAGGATATTGTCTTTTCTACAAGAAGGTTTAGAAAAGGGTTTATCCGCTAGTTCCTTAAAGGGACAGATTTCAGCTCTGTCCATTCTTTTACACAAACGTCTGTCAGAAGTTCCGGACGTTCAAGCTTTTTGTCAGGCTTTAGCTAGGATCAAGCCTGTGTTTAAAACTGTTGCTCCACCATGGAGTTTGAACTTAGTTCTTAATGTTTTACAGGGGGTTCCGTTTGAACCCCTTCATTCCATTGATATCAAGTTGTTATCTTGGAAAGTTCTGTTTTTAATGGCGATTTCCTCGGCTCGAAGAGTCTCTGAGTTATCTGCCTTACATTGTGATTCTCCTTATCTGATTTTTCATTCAGACAAGGTAGTTCTGCGTACTAAACCTGGGTTCCTACCTAAGGTGGTCACTAACAGGAATATCAATCAAGAGATTGTGGTTCCATCTTTGTGTCCTAATCCTTCTTCGAAAAAGGAACGTCTGCTACACAATCTAGATGTAGTCCGTGCCCTGAAATTTTATCTACAGGCAACTAAGGATTTTCGACAAACGTCTTCCCTGTTTGTCGTTTATTCTGGTCAGAGGAGAGGTCAAAAAGCTTCGGCTACCTCTCTCCCCTTTTGGCTTTGTAGCATAATACGGTTAGCCTATGAGACTGCTGGACAGCAGCCTCCTGAAAGAATTACAGCACATTCTACTAGAGCTGTGGCTTCCACTTGGGCCTTTAAGAATGAGGCTTCTGTTGAACAGATTTGCAAGGCTGCAACTTGGTCTTCTCTTCATACTTTTTCCAAATTTTACAAATTTGACACTTTTGCTTCTTCGGAGGCTGTTTTTGGGAGAAAGGTTCTTCAGGCAGTGGTTCCTTCCGTATAAAGAGCCTGCCTTTCCCTCCCGTCATCCGTGTACTTTAGCTTTGGTATTGGTATCCCATAAGTAATGGATGATCCGTGGACTGGATACACTTAACAAGAGAAAACATAATTTATGCTTACCTGATAAATTTATTTCTCTTGTAGTGTATCCAGTCCACGGCCCGCCCTGTCACTTTAAGGCAGGTAATTTTTCCATTAAACTACAGTCACCACTGCACCCTATGGTTTTCCTTTCTCTGCATGTTTTCGGTCGAATGACTGGTAATGGCAGTTAGGGGAGGAGCTATATAGCAGCTCTGCTGGGTAAATCCTCTTGCACTTCCTGTTGGGGAGGAGTTAATATCCCATAAGTAATGGATGATCCGTGGACTGGATACACTACAAGAGAAATAAATTTATCAGGTAAGCATAAATTATGTTTTCACACTCCCTTTTTCTTCACATAGCAGAATATGTTCTATTTATTCATAAATACATATATCTGATGGTATTTTGGTACAATATATATCTATATGATTATATATAAGTATAGATATATACAGATATATATAGGAATATCTATTTAGAAATACATAGAACATATTCTGTTATGTTTAGAGCATTGGAATGTGAAATATTTACAGTAAATACACACTATAACACTTTATTAAATATGAATGCTGCATAAATATAGCGTTTTGTGTGCTGGTAGTACGAAATAGGTGCAATGCAAACACGACTTCGCTTTCGCATTGCACCGAAGCACTATGCTCACAAGAGCGCGCTTCCATAGGCTCCAATGGGAGCCTCGTTCTCATGCCGTCAGACACGGCATGAGAACTAGCGCAAAGAAGGGGGTAATTCGCTCAGCAATGGGCTGCAAATGAAAATTTATATGAATATATACATATATATTTGTGTTAATATGTGTATATACACATATTAACACATCAATATATATATATAAAATATAGAGAAAATAACTCATTGTGTAAACCATTTACAAATCTAAACAAGTCAGAAGACTTGCTTTAAATCCAGAAACTCTCTGACTACACTGTTTTCAATGCAGCAAAGGAATCTGGGTAAGATATGCAAATGAGGTTCACAATGACTCACCTTTTTACTTTTAGCCTGCTTTTTAAGACATACTTCCCTTTATGCCATAGCACTGCTGCATTACACAGCTTTTATGCTTAGCTAGGGTTAGTACAGAAAGGTTGAAGGGGCAGAAGACACAGGACTGCCTGATTAGTGAGTGCTCCCGTTTCTAACAAGCAATGAATGCAAGTAGTAAATACAGCAAGATGGGGAGTGACAGGAGCCTGACAGCTTAAATAAACAGAGAGCTCTCACACTTTGCATCTGCAGCCCAGTTCATCACAGGCAGGGTGGAAATTTTGCCAAACACACAGCTTTCTAAGTGCAGAGCTCACTGACAGGGTGGGGTTTCTTACCTTGTTACTGTTCCATCTTTGTGTTGCTGCGCCTCTGTGCTTAGTCACCACTTTTCAAACCACAGGCACTGTCAGGCGTGAGGGTGTATTTCCCACCTCCCACTCCAAATTTCCGCTCAAAATAACTGGCATGTCGCGCACTTTCTTCTTAGATAACTCCTTCCCTCCTAAAATAAGATGCTCAAGGACTGCCACCTTACAAAAAAATATATAATTATAAATAAAAAAAGGTATACAGAGGACTAAGGGACTATTTAGGGGAGTGGGCCTCCCTGGAGCTGCAGCTCCTCCAGCCCCTACATTAATCCGGCCCTGCTTGCTGCTCTGCTCAAAAATCAGGTCCGGTCGGCTCGGACGCTGCACTCCCTCACACAGTCACACTGTGCTCTGCTGCTCTAGTCTCCACACACTGCAGCTGCCCCTGCCGGCCCACCAGGATTTATCCCGGCGGCCCATTACACCCCTGCATTTCAAGTTCCGAGAATTAGAAAGAAAATGCACAATATTCAGAGCTAAATTACATGAAAAGGAGGTGAATTAATGAAAGTATATTGCAACATTGTTTCATTATGTGTAACTAAGCATCCTATATTTTAAAAAGCCAGGTATGTTTGTCCGATGCAGTCATGCGCAGTAGAGACTGCAGCGCAAGACAAACATACCTGGCCATAAGGAAAGATCAGACAGTGAGGATCAGACAGCAGAGGTGGGGGGGGGGGGGGGCGGGAGGAACCGCTGCACTACAGAATTTTTTTTTTATTTTTTTTACAAAAATGCAACAAATGTTGCACAGCAGAGCCTTACTCTTGTTTAAAATTTAACAAAAATGTGGGAACATGCCACACATGCATCCCAAATAACTTTATTAAAAAATAATAGAAACATAAAAAAACTGTCAACAGATGCACACACACACAAATTTAAAAATTGCTTGAATACAGGGTGTCACATGAAGAAAAAAAAAAGTTGAGAGCGGCGGGGAAGGATGAAGGTAGAGAGGATCCAAGTGAATGGGGATTTTGGCCTGTGTACACGGGTTTTAGGATTAGTTATATATAAAACGATCAAGGTGTCTCTTTAAGAAATAAATATGGTAATTTGTATACATCTGATAAAAATCCAATGTTTTTGTAGCATGAAATATGCACGATGAAGACTTGTATGATATCTTCCCTTATTATATGTTTCTATGTACATTCAATAAAGTTTTATGATACATTTTTCCTCTTTGGAAACCCAGCGACCACAGTTTTTCAATACGTATATGTTCAAAACCCCATTGCTATAGATGGGAATCTTTCAAATATACACTGATTCTAGAATTGATAATAATATATTGTTAACCTGCTTATTTATTTTACCAGGTATCCTAACTTTGAAGCCTTTGCTCTAGATGTCAGACTTGTCTTTAACAACTGTGAAACATACAATGAAGATGATTCAGACATAGGTAGAGCTGGACACAAAATGAGGATACACTTTGAAAAAAGATGGACAGAAATTTTCAATGTAAGCTGAAGCTTTTCTGAGATCTTAGTTACATGGACACCAAGACCAGCAATGTGAATGGTATTTACACAGAGGTGCAAGAACTCTTTCAGTTCCTCGAAAACAGATATGTGCTATCACGGGACGCATTTTGATAAAAAGTTCATACCTAACAAAACCATAATCTTTGGTTTTTGGTCTATGTGTTTTATCAACTACTGTTAGGTAGTACAGGGAAGCACACCCAAAGAATTTTAAAATGGGGGTGTTATAGTGCAATAGCTATTAAAATAAATCATAACGCACTGAATCTTCAACCACCAGAGCTGTACTGAGGGAATGAACCATCATTTCCTTTCAATAAATATCTCTATTTTTTTTTATTATATATTTTGTTTGATATTTTTTTTATTTTGTAGCTTTTTTTTAGTGAATGTATTTAATTTTAAGAATTATTTATGATTGAATAGTAAACAAAAACTTCGTTTTCTGTGAAAAGGAAGACTAGAAAAAAAAATTGCTTTAAATCTTGAAAATACAAGAATGTTAAAAAAAAACTTAAAACAAAGCCAAGTAAAACTGTTTACACTAACGTGCTGGGAAAAAAAGCACGGAAATGGAACTTTCACTGTAGAGATACAAGCGCATTTATATAAATATACATATGTTGCTGCATCACTGATATAGTTAAATTGTATTTCAAGATGGTGAAGACAAACTGAAAAATATGTATATACTGTTCATTATTGTTTATATTAAGTCTTGTTAAAATATGTATGATGTGTACATATTGTTTGCAGACATTTTCTATGATGTCGGCCTTAGAAGGATTGTAGCATTTAATTTTAGTCTTCAGGTGAATATGAAACTATAGCTTGTACAGTACCCTCTACCAACACTGTGGAGTCTCCCCAATATTGGTAGTGCCTGCCTTTAAAACAGGGTGTAGGGGATATTTAGGTTTCCATTTTATTTTCTATTTTGTTATATTTCATGCCAGCTAGGCCTAAAATAAAGTATAATCATTTGTATCCATGTGAAATAAACTTGTGACAATTTCCTACACACAGTATTTTTTCATAGTAACATTTCCCTTCATTTGCCTTGCCACAGAAATAACAATAATACAAAGGCATTTGTAACCACTGTGTTTTATCTACTGTGAGTTATGGTGGCCTGTCGGAGGCAAGATCAGACATTTTTTGTACCAATTGTACTTGAAGTTGTTTTATTTAAAACAAAAATGTTGTGAAAAGGGTAGTTTTTTCACTAGTATGTGTGGCACGGATACAATAAAAGACTGTTTTTCAATATGTTTCTTGTCATCATTTCTGCAGTTGGTATGTATGTATTATATATATATATATATATATATATATGTATGTGTGTGTGTGTGTATATATAATATATATATATAATATATATATATATGTTAGATAGATACATACATACACTCACACATATATTTCTCCAACATAGGTGTGTCCGGTCCACGGCGTCATCCTTACTTGTGGGATATTCTCTTCCCCAACAGGAAATGGCAAAGAGCCCAGCAAAGCTGGTCACATGATCCCTCCTAGGCTCCGCCTTCCCCAGTCATTCTCTTTGCCGTTGTACAGGCAACATCTCCACGGAAATGGCTTAGAGTTTTTTAGTGTTTAACTGTAGTTTTTATTATTCAATCAAGAGTTTGTTATTTTAAAATAGTGCTGGTATGTACTATTTACTCTGAAACAGAAAAGAGATGAAGATTTCTGTTTGTAAGAGGAAAATGATTTTAGCAACCGTTACTAAAATCGATGGCTGTTTCCACACAGGACTGTTGAGAGGAATTAACTTCAGTTGGGGGAACAGTGAGCAGACTTTTGCTGCTTGAGGTATGACACATTCTAACAAGACGATGTAATGCTGGAAGCTGTCATTTTCCCTATGGGATCCGGTAAGCCATTTTTATTACAGACAGAAAAAAAGGGCTTCACAAGGGCTTTTAAGACTGTAGACATTTTCTGGGCTAAAACGATTTATATATAAGCATATTTTATACTCCATAGCCTTGAGGAATTATTTTAATCTTGGGAACTATGTAAAATAACCGGCAGGCACTGTATTGGACACCTTATTCTCTAGGGGCTTTCCCTAGTCATAGGCAGAGTCTCATTTTCGCACCTCTATTGCGCACTTGTTTTTGGGAAGCATGACATGCAGATGCATGTGTGAGGAGCTCTGATACATAGAAAAGACTTTCTGAAGGCGTCATTTGGTATCGTATTCCCCTTTGGGCTTGGTTGGGTCTCAGCAAAGCAGATACCAGGGACTGTAAAGGGGTTAAATATAAAAACGGCTCCGGTTCCGTTATTTTAAGGGTTAAAGCTTCCACTGTGGTGAAATTTTGGTGAATTTTGAACAATTCCTTCATACTTTTTCGCAATTGCAGTAATAAAGTGTGTTCAGTTTAAAATTTAAAGTGACAGTAACGGTTTTATTTTAAAACGTTTTTTGTACTTTGTTATCAAGTTTATGCCTGTTTAACATGTCTGAACTACCAGATAGACTGTGTTCTGAATGTGGGGAAGCCAAGGTTCCTTCTCATTTAAATAGATGTGATTTATGTGACACAAAATTTAGAGAAAATGATGCCCAAGATGATTCCTCAAGTGAGGGGAGTAAGCATGGTACTGCATCATCCCCTCCTTCGTCTACACCAGTCTTGCCCACACAGGAGGCCCCTAGTACATCTAGCGCGCCAATACTCCTTACTATGCAACAATTAACGGCTGTAATGGATAATTCTATCAAAAACATTTTAGCCAAAATGCCCACTTATCAGCGAAAGCGCGACTGCTCTGTTTTAGAAAATACTGAAGAGCATGAGGACGCTGATGATATTGGTTCTGAAGGGCCCCTACACCAGTCTGAGGGGGCCAGGGAGGTTTTGTCTGAGGGAGAAATTTCAGATTCAGGGAAAATGTCTCAACAAGCTGAACCTGATGTGATTACATTTAAATTTAAGTTGGAACATCTCCGCGCTCTGCTTTAGGAGGTGTTATCCACTCTGGATGATTGTGAGAATTTGGTCATTCCAGAGAAACTATGTAAAATGGACAAGTTCCTAGAGGTCCCGGGGCCCCCCGAAGCTTTTCCTATACCCAAGCGGGTGGCGGACATTGTAAATAAAGAATGGGAAAGGCCCGGTATACCTTTCGTCCCTCCCCCCATATTTAAAAAATTGTTTCCTATGGTCGACCCCAGAAAGGACTTATGGCAGACAGTCCCCAAGGTCGAGGGGGCGGTTTCTACTCTAAACAAACGCACCACTATACCCATAGAAGATAGTTGTGCTTTCAAAGATCCTATGGATAAAAAATTAGAAGGTTTGCTTAAAAAGATGTTTGTTCAGCAAGGTTACCTTCTACAACCAATTTCATGCATTGTCCCTGTCACTACAGCCGCGTGTTTCTGGTTCGATGAGCTAGAAAAGGCGATCAATAATAATTCTTTTTCTTATGAGGAGATTATGGACAGAATTCGTGCTCTCAAATTGGCTAATTCTTTCACCCTAGACGCCACTTTGCAATTGGCTAGGTTAGCGGCGAAAAATTCTGGGTTTGCTATTGTGGCGCGCAGAGCGCTTTGCTTAAAATCTTGGTCAGCGGATGCGTCTTCCAAGAATAAATTGCTTAACATTCCTTTCAAGGGGAAAACGCTGTTTAGCCCTGACTTGAAAGAGATTATCTCTGATATCACTGGGGGCAAGGGCCACGCCCTTCCTCAGGATAGGTCTTTCAAGGCCAAAAATAAACCTAATTTCCGTCCCTTTCGCAGAAACGGACCAGCCCCAAGTGCTACGTCCTCTAAGCAGGAGGGTAATACTTCTCAAGCCAAACCAGCCTGGAGACCAATGCAAGGCTGGAACAAAGGAAAGCAGGCCAAGAAACCTGCCACTGCTACCAAGACAGCATGAGATGTTGGCCCCCGATCCGGGACCGGATCTGGTGGGGGGCAGACTCTCTCTCTTCGCTCAGGCTTGGGCAAGAGATGTTCTGGATCCTTGGGCGCTAGAAATAGTCTCCCAAGGTTATCTTCTGGAATTCAAGGGGCTTCCCCCAAGGGGGAGGTTCCACAGGTCTCAATTGTCTTCAGACCACATAAAAAAACAGGCATTCTTGCATTGTGTAGAAGACCTGTTAAAAATGGGAGTGATTCATCCTGTTCCATTAGGAGAACAAGGGATGGGGTTCTACTCCAATCTGTTCGTAGTTCCCAAAAAAGAGGGAACGTTCAGACCAATCTTAGATCTCAAGATCCTAAACAAGTTTCTCAAGGTTCCATCATTCAAAATGGAAACCATTCGAACAATTCTTCCTTCCATCCAGGAAGGTCAATTCATGACCACGGTGGATTTAAAGGATGCGTATCTACATATTCCTATCCACAAGGAACATCATCGGTTCCTAAGGTTCGCATTCCTGGACAAGCATTACCAGTTTGTGGCACTTCCGTTCGGATTAGCCACTGCTCCAAGGATTTTCACAAAGGTACTAGGGTCCCTTCTAGCGGTGCTAAGACCAAGGGGCATTGCAGTAGTACCTTACTTGGACGACATTCTGATTCAAGCGTCGTCCCTTCCTCAAGCAAAGGCTCACACGGACATTGTCCTGGCCTTTCTCAGATCTCACGGATGGAAAGTGAACGTAGAAAAGAGTTCTCTATCTCCGTCAACAAGGGTTCCCTTCTTGGGAACAATAATAGACTCCTTAGAAATGAGGATTTTTCTGACAGAGGCCAGAAAAACAAAACTTCTGAACTCTTGTCAAATACTTCATTCTGTTCCTCTTCCTTCCATAGCGCAGTGCATGGAAGTAATAGGTTTGATGGTAGCGGCAATGGACATAGTTCCTTTTGCGCGCATTCATCTAAGACCATTACAACTGTGCATGCTCAGTCAGTGGAATGGGGACTATACAGACTTGTCTCCGACGATACAAGTAAATCAGAGGACCAGAGATTCACTCCGTTGGTGGCTGTCCCTGGACAACCTGTCACAGGGGATGAGCTTCCGCAGACCAGAGTGGGTCATTGTCACGACCGACGCCAGTCTGGAGGGCTGGGGCGCGGTCTGGGGACCCCTGAAAGCTCAGGGTCTTTGGTCTCGGGAAGAATCTCTTCTACAGATAAATATTCTGGAACTGAGAGCGATATTCAATGCTCTCAAGGCTTGGCCTCAGCTAGCAAAGGCCAAGTTCATACGGTTTCAATCAGACAACATGACAACTGTTGCGTACATCAACCATCAGGGGGGAACAAGGAGTTCCCTGGCGATGGAAGAAGTGACCAAAATCATTCAATGGGCGGAGACTCACTCCTGCCACTTGTCTGCAATCCACATCCCAGGAGTGGAAAATTGGGAAGCGGATTTTCTGAGTCGTCAGACATTTCATCCGGGGGAGTGGGAACTCCATCCGGAAATCTTTGCCCAAATTACTCAACTGTGGGGCATTCCAGACATGGATCTGATGGCCTCTCGTCAGAACTTCAAGGTTCCTTGCTACGGGTCCAGATCCAGGGATCCCAAGGCGACTCTAGTAGATGCACTAGTAGCACCTTGGACCTTCAAACTAGCTTATGTATTCCCGCCGTTTCCTCTCATCCCCAGGCTGGTAGCCAGGATCAATCAGGAGAGGGCATCGGTGATCTTGATAGCTCCTGCGTGGCCACGCAGGACTTGGTATGCAGACCTGGTGAATATGTCATCGGCTCCACCATGGAAGCTACCTTTGAGACGAGACCTTCTTGTTCAAGGTCCGTTCGAACATCCGAATCTGGTCTCACTCCAACTGACTGCTTGGAGATTGAACGCTTGATCTTATCAAAGCGAGGATTCTCAGATTCTGTCATTGATACTCTTGTTCAGGCCAGAAAGCCTGTAACTAGAAAAATTTACCACAAAATATGGAAAAAATATATCTGTTGGTGTGAATCTAAAGGATTCCCTTGGGACAAGGTAAAAATTCCTAAGATTCTATCCTTTCTTCAAGAAGGTTTGGAGAAAGGATTATCTGCAAGTTCCTTGAAGGGACAGATTTCTGCCTTGTCTGTGTTACTTCACAAAAAGCTGGCAGCTGTGCCAGATGTTCAAGCCTTTGTTCAGGCTCTGGTTAGAATCAAGCCTGTTTACAAACCTTTGACTCCTCCTTGGAGTCTCAATTTAGTTCTTTCAGTTCTTCAGGGGGTTCCGTTTGAACCCTTACATTCCGTTGATATTAAATTATTATCTTGGAAAGTTTTGTTTTTGGTTGCAATTTCTTCTGCTAGAAGAGTTTCAGAATTATCTGCTCTGCAGTGTTCTCCTCCTTATCTGGTGTTCCATGCAGATAAGGTGGTTTTACGTACTAAACCTGGTTTTCTTCCGAAAGTTGTTTCTAACAAAAACATTAACCAGGAGATAGTCGTGCCTTCTTTGTGTCCGAATCCAGTTTCAAAGAAGGAACGTTTGTTGCACAATTTGGATGTTGTTCGTGCTCTAAAATTCTATTTAGATGCTACAAAGGATTTTAGACAAACATCTTCCTTGTTTGTTGTTTATTCTGGTAAAAGGAGAGGTCAAAAAGCAACTTCTACCTCTCTCTCTTTTTGGATTAAAAGCATCATCAGATTGGCTTACGAGACTGCCGGACGGCAGCCTCCTGACAGAATCACAGCTCATTCCACTAGGGCTGTGGCTTCCACATGGGCCTTCAAGAACGAGGCTTCTGTTGATCAGATATGTAAGGCAGCGACTTGGTCTTCACTGCACACTTTTACTAAATTTTACAAGTTTGATACTTTTGCTTCTTCTGAGGCTATTTTTGGGAGAAAGGTTTTGCAAGCCGTGGTGCCTTCCATCTAGGTGACCTGATTTGCTCCCTCCCTTCATCCGTGTCCTAAAGCTTTGGTATTGGTTCCCACAAGTAAGGATGACGCCGTGGACCGGACACACCTATGTTGGAGAAAACAAAATTTATGTTTACCTGATAAATTACTTTCTCCAACGGTGTGTCCGGTCCACGGCCCGCCCTGGTTTTTTAATCAGGTCTGATAATTTATTTTCTTTAACTACAGTCACCACGGTATCATATGGTTTCTCCTATGCAAATATTCCTCCTTTACGTCGGTCGAATGACTGGGGAAGGCGGAGCCTAGGAGGGATCATGTGACCAGCTTTGCTGGGCTCTTTGCCATTTCCTGTTGGGGAAGAGAATATCCCACAAGTAAGGATGACGCCGTGGACCGGACACACCGTTGGAGAAAGTAATTTATCAGGTAAACATAAATTCTGTTTCCTCGCACTCACCATAAGTTGCAAGTATCTGCCCTAAGGTATTCTGTACTATTCTATATCACCTTTTGGGTGACAAATACCTCTTTCATAAGGTGGTGAGAGTCCACGATCCATTACACCTGGCCACTAGGAGGACTCAAAGATTCCCAAAGCTCTAAGAGCACTTAATCCCTTCCACCTCTCTGGTATTCTAGCCTTTTCTTTGCCTGCATAGGAGGAAGGTGAAAAATTGAGGTGCCCCAGGTCTTCAGACCGATTTGATGCCCATATTCCCTCAGAGAGCGGCTACTGAGAGACAAATGTGAGACTGGAGTATTGGGTAGTGAAATAATCCCTCTGAGTAAAAGAGTTAGTCACAAGCCTTCCAAGGACCTGTCTCCTAGCCGCCTCCTCTTGGGCCATTAAAATACTCCTTACATAGCGCCTCTGCATCCTAGATTCTGCAGCCACTATGAAGGGTAGATTGGGCGCATATGAGGCAAGTGCAGCCATTTCTCTTGTAAGGTGTATCCAGTCCACGGATTCATCCAATACTTGTGGGATATTCTCCTTCCCAACAGGAAGCTGCAAGAGGATCACCCACAGCAGAGCTGTCTATATAGCTCCTCCCCTAACTGCCACCTCCAGACATTCTCTTGCAGCTCTCGACAAGGGAAGTAGCTAGAGAGATGTGGTGAATTAGTGTAGTTTATCTTCAATCAAAAGTTTGTTATTTTTAAACGGTGTCGGCGTTGTACTGTTTTTTACCTCAGGCAGAAATTAGAAGAAGAATTTGCCTGAGGTTTTTGATGATCTTAGCAGGTTGTAACTAAGGTCCACTGCTGTTCTCACACATAACTGAAAAGTATGAGGAAACTTCAGCTGGGAGAACGGCCTGCAGAATTAACTGCCCTGAGGTATGTTCAGTATATTATTTTCTAGAGGATGATAAGAACTAGAAAATGCTGACAGTGTCTGATATAGTTAAGGTAAGCCTGATTGCAGATATTTAATAAACGACTGGCATCATGCTTGCAGTAAAAAGTAATTTTCATATTACTTTCTATTATGGCTTAGTATGTAAAACGTTTGCATATATATAAAGAACGTTTTTTACTGAGATGATAAATCTTTGTTTGGGGCCTAGTTTTCCACATGGCTGTTATTTTACTCCTAGGAATAGTTTTTTAAGGCCCTCTGACTTTGAGTGCATGGTGGGAGGGGCCTATTTCTCTTGTTAAGTGTAGTCAGTCCACGGGTCATCCATTACTTATGGAATATATCTCTTCCTAACAGGAAGCTGCAAGAGGATCACCCAAGCAGAGCTGCTATATAGCTCCTCCCCTCACATGTCATATTCAGTCATTCTCTTGCAGCCTAACTAAAGATAGGTCGCTGTGAGAGGTCTGTGGTGTTTTTTAACTTAGTTTATTTCTACAATCAAAAGTTTGTTATTTTAAATGGCACCGGAGTGTGCTGTTTATTCTCAGGCAGCATTAGAAGAAGAATCTGCCTGCGTTTTCTATGATCTTAGCAGACGTAACTAAGATCCACTGGCTGTTCTCATCTGAGGAGTGAGGTAACTTCAGAGAAGGGGAATAGCATGCAGGGCCCCCCTGCAAATGAGGTATGTGCAGTAATTATTTTTCTGAGGAATGGAATTGACTGAGAAAATACTGCTGATACCAATGTAAAGTAAGTTCAGCCTTAAATGCAGTGATAGCGACTGGTATTAGGCTGATGAGTGTGTGTACACTGAATGTATTTTTCTAAGGAATGGAATTGACTCTGAAAATACTGTTAATACTGAAATAATGTATGAGCCTTAACTGCAGTAAAAGCGACTGGTAGCAGGCTTATTAATAACAATTCATAACTTTTCAAATGTATGTTTAAAACGTTTACTGGCATGTTAATCGTTTTTTGTGAGGTACTTGGTGATAAAACTTATTGGGGCATGATTTTTACCACATGGCCATCTTTGTTTTCTGCATAGAAACAGTTTTCTGAGCTTCCCCACTGTTGTAATATGAGTGGGAGGGGCCTGTTTTAGCGCTTTTTTGCGCAGTAAAAATTCAGTCACAATCTGTCTACTTCATCCTCCATGATCCAGATCGTCTCTAGAGAGCTCAGGGGTCTTCAAAATTCATTTTGAGGGAGGTAATCAGTCACAGCAGACCTGTGACAGTGTGTTTTGACTGTGAGAAAAACGTTAATTATTAAATTGTTATCCGTTTTTGGGTATTAAGGGGTTAATCATCCATTTGCTGGTGGGTGCAATCCTTTGCTAACTTAATACATTTACTGTGAAAAATTGGTTGCTATAACTATTTTGGTTCATTGTTATTTCAACTGTGACAGCTTTTTGTGCTTCTTAAAGGCACAGTAGCGTTTTTTATATTGCTTGTAAATTTATTTAGAAAAGTATTTCCAAGCTTGCTAGTCTCATTGCTAGTCTGTTTAAACATGTCTGACACAGATGAATCTCTTTGTTCACTATGTTTAAAGGCCAATGTGGAGCCCAATAGAAATTTGTGTACTAATTGCATTGATGCTACTTTAAATAAAAGTCAATCTTTACATGTAAAGAAATTATCACCAGACAACGAGGGGGAGGTTATGCCGACTAACTCTCCTCACGTGTCAGTACCTTCGCCTCCCGCTCAGGAGGTGCGTGATTTTGTGGCGCCAAGTACATCAGGGAGGCCCTTACAAATCACTTTGCAAGACATGGCTACTGTTATGACAGAAGTATTATCTAAATTGCCAGAATTAAGAGGCAAGCGCGATAGCTCTGGGTTAAGGACAGAGTGCGCGGATGAGGTGAGAGCCATGTCAGATACTGCGTCACAGTTTGCAGAACGTGAAGACGGAGAGCTTCATTCTGTGGGTGACGGATCTGATCCAGGGAGACTGGATTCAGAGATTTCTAATTTTAAATTTAAGCTTGAGAACCTCCGCATATTGCTAGGGGAGGTATTAGCGGCTCTGAATGATTGTAACACGGTTGCAATTCCAGAAAAATTATGTAGGTTGGATAGATACTATGCGGTACCGGTGTGTACTGACGTGTTTCCTATACCTAAAAGGCTTACAGAGATTATTAGCAAGGAGTGGGATAGACCTGGTGTGCCTTTTTCCCCTCCTCCCATATTTAGAAAAATGTTTCCTATAGACGCCACCACACGAGACTTATGGCAGACGGTCCCTAAGGTGGAGGGAGCAGTTTCTACTTTAGCTAAGCGTACCACTATCCCGGTGGAGGATAGTTGTGCCTTTTCAGATCCAATGGATAAGAAATTAGAGGGTTACCTTAAGAAAATGTTTGTTCAACAAGGTTTTATCTTACAGCCCCTTGCATGCATTGCGCCTGTCACTGCTGCGGCGGCATTCTGGTTTGAGTCTCTGGAAGAGGCCATTCGCACAGCTCCATTGGATGAAATTATGAACAAGCTTAAAGCACTTAAGCTAGCTAACGCATTTGTTTCTGATGCCGTCGTACATTTAACCAAACTTACTGCTAAGAACTCTGGATTCGCCATCCAAGCGCGTAGAGCGCTATGGCTTAAATCCTGGTCAGCTGACGTGACTTCTAAATCTAAATTGCTTAATATTCCTTTCAAAGGGCAGACCTTATTCGGGCCCGGCTTGAAAGAAATTATAGCTGACATTACGGGAGGTAAGGGCCATGCTCTACCTCAGGACAGGGCCAAATCAAAGGCCAAACAGTCTAATTTTCGTGCCTTTCGTAACTTCAAGGCAGGAGCAGCATCAACTTCCTCCGCTCCAAAACAGGAAGGAGCTGTTGCTCGTTATAGGCAGGGCTGGAAAGTTAACCAGTCCTGGAACAAGGGCAAGCAGGCCAAGAAACCTGCTGCTGCCCCCAAGACAGCATGAAGAGAGGGCCCCCTATCCGGAAACGGATCTAGTGGGGGGCAGACTTTCTCTCTTCGCCCAGGCTTGGGCAAGAGATGTCCAGGATCCCTGGGCGTTGGAGATCATATCTCAGGGATATCTCCTGGACTTCAAACTTCTCCACGAGGGAGATTTCATCTTTCAGGGTTATCAGCAAACCAAATAAAGAAAGAGGCGTTTCTACGCTGTGTACAAGACCTCTTACTAATGGGGGTGATCCACCCAGTTCCGCGGACGGAACACGGGCAGGGATTCTATTCAAATCTATTTGTGGTTCCCAAGAAAGAGGGAACCTTCAGACCAATCTTGGACTTAAAAATCCTAAACAAATTTCTAAGAGTTCCATCATTCAAAATGGAAACTATTTGAACCATCCTTCCCATGATCCAAGAGGGTCAGTACATGACCACAGTGGACTTAAAGGATGCCTACCTTCACATACCGATTCACAAGGATCATTATCGGTACCTAAGATTTGCTTTCCTAGACAGGCATTACCAGTTTGTAGCTCTTCCCTTCGGATTAGCTACGGCTCCAAGAATCTTTACAAAAGTTCTGGGCTCACTTCTGGCGGTACTAAGACCGCGAGGCATAGCAGTGACTCCGTACCTAGACGACATTCTGATACAAGCGTCAAGTTTTCAAACTGCCAAGTCTCATACAGAGATAGTTCTGGCATTTCTGAGGTCGCATGGGTGGAAGGTGAACGTGGAAAAGAGTTCTCTATTACCACTTACAACCTTTCTAGGGACTCTTATAGATTCTGTAGAGATGAAAATTTACCTGACAGAGGCCAGGTTATTAAAACTTCTAAATGCTTGCCGTGTCCTTCATTCCATTCCACACCCGTCAGTAGCTCAGTGCATGGAAGTAATCGGCTTAATGGTAGCGGCAATGGACATAGTACCATTTGCGCGCCTGCATCTCAGACCGCTGCAATTGTGCATGCTAAGTCAGTGGAACGGGGATTACTCAGATTTGTCCCCCCTACTAAATCTGGATCAAGAGACCAGAAATTCTCTTCTATGGTGGCTTTCTCGGCCACATCTGTCCAAGGGGATGACCTTTCGCAGGCCAGATTGGACGATTGTAACAACAGACGCCAGCCTTCTAGGCTGGGGCGCAGTCTGGAACTCTCTGAAAGCTCAGGGATTATGGACTCAGGAGGAGAAACTCCTCCCAATAAATATTCTGGAATTAAGAGCAATATTCAATGCTCTCCTAGCTTGGCCTCAGTTAGCAACTCTGAGGTTCATCAGATTTCAGTCGGACAACATCACGACTGTGGCTTACATCAACCATCAAGGGGGAACCAGAAGTTCCCTAGCGATGTTGGAAGTCTCAAAGATAATTCGCTGGGCAGAGTCTCACTCTTGCCACCTGTCAGCGATTTACATCCCAGGCGTGGAGAACTGGGAGGCGGATTTTCTAAGTCGCCAGACTTTTCATCCGGGGGAGTGGGAACTTCATCCGGAGGTCTTTGCTCAACTGATTCATCGTTGGGGCAAACCAGATCTGGATCTCATGGCGTCTCGTCAGAACGCCAAGCTTCCTTGTTACGGATCCAGGTCCAGGGACCCGGGAGTGGTGCTGATAGATGCTCTGACAGCCCCTTGGGTCTTCAACATGGCTTATGTGTTTCCACCATTCCCGATGCTTCCTCGTTTGATTGCCAAGATCAAACAGGAGAGAGCTTCGGTGATTCTGATAGCGCCTGCGTGGCCACGCAGGACCTGGTATGCAGACCTAGTGGACATGTCGTCCTGTCCACCGTGGTCTCTGCCTCTGAGACAGGACCTTCTAATTCAGGGTCCTTTCAACCGTCCAAATCTAATTTCTCTGAGGCTGACTGCTTGGAGATTGAACGCTTGATTCTATCAAATCGTGGCTTCTCGGAGTCGGTTATTGATACCTTAATACAGGCTAGGAAGCCTGTTACCAGAAAAATTTACCATAAGATATGGCGTAAATATTTATATTGGTGCGAATCCAAGAGTTACTCATGGAGTAAGGTTAGGATTCCTAGGATATTGTCCTTTCTACAAGAGGGTTTAGAAAAGGGCTTATCTGCTAGTTCGTTAAAGGGACAGATTTCTGCTCTGTCTATTCTTCTACACAAACGTCTGGCTGAAGTTCCAGACGTTCAGGCTTTTTGTCAGGCTTTAACTAGGATTAAGCCTGTGTTTAAGACTGTTGCTCCGCCGTGGAGCTTAAACTTAGTTCTTAATGTTCTTCAAGGCGTTCCATTTGAACCCCTTCATTCCATTGATATCAAGCTGTTATCCTGGAAGGTTTTGTTTTTGATGGCTATTTCCTCGGCTCGAAGAGTCTCTGAGTTATCTGCCTTACATTGTGATTCTCCTTATCTGATTTTTCATTCAGACAAGGTAGTTCTGCGTACTAAACCTGGGTTCTTACCTAAGGTAGTTACTAACAGGAATATCAATCAAGAGATTGTTGTTCCATCACTGTGTCCTAACCCTTCTTCAAAGAAGGAACGACTTTTGCATAATCTGGACGTAGTCCGTGCCCTGAAGTTCTATTTGCAGGCAACTAAAGATTTTCGTCAAACTTCTTCCCTGTTTGTCGTTTACTCTGGACAGAGAAGAGGTCAAAAGGCTTTGGCTACCTCTCTCTCTTTTTGGCTTCGTAGCATAATACGTTTAGCCTATGAGACTGCTGGACAGCAGCCTCCTGAAAGGATTACAGCTCATTCTACTAGAGCTGTGGCTTCCACCTGGGCCTTTAAAAATGAGGCCTCTGTTGAACAGATTTGCAAGGCTGCGACTTGGTCTTCGCTTCACACCTTTTCAAAATTTTACAAATTTGACACTTTTGCTTCTTCGGAGGCTATTTTTGGGAGAAAGGTACTTCAGGCAGTGGTTCCTTCTGTTTAATGTTCCTGCCTTGTCCCTCCCTTCATCCGTGTACTTTAGCTTTGGTATTGGTATTCCATAAGTAATGGATGACCCGTGGACTGACTACACTTAACAAGAGAAAACATAATTTATGCTTACCTGATAAATTTATTTCTCTTGTAGTGTAGTCAGTCCACGGCCCGCCCTGTCTTTAAGGCAGATCTAAATTTTAATTAAACTCCAGTCACCACTGCACCCTATGGTTTCTCCTTTCTCATCTGCTTTGGTCGAATGACTCAATATGACATGTGAGGGGAGGAGCTATATAGCAGCTCTGCTTGGGTGATCCTCTTGCAGCTTCCTGTTAGGAAGAGATATATTCCATAAGTAATGGATGACCCGTGGACTGACTACACTACAAGAGAAATAAATTTATCAGGTAAGCATAAATTATGTTTTTCGCGCTCTAATTGCGCAGTTGTTTTTACATTCTGAGACATCCAGCTTCCCTGAAGGAGTCCCCTGACATATTGGGCCTCTGTAAAGGGTTTTTGTGCCTACAAAAGTCGTTTTATAGGAAGGTAGGAGCCACAGTAGAGCTGTGGCAGTTTGCTTGTGACTGTTTTAACGGTTTTTACCGTTTTTTTGCTTCGTTTTTGAACCTGAGGGGTTAATCATCCATTTGCAAGTGGATGCAATGCTATTTTAGTCTATTATATACACTGTAAAAATTTCATAGCGTTAACTGCTTTTTTCACTGTTTTGCAGTTTTTGTGTTTGTTTTTTTCCCTTAAAGGCACAGTACCATTTTTTTATATTCTGCTTTTTCACATTAATTAAAGTGTTTTCAAAGCTTGCTGGTCTCATTACTAGTCTGTTAAACATGTCTGACATAGAGGAAACTCCTTGTTCATTATGTTTAGAAGCCATTGTGGAACCCCCTCTTAGAATGTGTACCAAATGCACTGATCTTACTATAAGTTATAAAGACCATATTATGGGTTTAAAAGATTTGTCACCAGAGAAAATTGACAAGGGGGAAGTTATGCCGACTAACTCTCCCCACGTGTCAGAGCCTATAACTCCCGCTCAAGGGGCGCCAAGTACATCTAGCGCGCCCATTGCGTATACTTTACAAGACATGGCGGCAGTTATGAATCATACTCTTACAGAAGTATTGTCCAAACTGCCAGGGTTACAAGGAAAGCGAGACAGCTCTGGGGCTAGAACAAATACAGAGCTCTCTGACGCTTTAGTAGCTATGTCCGATATACCCTCAAAATGTGCAGAAGCCGAAGAAGGAGAGCTTCTATCTGTGGGTGATTTTTCTGACTCAGGGAAGACACTTCAACCTGATTCTGATATGTCTACATTTAAATTTAAGCTTGAACACCTCCGCATGTTGCTCAGGGAGGTTTTAGCAACTCTGGATGACTGTGACGCCATTGTAGTCCCAGAGAAATTGTGTAAATTGGATAAATACTACGCAGTGCCTGTTTACACTGATGTTTTTCCAATACCTAAGAGGTTTTCAGAAATTATTACTAAGGAATGGGATAGACCAGGTGTACCGTTCTCTCCCCCTCCTGTTTTTAAAAAGATGTTTCCCATAGATGCCGCTACACGGGACTTGTGGCAAACGGTCCCTAAGGTGGAGGGAGCAGTCTCTACTCTAGCGAAGCGTACAACTATCCCTGTCGAGGACAGTTGTGCTTTTCTAGATCCAATGGATAAAAAATTAGAGGGTTACCTTAAGAAAATTTTTATTCAACAAGGTTTTATTCTCCAGCCCCTTGCATGCATTGCCCCTGTCACTGCTGCTGCGGCCTTCTGGTTTGAGTCTCTAGAAGAGGCTCTACAGGTAGAAACCCCATTGGATGATATCCTTGACAAGCTTAAAGCTCTTAAGCTAGCCAATTCATTTGTTTCTGACGCTGTTGTTCATTTAACCAAACTAACGGCTAAGAACTCAGGTTTTGCTATTTTGGCTTAAATCCTGGTCAGCTGACGTTACTTCAAAGTCTAAGATTCTCAACATTCCCTTCAAGGGGCAGACCCTATTCGGGCCTGGACTGAAGGAGATCATTTCTGATATTACTGGAGGAAAAGGTCACGCCCTTCCTCAGGATAGGTCCAACAAATTAAGGACCAAACAGTCTAATTTTCTTGCCTTTCGAAACTTCAAGAGTGGCGCAGATTCAACTTCCTCTAATACAAAACAAGAGGGAAATTTTGCCCAGTCCAAGCCAGTATGGAGACCTAACCAGGCTTGGAACAAAGGAAAGCAGGCCAAAAAACCTGCTGCTGCCTCTAAGACAGCATGAAAGATCAGCCCCCGATCCGGTAACGGATCTAGTAGGGGGCAGACTTTCTCTCTTCACCCAGGCTTGGGCAAGAGATATCCAGGATCCCTGGGCGTTGGAAATAGTGTCCCAGGGATATCTTCTGGACTTCAAAGCTTCTTCCCCAAAAGGAAGATTTCATCTCTCACAATTATCTGCAAACCAGATAAAGAGAGAGGCATTCTTACATTGTGTTCAAGACCGCCTAGTTATGGGAGTGATCCACCCAGTTCCAAAGAAGGAACAGGGGCAAGGCTTCTATTCAAATCTGTTTGTGGTTCCCAAGAAAGAGGGAACCTTCAGACCAATCTTAGATCTCAAGATCCTAAACAAATTTCTCAGGGTCCCATCCTTCAAGATGGAGACTATTCGAACCATCCTACCTATGATCCAGGAGGGTCAATATATGACTACTGTGGACTTAAAGGATGCTTATCTGCACATTCCGATACACAGAGATCATCATCGGTTTCTCAGGTTCGCCTTCCTAGACAGGCATTACCAGTTTGTGGCTCTTCCCTTTGGGTTAGCTACGGCACCAAGAATCTTTACGAAGGTTCTGGGGTCACTCCTAGCGGTCCTAAGGCCACGGGGTATAGCAGTAGCCCCTTACCTAGACGACATTCTAATACAGGTGTCGAATTTTCAAATCGCCAGGTCCCATACAGACATTGTTCTGGCATTCCTGAGGTCCCATGGGTGGAAAGTGAATGAAGAAAAGAGTTCTCTATCCCCTCTCACAAGAGTTTCCTTCTTAAGAACTCTGATAGATTCTGTAGAAATGAAGATTTACCTGACAGAGGCCAGGTTGTCAAAACTTCTAAATTCCTGCCGTGTTCTTTATTCTACTTCTCGCCCTTCAGTGGCTCAGTGTATGGAAGTAAATCGGCTTAATGGTAGCGGCAATGGACATAGTGCCGTTTGCCCGCCTACATCTCAGACCGCTGCAACTCTGCATGCTCAGTCAGTGGAATGGGGATTACACTATTTGTCCCCTCTACTAAATCTGGATCAAGAGACCAGGGATTCTCTTCTCTGGTGGCTATCTCGGGTCCATCTGTCCAAGGGTATGACCTTCCGCAGGACAGATTGGACAATAGTAACGACAGATGCCAGCCTTCTGGGCTGGGGTGCAGTCTGGAACTCCCTGAAAGCTCACGGCTTGTTAACTCAGGAGGAGACACTCCTTCCGATAAACATTCTGGAACTAAGAGCGATATTCAATGCTCTTCAGGCTTGGCCTCAGCTAGCTGCGGTCATGTTCATCAGATTTCAGTTGGACAATATCATGACTGTAGCCTACATCAACCATCAAGGGGGAACAAGGAGTTCCCTAGCAATGTTGGAGGTTTCAAAAATAATTCTATGGGCAGAGGTTCACTCTTGCCATCTATCAGCTATCCATATCCCAGGAGTAGAGAACTGGGAGGCGGATTTTCTAAGTTGACAGACTTTTCATCCGGGGGAGTGGGAACTCCATCCGGAGGTGTTTGCACAATTGATTCAACTTTGGGGCAAACCAGAACTGGATCTCATAGCGTCTCGTCAGAATGCCAAGCTTCCTTGTTACGGATCCAGGTCCAGGGATCCCAAGGCAGCGCTGATAGATGCTCCAGCTTGGTCTTTCAACCTGGCTTATGTGTTTCCACCGTTTCCTCTGCTCCCTCGTCTGATTGCCAAGATCAAGCAGGAGAGAGCTTCAGTGATTTTGATAGCACCTGCGTGGCCACGCAGGACATGGTATGCAGATCTGGTGGACATGTCATCCCTTCCACCATGGACTCTACCGCTGAGGCAGGACCTTCTACTTCAGGGTCCTTTCAACCATCCAAATCTAATTTCTCTGCGTCTGACTGCTTGGAGATTGAACGCTTGATTTTATCAAAATGTGGTTTCTCCGAGTCGGTCATTGATACCTTAATTCAGGCTCGAAAGCCTGTCACCAGGAAAATGTATCGTAAGATATGGTGTAAATATCTTCATTGGTGTGAATCCAAGGGTTACTCATGGAGTAAAGTCAGGATTCCCAGGATATTATCTTTTCTCCAAGAAGATTTGGAGAAGGGATTGTCAGCTAGTTCCTTAAAGGGACAGATTTCTGCTCTGTCTATTCTTTTGCACAAGCGTCTGGCGGATGTTCCAGACGTTCAGGCGTTTTGTCAGGCTTTAGTTAGAATCAAGCCTGTGTTTAAACCTGTTGCTCTGCCATGGAGTTTAAATTTAGTTCTTAAAGTTCTTCAAGGGGTTCCGTTTGAACTGCTGCATTTCATAGATATCAAGCTTTTATCTTGGAAAGTTCTGTTTCTGGTAGCTATCTCTTCGGCTCGAAGAGTTTCAGAGTTATCTGCCTTGCAGTGTGATTCCCCTTATCTGATCTTCCATGCAGATAAGGTAGTTTTGCGTACCAAACCTGGGATTCTTCCTAAGGTGTTATCTAATAAGAATATCAATCAGGAGATTGTTGTTCCGTCACTGTGTCCTAATCCTTCTTCAAAGAAAGAACGTCTTTTACACAATCTTGACGTGGTTCGTGATTTAAAGTTTTATTTACAAGCTACTAAAGATTTTCGTCAAACATCTGCATTGTTTGTTGTCTACTCTGGACAGAGGAAAGGCCAAAAGGCTTCAACAACTTCTCTTTCTTTTTGGTTAAGAAATATAATCCGCTTAGCTTATGAGACTGCTGGCCAGCAGCCTCCTGAAAGAATTACAGCTCATTCCACTAGAGCGGTGGCTTCCACATGGGCTTTTAAAAATGAGGCTTCTGTTGAACAGATTTGTAAGGCGGAGACTTGGTCTTCGCTTCATACTTTTTCTAAATTCTGCAAATTTGATACTTTTGCTTCTTCGGAGGCTATTTTTGGGAGAAAGGTCTTACAGGCAGTGATGCCTTCCGTTTAAGCGCCTGCCTTTTCCCTCCCTTCATCCGTGTCCTATAGCTTTGGTATTGGTATCCCACAAGTAATGGATGAATCCGTGGACTGGATACACCTTACAAGAGAAAACTACAGTCACCACTGCACCCTATAGTTTCTCCTTTCTCTTGCTTGTCTTCGGTCGAATGACTGGAGGTGGAAGTTAGGGGAGGAGCTATATAGACAGCTCTGCTGTGGGTGATCCTCTTGCAACTTCCTGTTGGGAAGGAGAATATCCCACAAGTAATGGATGAATCCGTGGACTGGATACACCACAAGAGAAAGAAATTTATCAGGTAAGCATAAATTTTGTTTTCTTGCACTCACATAGCCCACATGCTATTAGAAGTTATACCAATTTCTCTTGTAAGGTGTATCCAGTCCACGGATCATCCATTACTTGTGGGATATTCTCATTCCCAACAGGAAGTTGCAAGAGGACACCCACAGCAGAGCTGTAATATAGCTCCTCCCCTAACTGTCATAGCCAGTCATTCTCTTGCAACTCTCAACAAGCTAGGATGTTGTAGGAGAGAGTGGTTAAATATAGTTAGTTTATTTTCTTCAATCAAAAGTTTGTTATTTTTAAATAGTACCGGAGTTGTGCTATTTTATCTCAGGCAGTAAATAGAAGAAGAATCTGCCTGAGGTTTCTATGATCTTAGCAGGTTGTAACTAAGATCCATTGCTATTCTCACATATGTCTGAGGGGATTACACAGATGAGGTAACTTCAGCGAGAGAATGGCGTGCCGTTTATTCTGCTATCAGGTATGTGCAGTTATAATTTTTTCTAGAGATGGAAAACACTAGAAAATGCTGCTGATACCGGATTAATGTAAGTTAAGCCTGAATACAGTGATTTAATAACGACTGGTATCATGCTTACTCCCAGGGGTAATACCCTTATGATATTGCAATATAAACGTTTGCTGGCATGTTTAATCGTTTTTATATATGCATTGGTGATAAAACTTTATTGGGGCCTAGTTTTTTCCACATGGCTGGCTTAAATTTTGACTAGAAACAGTTTTACTGAGGCTTTCCACTGTTATAGTATAAAAGTTACAGTTGGTGCAGTTAAAATTACAAACTGTGACATCCAGCTTCACTCAGGAGTCCCCTGTATGCTATAAGACATCTCTAAAGGGCTCAAAGGCTTTCCAAAGTCGTTTATTGGGGAAGGTAGGACCACAGCTTGCTGTGGCAGTTGGTTGTGACTGTTTAAAAAAAAAAAAAAAAAAGTCTATTTCGTTTTTTTGATCCGTTTTTTGAACTAAGGGGTTAATCATCCATTTGCAAGTGGATGCAATGCTCTGCTAGCCTATTACATACACTGTAAAAATTTCGTTTGATTTACTGCATTTTTTCACTGTTTTTCAAATTCTGACAAAATTTGTTTCTCTTAAAGGCACAGTACCGTTTTTTATATTTGCTTGTTAACTTGATTTAAAGTGTTTTCCAAGCTTGCTAGTCTCATTGCTAGTCTGTATAAACATGTCTGACATAGAAGAAACTCCTTGTTCATTATGTTTAAAAGCCATGGTGGAACCCCCTCTTAGAATGTGTACCAAATTTACTGATTTCATTTTATGCAATAAAGATCATATTCTGTTTTTAAAAAAATTATCACCAGAGGAATCTGACGAGGGGAAAGTTATGCCGACTAACTCTTCCCACGTGTCAGACCCTTTGACTCCCGCCCAAGGGACTCACGCTCAAATGGCGCCAAGTACATCTAGGGCGCCCATAGCGTTTACTTTACAAGACATGGCGGCAGTCATGGATAATACACTGTCAGCGGTATTAGCCAGACTACCTGAACTTAGAGGTTAGCGAGATAGCTCTGGGGTGAGACAAAATGCAGAGCATACTGACGCTTTAAGAAACATGTCTCATACTGCCTCACAATATGCAGAAGCTGAGGAAGGAGAGCTTCAGTCAGTGGGTGATGTTAATGACTCAGGAAAGATACCTGATTCTAATATTTCTACATTTAAATTTAAGCTTGAACACCTCCGCGTGTTACTTAGGGAGGTTTTAGCTGCTCTGAATGACTGTGATACCATTGCAGTGCCAGAGAAATTTTGTAGACTGGATAAATGCTTTGCAGTGCCGGTGTGTACTGATGTTTTTCCAATACCTAAAAGGTTTACAGAAATTATTAATAAGGAATGGGATAGACCAGGTGTGCCGTTCTCTTCCCCTCCTATTTTTAGAAAAATGTTTTCCAATAGACGCCACCACACGGGACTTATGGCAGACAGTCCCTAAGGTGGAGGGAGCAGTTTCTACTCTAGCAAAGCGTACTACTATCCCTGTCGAGGACAGTTGTGCTTTTTTAGAGCCAATGGATAAAAAATTAGAAGGTTACCTTAAGAAAATATTTATTCAACAAGGTTTTATCCTACAGCCCATTGCATGCATTGCCCCTGTCACTGCTGCTGCGGCGTACTGGTTTGAGTCTCTGGAAGAGGCTTTACAGGTAGAGACTCCATTGGATGACATACTTGGCAAACTTAGAGCACTTAAGCTAGCCAATTATTTTATTTCTGATGCCATTGTTCATTTGAATAAACTAACGGCTAAGAATTCTGGTTTTGCTATACATGCGCGCAGAGCGCTATGGCTTAAATCATGGTCAGCTGACGTGACTTTAAAATCTAAGCTGCTTAACATTCCCTTCAAAGATTATTGCTGATATCACGGGAGGAAAAGGTTGTGCCCTTCCTCAGGACAGGTCCAAATCTAGGGCCAAACAGTCTAATTTTCGTGCCTTTCGAAACTTCAAGGCAGGTGCGGCATCAACTTCCTCTAATAATAAACAAGAGGGAACTTTTGCTCAATCCAAGACGGTCTGGAGACCAAACCAGACCTGGAAAAAAGGTAAGCAGGTCAAAAAGCCTGCTGCTGCCTCTAAGACAGCATGAAGGAACGACCCCCTATTCGTTAACTGATCTAGTAGGGGGCAGACTTTCACTCTTCGCCCAGGCGTGGGCAAGAGATGTTCAGGATCCCTGGGCGTTGGAAATTATATCCCAGGTATATCTTCTGGACTTCAAAGCTTCCCCCCAAAAGGGAGATTTCACCTTTCACAATTATCTGCAAACCAGATAAAGAGTGAGGCATTCTTACACTGTGTACGAGACCTCCTAGTTATGGGAGTGATCCATCCAGTTCCAAAGGAGGAACAGGAACAGGGTTTTTACTCAAATCTGTTTGTGGTTCCAAAAAAAGAGGGAACCTTCAGACCGATTTTGGATCTAAAGATCTTAAACAAATTCCTCAAAGTTCCGTCGTTCAAGATGGAAACTATTCGTACCATCCTACCACTGATCCAGGAGGGTCAATATATGACTACAGTGGATCTAAAGGATGCTTATCTTCACATTCCGATACACAAAGATCATCATCGGTTTCTCAGGTTTGCCTTTCAAGACAGGCATTACCAGTTGTAGCTCTTCCCTTTGGATTAGCTACAGCCCCAAGAATCTTTACAAAGGTTCTAGGGTCGCTTTTGGCGGTCCTAAGGCCGCGGGGCATAACAGTAGCCCCTTATTTAGACGACATCCTGATACAGGCGTCAAACTTCCAAATTGCCAAGTCTCATACGGACGTAGTACTGGCATTTCTGAGGTCGCATGGGTGGAAAGTGAACGAGGAAAAGTGTTCTCTATCCCCACTCACAAGAGTTTCCTTTCTAGGGACTCTGATAGATTCTGTAGAAATGAAAATTTACCTTGACGGAGTCCAGGTTATCAAAGCTTCTAAATTCCTGTCGGTTCTTCATTCCATTCCGCGCCCTTTGGTGGCTCAGTGTATGGAAGTAATCGGCTTAATGGTAACTGCAATGGACAGTGCCGTTTGCACGCTTACATCTCAGACTGCTGCAACTATGCAGGCTCAGTCAGTGGAGCGGGGATTACACAGATTTGGCCCCTCAACTGAATCTTGACCAAGAGACCAGGGATCCTCTTCCCTGGTGGCTATCTCGGGTCCATCTGTCCAAAGGTATGACCTTCACAGGCCAGATTGGACTATTGTAACAACAAATGCCAGCCTTCTAGGTTGGGGTGCAGTCTGGAACTCCCTGAAGGCTCAGGGATCGTGGACTCAGGAGGAGTCTCTCCTTCCAATAAATATTCTGGAACAAAGAGCGATATTCAAGGCTCTTCAGGTTTGGCCTCAGTTAGCAAAGCGTGGCTTCTCCGAGTCAGTTATTGATACCTTAATACAGGCACGAAAGCCTGTCACCAGGAAAATTTACCATAAGGTATGGCGTAGATATCTTTATTGGTGTGAATCCAAGGGTTACTCATGGAGTAAGGTCAGGATTCCTAGGATTTTATCTTTTCTCCAAGAAGGTTTGGAAAAAGGATTGTCAGCTAGTTTCTTAAAGGGACAGATTTTTGCTCTGTCTATTCTTTTGCACTAGCGTCTGGCAGATGTTCCAGACGTTCAGGCATTTTGTCAGGCTTTAGTTTGAATCAAGCCTGTGTTTAAACCTGTTGCTCCACCATGGAGCTTAAACTTGGTTCTTAAGGTTCTTCAAGGAGTTCCGTTTGAACCTCTTCATTCCATAGATATCAAACTTTTTTCTTGGAAAGTTCTTTTTTTTTTTTTGTGGTAGCTATTTCCTCGGCTCGTAGAGTCTCTAAGCTATCTGCCTTACAATGTGATTCTCTTTATCTGATTTTTCATACGGATAAGGTAGTCCTGCGTACCAAACCTGGGTTCTTACCTAAGGTGGTATCTAACAAGAATATCAATCAAGAGATTGTGGTTCCATCCTTGTGTTACACAATCTGGACGTGGTCTGTGCTTTAAAGTTTTACTTACAAGCTACTAAAGATTCATACTTTTTCAAAATTTTACAAATTTGATACTTTTGCTTCTTCGGAGGCTATATTTGGGAGAAAGGTTTTACAGGCAGTGGTTCCTTCCATTTAAGTTCCTGCCTTGTCCCTCCCTTCATCCGTGTACTTTAGCTTTGGTATTGGTATCCCACAAGTAATGGATGATCCGTGGACTGGATACACCTTACAAGAGAAAACACAATTTATGCTTACCTGATAAATTTATTTCTCTTGTGGTGTATCCAGTCCACGGCCCGCCCTGTCATTTTAAGGCAGGTAATTTTTAAATTTAAACTACAGTAACCACTACACCCTATGGTTCCTCCTTTCTCGGCTTGTTTTCGGTCGAATGACTGGCTATGACAGTTAGGGGAGGAGCTATATTACAGCTCTGCTGTGGGTGTCCTCTTGCAACTTCCTGTTGGGAATGAGAATATCCCACAAGTAATGGATGATCCGTGGACTGGATACACCACAAGAGAAATAAATTTATCAGGTAAGCATAAATTGTGTTTTTTTAGCCAGGGGACATACACATGTAACAGACTAATTCTACCTTTATTACTTAGACTTTTTATACTTAGTCTAGTAATTATGGAAACTTTATCATGTGGCAATAGCTGCTAGTTCTCTTCAGACTTTTATGTCAATTCATATTTATACCCTCTGTTATATAAACAGTAAAATGTATTTAACTGTTTGGCAATGTGAGGGGTGTCTTTGTGTATTTTATGTTTCTCTTGTAAAGGTGTATCCAGTCCACGGGTTCATCCATTACTTGTGGGATATTCTCCTTCCCAACAGGAAGCTGCAAGAGGACACCCACAGCAGAGCTGTCTATATAGCTCCTCCCCTGACTGCCACCCCCAGTCATTCTCTTGCAGCTCTCAACAAGAAAGGAAGTATCAAGAGAGATGTGGTGAATTAGTGTAGTTTTTTACCTTCAATCAAAAGTTTGTTATTTTTAAACGGTACCGGCGTTGTACTGTTTTTACTCTCAGGCAGAAATTGGAAGAAGAATTCTTCCTGGAGGTTTGATGATCTTAGCGGTTTGTAACTAAGGTCCATTGCTGTTCTCACACATAACTGAAGAGTATGGAAAGAAAACTTCAGTTGGGGGGACGGTCTGCAGATTGCCTGATTTGAGGTATGTTCAGTGTATATTTTTCTAGAAAGATGATAAGGTCTAGAAAATGCTGACAGTGCCTGGTATATTTGAGGTAAGCCTGATACAGTGATTTAACAGCAACTGGGATCATGCTTGCAAAAAAAGGTAATATTCATGTTAATACTCTTATTACTTTGTGTTTTAAAAACGTTTGCATGTTTTAGAGTAAAAACGTTTTTTCTCTGAGGGTGATAAATCTTTACTTCTTTCATGTAATTAGCAAGAGTCCATGAGCTAGTGACGTATGGGATATACATTCCTACTAGGAGGGGCAAAGTTTCCCAAACCTCAAAATGCCTATAAATACACCCCTCACCAAACCCACAATTCAGTTTTACAAACTTTGCCTCCCATGGAGGTGGTGAAGTAAGTTTGTGCTATATTCTACGTTGATATGCGCTTCGCAGCAGGCTGGAGCCCGGTTTTCCTCTCAGAGTGCAGTGAATGTCAGAGGGATGTGAAGAGAGTATTGTCTATTTGAATACAATGGTCTTCCTCTAGGGGATCTTTTTCATAGGTTCTCTGTTATCGGTCGTAGAGATTTCTTCTCCTACCTCCCTTTTCAGATCGACGATATACTCTTATATACCATTACCTCTACTGATTCTCATTTCAGTACTGGTTTGGCTTTCTACTATATGTAGATGAGTGTCTTAGGGTAAGTAAGTCTTATTTTATTTATGACACTCTAAGCTATGGTTGGGCACTTTATATGTAAAGTTCTAAATATATGTGTTTAAACTTATATTTGCCATGATTCAGGATAATCAGTATTCCTTCATTCAGACTGTCAGTTTCATTTTTTGGGATAATGCATATGAATAAATATTTTTTTCTTACCTTAAAATTATTTACAATTGACTTTTTTCCCCTGTGGGCTGTTAGGCTCGCGGGGGCTGAAATGCTTCAATTTATTGCGTCATTCATAGCGCGAACTTTTTTGGCGCAAAATGTTGTCATTTCCGGCGCCTTAATTGACGCCGGAAGTTTATTCGTGGTTGCGTCGTTTTTGACGTTTTTGTATTTTAGACGTTCTTTTGCGCCAAAAAATGTGGGCGTCGTTTTTTTCGCTGTCCGAGGTTGTGGCGTCATTCTTGGCGCCAAAAAATATGGGCGTTGTTTTTTTCGCCGTCGGAGGTTGTGGTGTCATTCTTGGCGCCAAAAAATATGGGCGTTGTACTTGGCGCCAATAATGTGGGCGTCATACTTGGCGCCAAAAAATGTGGGCGTCATTCTTGTCTCCAGCTTTTTCCACATTATTTCTCACTTTTTCATTGCTTCTGGTTGCTAGAGGCTTGTTCATTTGGCATTTTTTCCCATTCCTGAAACTGTCATTTAAGGAATTTGATAATTTTGCTTTATATGTTGTTTTTTCTATTACCTATTGCAAGATGTCTCAACCTGACCCTGGATCAGAATCTACTTCTGGAAAGACGCTGCCTGATGCTGGTTCTACCAAAGTTAAGTGCATTTGTTGTAAACTTTTGGTATCTGTTCCTCCGGCTGTAGTTTGTGTTAGCTGTCATGATAAACTTTCTAATGCAGATAGTGTTTCCATTAGTAATAATCCTTTACCCGTTGTTTTTCCTTCAACATCTATTGTTCAGGATGTTCCTGTTAATGGGAAAGAATTTGTTTCTAATTCTATTAGGAAGGCTCTGTCTGTTATTCCTCCTTCCAGCAAACGTAAAAGGTCTTTTAAAACTTCTCATATTTCAGATGAATTTTTAAGTGACCGCCATCATTCTGACTTATCTGTTTCTGATGAGGATCTATCTGGTTCAGAAGATTCTGCCTCAGATATTGACACTGATAAATCTTCATATTTATTTAAAATGGAATTTATTCGTTCTTTACTTAAAGAAGTATTGATTGCATTAGATATGGAGGAGTCTAGTCCTCTTGATATTAAAACTAATAAGCATTTAAATTCAGTTTTTAAACCTCATGTAGTTATTCCAGAAGTTTTTCCAGTTCCTGATGCTATTTCAGAAGTAATTTCTAGGGAATGGAATAGTCTGGGTACCTCATTTACTCCTTCTCCAAGGTTTAAGAAATTGTACCCTGTGCCATATGATAGATTAGAGTTTTGGGACAAAATCCCTAAAGTTGATGGGGCTATTTCTACTCTTGCTAAACGTACTACTATTCCTACGGTGGATAGTACTTCCTTTAAGGATCCTTTAGATAGGAAGCTTGAATCCTTTCTAAGGAGAGCTTATTTATGTTCAGGTAATCTTCTTAGATCTGCTATTTCTTTGGCTGATGTTGCTGCAGCTTCCACTTTTTGGTTGGAGGCTTTAGCGCAACAAGTGTCAGACCATAATGCTTAAAGCCTTGTTAAACTTCTTCAACATGCTAATAACTTTATTTGTGGTGCCATTTTTGATATCATTAGAATTGATGTCAGGTATATGTCTTTAGCTATTTTAGCTAGAAGAGCTTTATGGCTAAAATCTTGGAATGCAGATATGACTTCTAAGTTAACTTTACTTTCTCTTTCTTTCCAAGGTAATAAATTATTTGGTTCACAGTTGGATTCAATCATTTCAACTGTTACTGGGGGGAAAGGAACCTTTTTGCCTCAGGACAAAAAATCTAAAGGTTAAATACAGGGCTGCTAATCGTTTTCGTTCCTTTCGTCAGAATAAGGAACAGAAGCCTGACCCTTCCCCTAAAGGAACGGTTTCCGTTTGGAAACCATCTCCAGTCTGGAATAAATCCAAGTCTTTTAGAAAGTCAAAACCAGCTCCCAAGTCCACATGAAGGTGCGGCCCTCATTCCAGCACAGCTGGTAGGGGGCAGGTTACGATTTTTCAAAGATATTTGGATCAATTCGATTCACAGTCTTTGGATTCAGAACATTGTTTCACAAGGGTACAGAATAGGTTTCAAGGTAAGACCACCTGTGAGAAGATTTTTTCTCTCTCGCATTCCAGTAAACCCAGTGAAGGCTCAGGCATTTCTGAAATGTGTTTCAGACCTAGAGTTGGCTGGGGTAATTGTGCCAGTTCCAGTTCTGGAACAGGGTCTGGGGTTTTATTCAAATCTATTCATTGTACCAAAGAAGGAGAATTCCTTCAGACCAGTTTTGGATCTAAAAATATTGAATCGTTATGTAAGGATACCAACATTCAAAATGGTGACTATAAGGACTATTCTGCCTTTTGTTCAGCAAGGGCATTATATGTCTACAATAGACTTACAGGATGCATATCTTCATATTCCAATTCATCCAGATCACTATCAGTTCCTGAGATTCTCTTTTCTAGACAAGCATTACCAGTTTGTTGCTCTTCCGTTTGGCCTAGCAACAGCTCCAAGGATTTTTTCTCTTGTTAAGTGTGTTCAGTCCACGGGTCATCCATTACTTATGGGATATATTCTCCTTCCCAACAGGAAGTTGCAAGAGGATCACCCAAGCAGAGCTGCTATATAGCTCCTCCCCTCACATGTCATACCCAATCATTCTCTTGCAACTCTCAACAAAGAAGGAGGTCATGGGAGGAGTTAGGAGTTTTTTACTTAATTATTCTTCAATCAAAAGTTTGTTATTTTAAATGGCACCGGAGTGTGCTGTTTTTTCTCTCAGGCAGTATTTAGAAGAAGAATCTGCCTGCGTTTTCTATGATCTTAACAGACGTAACTAAGATCCACTGGCTGTTCTCGCACATTCTGAGGAGTGGGGTAACTTCAGAAAAGGGAATAGCATGCGGGGTCCCCTGCAAATGAGGTATGTGCAGTAAAATATTTTCTAGGAATGGAATTGACTAAGAAAACACTGCCGATACCCATATGATGTAAGTACAGCCTAAAATGCAGTAGTAGCGACTGGTATCAGGCTGGTAAATGTATGCGCAGTAGAGTTATTTTCTAGGGAATAGAATTTGACTGAAAAAATACTGTTAATACTGAAATAATGTATGAGCCTTAACTGCAGTAGAAGCGACTGGTAGCAGGCTTAGTGATAACTTTACACAACATCTGAAATGTTGTTTTTTAAAACGTTTACTGGCATGTTAATCGTTTTCTGAGGTACTTTGGTGATAAATCTCTTGGGGCATGATTTTTTCCACATGGCTAACGTATATTTCTGCATAGAAACCGTTATAGCTGGTCTCCCACTGTTGTAATATGAGTGGGAGGGGCCTTTTGTTAGCGCCTTGTTGCGCAGTTAAAATTCAATCATAGTCTTCCTGTTTCTTCCTCCTTGATCCAGGACGTCTCCAGAGAGCTCAGGGGTCTTCAAAATTTATATTTGAGGGAGGTAATCAGTCACAGCAGACCTGTGACAGTGTGTTTGACTGTGATAAAAACGTTAACTGTTAAATTGATTATCCGTTTTTGGGTATTTAGGGGTTAATCATCCTTTTGCTAGTGGGTGCAATCCTCTGCTAATTTCATACATTTAATGTAAAGATTGGTTGCTATAACTGAATTAGTTCATTGTTATTTCAACTGTAATTGTCTTTTTGTGTTTTTAAAAGCGCAGCAGCGTTTTTACATTGCTTGAAAATTTTCTGAAACTAATTTCCAAGCTTGCTAGCCTCATTGCTAGTCTGTTTAAACATGTCTGATACAGATGAATCTGCTTGTTCATTATGTTTAAAAGCCAATGTGGAGCCCAATAGAAATATGTGTACCAATTGTATTGATATTACTTTAAATAAAGGTCAGTCTTTACCGGTAAAGAAATTATCACCAGACATCGAGGGGGAAGTTATGCCGCCTAACTCTCCTCACGTGTCAGTACCTGCACCTCCCGCTCAGGAGGTGCGTGATGTTGTGGCACAAAGTACATCAAGGCCCTTACAAATCACTTTGCAAGATATGGCTAATGTTATGAAAGAAGTATTATCTAATTTGCCTGAGTTAAGAGGCAAGCGCGATAGCTCTGGGTTAAGGACAGAGCGCGCTGATGACACGAGAGCCATGTCCGATACTGCGTCACAATTTGCAGAACATGAGGACGGAGAGCTTCATTCTGTGGGTGACGGATCTGATCCAGGGAGACCGGATTCAGAAATTTTAAATTTAAGCTTGAGAACCTCCGTGTATTGCTAGGGGAGGTGTTAGCGGCTCTGAATGATTGTGTCGCAATCCCAGAGAAGTTATGTAGGCTGGATAAATACTATGCGGTGCCGGTGTGTACTGACGTTTTTCCTATACCTAAAAGGCTTACAGAGATTATTAGCAAGGAGTGGGATAGACCCGGTTTGCCCTTTTCCCCTCCTCCGATATTTAGAAAAATTTTCCCAATAGATGCTACCACACGAGACTTATGGCAGACGGTCCCTAAGGTGGAGGGAGCAGTTTCTACTTTAGCTAAGCGCACCACTATCCCGGTGGAGGATAGTTGTGCTTTCTCAGATTCAATGGATAAAAAATTAGAAGGTTACCTTAAGAAAATGTTTGTTCAACAAGGTTTTATATTACAGCCCCTTGAATGCATTGCGCCCGTCACTGCTGCGGCGGCTTTCTGGTTTGAGTCTCTAGAAGAGGCTATTCGCACAGCACCATTGGATGAGATCATGAACAAGCTTAAAAGCACTTAAGCTAGCTAATGCATTTGTTTCGGACGCCGTTGTGCACTTAACCAAACTAACGACTAAGAACTCCGGATTTGCCATCCAGGCGCGCAGAGCGCTATGGCTTAAATCCTGGTCAGCAGATGTGACTTCTAAATCTAAATTGCTTAATATTCCTTTCAAAGGGCAGACCTTATTCGGGCCCGGCTTGAAAGAAATTATTGCTGACATTACTGGAGGTAAGGGTCACTCCCTTCCTCAGGATAGGGCCAAATCAAAGGCCAAACAGTCTAATTTTCGTGCCTTTCGTAATTTCAAGGCAGGAGCAGCATCAACTTCCTCCGCTCCAAAACAGGAAGGAACTGCTGCTCGTTACAGACAGGGTTGGAAAAGCAACCAATCCTGGAACAAGGGCAAGCAGGCCAGAAAGCCTACTTCTGCCCCTAAGACAGCATGAAGGAAGGGCCCCCTATCCGGAAACGGATCTAGTGGGGGGCAGACTCTCTCTCTTCGCCCAGGCTTGGGCAAGAGATGTCCAGGATCCCTGGACGTTGGAGATCATATCTCAGGGATACCTTCTGGACTTCAAAGCTTCTCCTCCACAAGGGAGATTTCATCTGTCAAGGTTATCAACAAACCTAATAAAGAAAGAGGCATTTCTACAATGTGTAAAGACCTCTTAGTAATGGGAGTGATCCACCCAGTTCCGCGAACGGAACAAGGGCAAGGGTTTTACTCAAATCTGTTTGTGGTTCCCAAAAAAGAGGGAACCTTCAGACTAATCTTGGACCTAAAGATCTTAAACAAGTTCCTAAGGGTTCCATCGTTCAAAATGGAAACTATTCGAACCATCCTACCCATGATCCAAGAGGGTCAGTATATGACCACAGTGGACTTAAAGGATGCCTACCTTCACATACCGATTCACAAAGATCATTATCGGTACCTAAGGTTTGCCTTTCTAGACAGGCATTACCAGTTTGTAGCTCTTCCCTTCGGGTTAGCTACGGCCCCGAGAATTTTTACAAAGGTTCTGGGCTCACTTCTGGCGGTACTAAGACCGCGAGGCATAGCGGTGGCTCCGTACCTAGACGACATTCTGATACAAGCGTCGAGTTTTCAAAATGCAAAGTCTCATACAGAGATAGTTCTTGCATTTCTGAGGTCGCATGGGTGGAAAGTGAACGTGGAAAAGAGTTCTCTGTTACCACTCACAAGGGTTCCTTTTCTAGGGACTCTGATAGATTCTGTAGAGATGAAGATTTACCTGACGGAGTCCAGGTTATCAAAGATTCTAAATGCTTGCCGTGTCCTTCATTCCATTCCAAGGCCATCAGTAGCTCAGTGCATGGAAGTAATCGGCTTAATGGTCGCGGCAAGGGACATAGTGCCATTTGCGCGCCTGCATCTCAGACCGCTGCAATTATGCATGCTAAGTCAGTGGAATGGGGATTATTCAGATCTGTCCCCTCTACTGAATCTGGACCAGGAGGCCAGAGTTTCTCTTCTCTGGTGGTTGTCGCGGGTTCATCTGTCCAAAGGAATGACTTTTCGCAGGCCAGATTGGACGATTGTAACAACAGATGCCAGCCTACTAGGCTGGGGCGCAGTCTGGAACTCCCTGAAGGCTCAGGGATCGTGGACTCAGGAGGAGAAACTCCTCCCAATAAATATTCTGGAATTAAGAGCAATATTCAATGCTCTTCTAGCTTGGCCTCAGTTAGCAACACTGAGGTTCATCAGATTTCAGTCGGACAACATCACGACTGTGGCTTACATCAACCATCAAGGGGGAACCAGGAGTTCCCTAGCGATGTTAGAAGTTTCCAAGATAATTCGCTGGGCAGAGTCTCACTCTTGCCACCTGTCAGCGATCCACATCCCAGGCGTGGAGAACTGGGAGGCGGACTTTCTAAGTCGCCAGACTTTTCATCCGGGGGAGTGGGAACTTCATCCGGAGGTCTTTGCTCAACTCATTCATCGTTGGGACAAACCAGAACTGGATCTCATGGCGTCTCGCCAGAACGCCAAGCTTCCTTGTTACGGATCCAGATCCAGGGACCCGGGAGCGACGCTGATAGATGCTCTAGCAGCCCCTTGGGTTTTCAAGATGGCTTATGTGTTTCCTTCGTTTCCGTTGCTGCCTCGATTGATTGCCAGGATCAAACAGGAGAGAGCATCAGTGATTTTGATAGCGCCTGCGTGGCCACGCAGGACCTGGTATGCAGACCTAGTGGACATGTCGTCCTGTCCACCATGGTCTCTGCCTCTGAGGCAGGACCTTCTAATTCAGGGTCCTTTCAACCATCCAAGCCTAATTTCTATGAGGCTGACTGCATGGAGATTGAACGCTTGATTCTATCTAAGCGTGGTTTCTTGGAGTCGGTTATTGATACATTAATACAGGCTCGGAAACCTGTTACCAGAAAAATTTACCATAAGATATGGCGTAAATATTTATATTGGTGTGAATCCAAGAGTTACTCATGGAGTAAGGTCAGGATTCCTAGGATATTGTCTTTTCTACAAGAGGGTTTAGAAAAGGGTTTATCTGCTAGTTCGTTAAAGGGACAGATTTCTGCTCTGTCTATTCTTTTACACAAACGTCTGGCAGAAGTTCCAGACGTTCAGGCTTTTTGTCAGGCTTTAGCTAGGATTAAGTCTGTGTTTAAGACTGTTGCTCCGCCGTGGAGCTTAAACTTAGTTCTTAAAGTTCTTCAAGGTGTTCCGTTTTAACCCCTTCATTCCATTGATATTAAGCTGTTATCTAGGAAAGTTCTGTTTTTGATGGCTATTTCCTCGGCTCGAAGAGTCTCCGAGTTATCTGCCTTACATTGTGATTCTCCTTATCTGATTTTTCATTCAGACAAGGTAGTTCTGCGTACTAAACCTGAGTTTTTACCTAAGGTAGTTTCTAACAGGAATATCAATCAAGAGATTGTTGTTCCATCATTATGTCCTAATCCTTCTTCAAAGAAGGAACGTCTTTTGCATAATCTGGATGTAGTCCAGGCCCTGAAGTTCTACTTACAGGCAACTAAAGATTTTCTGCAAACTTCTTCTCTGTTTGTCGTTTATTCTGGACAGAGGAGAGGTCAAAAGGCTTCGGCCACCTCTCTCTCTTTTTGGCTTCGTAGCATAATTCGTTTAGCCTATGAGACTGCTGGACAGCAGCCCCCTGAAAGAATTACAGCTCATTCCACTAGAGCTGTGGCTTCCACCTGGGCCTTTAAGGAACGTCTTTTGCATAATCTGGATGTAGTCCAGGCCCTGAAGTTCTACTTACAGGCAACTAAAGATTTTCTGCAAACTTCTTCTCTGTTTGTCGTTTATTCTGGACAGAGGAGAGGTCAAAAGGCTTCGGCCACCTCTCTCTCTTTTTGGCTTCGTAGCATAATTCGTTTAGCCTATGAGACTGCTGGACAGCAGCCCCCTGAAAGAATTACAGCTCATTCCACTAGAGCTGTGGCTTCCACCTGGGCCTTTAAGAATGAGGCCTCTGTTGAACAGATTTGCAAGGCTGCAACTTGGTCTTCACTTCATACCTTTTCAAAATTTTACAAATTTGACACTTTTGCTTCTTCGGAGGCTGTTTTGGGGAGAAAGGTTCTACAGGCAGTGGTTCCTTCTGTTTAATGTTCCTGCCTTGTCCCTCCCATCACCCGTGTACTTTAGCTTTGGTATTAGTATCCCATAAGTAATGGATGACCCGTGGACTGAACACACTTAACAAGAGAAAACATAATTTATGCTTACCTGATAAATTTATTTCTCTTGTAGTGTGTTCAGTCCACGGCCCGCCCTGTCTTTTTGAGGCAGTTCTAAATTTTAATTAAAACTCCAGTCACCACTGCACCCTATAGTTTCTCCTTTCTCGTCTTGTTTCGGTCGAATGACTGGATATGACATGTGAGGGGAGGAGCTATATAGCAGCTCTGCTTGGGTGATCCTCTTGCAACTTCCTGTTGGGAAGGAGAATATATCCCATAAGTAATGGATGACCCGTGGACTGAACACACTACAAGAGAAATAAATTTATCAGGTAAGCATAAATTATGTTTTTCAAAGGTTCTCTGTGCCCTTCTCTCTGTGATCAGGGAACAGCGTATTGCGGTATTTCCTTATTTGGACAATATCTTGGTACTTGCTCAGTCTTTGCATTCTGCAGAATCTCATACGAATCAACTTGTGTTGTTTCTTCAAAGACAATTGGGAAGCGGATTATCTCAGTCGCCAGACGTTACATCCGGGCGAATGGTCTCTTCACCCAGAGGTATTTCTTCAGATTGTTCAAATCTGGGGACTTCCAGAAATAGATCTGATGGCCTCTCATCTAAACAAGAAACTTCCCAGGTATCTGTCCAGATCCAGGGATCCTCAGGCGGAAGCAGTGGAAGCGCTGTCGCTTCCTTGGAATTATCAACCTGCTTATATCTTTCCGCCTCTAGTTCTTCTTCCAAAAGTGATTTCCAAAATTCTAATGGAACGTTCGTTTGTATTGCTGGTGGCTCCAGCATGGCCTCACAGGTTTTGGTATGCGGATCTCATTTGGATGGCAAGTTGCCAACCTTGGACACTTCCGTTAAGGCCAGACCTTCTATCTCAAGGCCCCTTTTTCCATCAGGATCTCAAATTATTAAATTTGAAGGTATGGAGATTGAACGCTTGATTCTTAGTCATAGAGGTTTCTCTGACTCAGTGACTCAGTGATTAATACTATGATACAGGCTCGTAAATCTGCGTCTAGAAAGATTTATTATCGAGTCTGGAAGACTTACATTTCTTGGTGTTCTTCTCATAAATTCTCTTGGCATTCTTTTAGAATTCCAAGAATTTTTAGGTTTCTTCAGGATGGTTTGGATAAGGGTTTGTCTGCAAGCTCTTTGAAAGGTCAAATATCTGCTCTTTCTGTTCTTTTTCACAGAAAGATTGCTAATCATCCTGATATTCATTGTTTTGTTCAGGCTTTGGTTCGTATCAAGCCTGTCATTAAGTCAATCTCTCCTCCTTGGAGTCTTAATTTGGTTCTGAGGGCTTTACAGGCTCCTCCGTTTGAACCTATGCATTCTCTGGATATTAAATTACTTTCTTGGAAAGTGTTGTTCCTTTTAGCCATCTCTTCTGCTAGAAGAGTTTCTGAGTTATCTGCTCTTTTTTGTGAATCTCCTTTCCTGATATTTCATCAGGATAAGGCAGTGTTGCGGACTTCATTTAAATTTTTACCTAAGGTTGTGAATTCTAACAACATTAGTAGAGAGATTGTTGTCCCTTCATTATGTCCTAATCCTAAGAATTCTCTAGAGAAATATTTACATTCTTTGGATGTAGTTAGAGCTTTGAAATATTATGTTGAAGCTACTAAAGGTTTTAGAAAGACTTCTAGTCTATTTGTCATCTTTTCTGGTTCCATAAAAGGTCAGAAGGCTTCTGCCATTTCTTTGGCATCTTGGTTAAAGTCTTTGATTCATCATGCTTATGTAGAGTCGGGTAAGTCCCCGCCTCAAAGGATTACAGCTCAGTTTCTACTTCCTGGGCTTTTAGGAATGAAGCTTCTGTTGATCAAATTTTGCAAAGCAGCAACTTGGTCTTCTTTGCATACTTTTACTAAATTCTACCATTTTGATGTTTTCTCTTCTTCAGAAGCAGTTTTTGGTAGAAAAGTACTTCAGGCAGCTGTTTCAGTTTGATTCTGCTGCTTATTATTTCCTTTTTTTTTATTTGGGTTGTGGATTATTTTTTCAGCGGAATTGGCTGTCTTTATTTTATCCCTCCCTCTCTAGTGACTCTTGCGTGGAAGTTCCACATCTTGGGTATCTGCTATCCCATACATCACTAGCTCATGGACTCTTGCTAATTACATGAAAGAAAACATAATTTATGTAAGAACTTACCTGATAAATTCATTTCTTTCATATTAGCAAGAGTCCATGAGGCCCACCCTTTTTTGTGGTGGTTATGATTTTTTTGTATAAAGCACAATTATTCCAATTCCTTATTTTTTTATGCTTTCGCTCCTTTCTTATCACCCCACTTCTTGGCTATTCGTTAAACTGAATTGTGGGTGTGGTGAGGGGTGTATTTATAGGCATTTTAAGGTTTGGGAAACTTTGCCCCTCCTGGTAGTAATGTATATCCCATACGTCACTAGCTCATGGACTCTTGCTAATATGAAAGAAATGAATTTATCAGGTAAGTTCTTACATAAATTATGTTTTTGGGGCCTAGTTTTCCACATGGCTTGTTAGATCACTCCTAAAAAAGGCACCCTGACTTTCAGTGCATGGTGGGAGGGGCCTATTTTCGTTTTCAGTCTGAGACATACAGCTTCCCTAAAGCATCTAGGACCGCTATAGAGGGTGTTTTTCCTGCAAAAAATCGTGTTTAAGGGCAGGTAGGGCCACAGCAGAGCTGTGGCAGTGTGTTTGACTGTTTTTTAATCCGTTTTGGGGCCTAAGGGGTTAATCATCCATTTGCAAGTGGGTGCAATGCTGCTTTAGTCTCTTATACACACTGTAAAAATTTTGTAGAGTTTACTATTTTTTATCACTGTTTTGCAGTTTATGAGGTAGTTTTTTTCTCTTAAAGGCACAGTACCGTTTTTATTTAATTGCTTTTTCACATTTATTAAAGTGTTTTCCAAGCTTGCTGGTCTCATTACTAGTCTGTTAAACATGTCTGACATAGAGGAAACTCCTTGTTCATTATGTTTAGAAGCCATTGTGGAACCCCCTCTTAGAATGTGTGCCAAATGCACTGACCTTTCTATAAGTTATAAAGACCATATTATGGGTTTTAAGGATTTATCACCAGAGGTTTCTCACACTGACAAAAGGGAGGTTAAACCACCTATCTCTCCCAATGTGTCAGAACCTATATCTCCCGCCCAAGTGACGCCAAGTACATCTGGCGCGTCCAATGCGTTTACCTTACAAGACATGGCGGCAGTTATGAATCATACCCTCACAGAGGTATTGTCAAAACTGCCAGGGTTACAAGGAAAGCGAGACAGCTCTGGGGCTAGAACAAATACAGAGCTTTCTGACGCTTTAGTAGCTATGTCTGATATACCCTCACAATGTACAGAAGCCGAAGCAGGAGAGCTTCTTTCTGTGGGTGACATTTCTGATTCAGGGAAGGCGTTACTCCAGTCTGACTCTGAAATGACAGCATTTAAATTTAAGCTTGAACACCTCCGCTTGTTGCTCAAGGAGGTTTTAGCAACTCTGGACGACTGTGACACCATTGTAGTCCCAGAGAAATTGTGTAAAATGGACAAATACTTTGCAGTGCCTGTTTACACTGATGTTTTTCCAATCCCTAAGAGGTTTTCAGAAATTATTACGAAGGAATGGGATAGACCAGGTGTACCGTTCTCTCCCCCTCCTGCGTTTTAAAAGTATGTTTCCCATAGATGCCGCTACACGGGATTCGTGGCAGACGGTCCCTAAGGTGGAGGGAGCAGTATCTACCCTAGCTAAGCGTACAACTATCCCCGTCGAGGACAGTTGTGCTTTCCTAGATCCTATGGATAAGAAATTAGAGGGTTTCCTTAAGAAAATCTTTATACAACAAGGTTTTATTCTCCAGCCTCTTGCATGCATTGCCCCAGTCACTGCTGCAGCTGCTTCCTGGTTCGAGTCTCTTGAAGAGGCTCTTCAGGTGGAGACCCCATTGGATGATATCCTAGACAGGCTTAAAGCTCTTAAGTTAGCCAATTCATTTATTTCTGATGCCGTGTTTCATTTAACTAAGCTAACGGCTAAAAATTCAGGTTTTGCCATTCAGGCGCGTAGGGCGCTATGGCTTAAATCCTGTTCAGCTGACGTTACTTCAAAGACCACGCCCTTCCCCAGGATAGGTCCAACAAATTAAGAACCAAACAGACTAATTTTCATTCCTTTCGGAACTTCAAGAGTGGTGCAGCTTCAACTTCCTCTACTACAAAACAAGAAGGAAATTCTACCCAGTCCAAGCCAGTCTGGAGACCTAACCAGGCTTGGAGCAAGGGAAAGCAGGCCAAAAAACCTGCTGCTGCCTCTAAGACAGCATGAAGGAGTAGCCCCCTATCTGGGATCGGATCTAGTTGGGGGCAGACTTTCTCTCTTCGCCCAGGCTTGGGCAAGAGACGTCCAGGATCCCTGGGCTCTGGAGATTGTTTCCCAGGGATATCTTCTGGATTTCAAAGCCTCATCTCCAAAAGGGAGATTTCATCTTTCACAATTATCTGCAAAACAGATAAAGAGAGAGGCATTCTTACGTTGTGTTCAAGACCTTCTGGTCATGGGAGTAATCCACCCAGTTCCAAGGGAGGAACAGGGGCAAGGATTCTATTCAAATCTGTTTATAGTTCCCAAAAAAGAGGGAACTTTCAGACCAATCTTGGATCTCAAGATCCTAAACAAATTTCTCAGGGTCCCATCCTTCAAGATGGAGACTATTCGAAACATCCTACCTTTGATCCAGGAGGGTCAATATATGACTACCGTCGACTTAAAGGATGCTTATCTCCACATTCCGATACACAGAGATCATCATCGGTTTCTCAGGTTTGCCTTCCTAGACAGGCATTACCAGTTTGTGGCTCTTCCCTTCGGGTTAGCCACGGCACCAAGAATCTTTACGAAAGTTCTAGGGTCCCTACTGGCGGTTCTAAGGCCAAGGGGCATAGCGGTGGCCCCTTACCTAGACGACATTCTGATTTAGGCGTCGGCTTTTCAAATCGCCAAGTCCCATACGGACATTGTTCTGGCCTTTCTGAGGTCTCACGGGTGGAAGGTGAATGAAGAAAAGAGTTCTCTCTCCCCTCTCACAAGAGTTTCCTTCCTAGGAACTCTGATAGATTCAGTAGAAATGAAGATTTTTCTGACAGAGATCAGGTTGTCAAAGCTTCTAACTTCCCGCCGTGCTCTTTATTCCACTTCTCAGCCATCAGTGGCTCAGTGTATGGAAGTAATCGGCTTAATGGTAGCGGCAATGGACATAGTTCCGTTTGCCCGCCTACATCTCAGACCACCTACTGTGAAACATGGGGGTGGCAACATCATGCTTTGGGGCTGTTTCTCTGCAAAGGGAACAGGATGACTGATCCGTGTACATGAAAGAATGAATGGGGCCATGTATCGTGAGATTTTGAGTTCAAACCTCCTTCCATCAGCAAGGGCATTGAAGATGAAACGTGGCTGGGTCTTTGAGCATGACAATGATCCCAAACACACCGCCCGGGCAACGAACGTTACTCTGCTATGAGGTATGTGCAGTTACAATTTGTTCTAGAAATGCTAGAAAATGCTGCTGATACCGGATTAATGTAAGTTAAGCCTGAATACAGTGATTTAATAGCGACTGGTATCATGCTTACTCTCAGGGGTAATACCCTTATAAAATTGCAATATAAAACGTTTGCTGGCATGTTTAATCGTTTTTATATATGCTTTGGTGATAAAACTTTATTGAAGCCTAGTTTTTTCCACATGGCTGGCTTAAATTTTGCGTAGAAACAGTTTCCTGGGGCTTTCCACTGTTGTAGTATAAAAGTTACAGTTGTTGCAGTTAAAATTACAAACTGTGACATCCAGCTTCCCTCAGGAGTCCCCTGTATGCTATAGGACATCTCTAAAGGGCTCAAAGGCTTTCCAAAGTCGTTTATTGGGGAAGGTAGGGCCACAGCAGGCTGTGGCAGTTTGTTGTGTCTGTTAAAAAAGTCTATCGTTTTTTTGATCCGTTTTTTGAATTAAGGGGTTAATCATCCATTTGCAAGTGGGTGCAATGCTCTGTTAACTTATTACATACACTGTAAAAATTTTGTTTGATTTACTGCCTTTTTTCACTGTTTTTCAAATTTTGACAAAATTTGTTTCTCTTAAAGGCACAGTACCGTTTTTTATATTTGCTTGTTAACTTGATTTAAAGTGTTTTCCAAGCTTGCTAGTCTCATTGCTAGTCTGTACAAACATGTCTGACATAGAGGAAACTCCTTGTTCATTATGTTTAAAAGCATTGGTGGAACCCCCTCTTAGAATGTGTACCAAATGTACTGATTTCACTTTAAGCAATAAAGATCATATTCTGTCTCCCTATATGCCAATGATATCCTTCTCACCCTGACAAACCCAGAAAGGGCAATTCCCGCCTTAATTGACGAACTACAGAATTTCCACACCCTTTCCAATTTTTTAATAAAATTACCCAAGTCCGAGATCCTAAATATTACACTACTTGACGAACCCGCGGAGATGGTTAAAAAAAATCAACCCTTTCAAGTGGTGTTCTTAATCCCTCAAATTTTTAGGTGTTAACTTGACCCCCAAGATTTCCTCAATATTCGAATTTAACTTCATCCCATTAAAAGACAAAATAATCAACGACCTATCCAGATGGAGGAACAAATACATTTCATGGTTAGGTCGAATTAACTTAATCAAGATGAATATTTTCCCCCGCATCCTGTATCTCCTACAAACTTTGCCGATACATGTCCCTAATACATATATCTCCACCTTACAAATTGCTTTTAGCAAATTCACATGGAATAGGAAGCATCCTAGGATTAACAGAAATATTATGATGTTACATAGAGGACAAGGTGGACTTGGTATGCCTAACTTGCAGGCATATAGGACTACCATCTTCCTACAAAGAGTCTTAGACTTATATACCCGCTCAGCAAATAAAAGATGGGTAAACATTGAATTACAATGCCTCCACACTGATTCTATAAATGAGATATGCTGGTCAACCGGCAACCCTAAGATCTCCACTATATCCAAGAACCCAATCCTAATAGAAACTCTAAATGTTTGGTTCGGGGCACTTACTTGATACTCTCATATCTCTTCCATTCCATCGTCCCTAACCTCACTACTAAATAATGGAGATTTTCAGATAGATCTCCCTATGACACATATTCCCTTAAAAGAAAAATTGACAGCTCTCCCAGCTCACTCCCTTGTCGAGGGTGAGGGGGTGGTGGAGCGGGAGATACTGATCTCACGAGGGTTTACCTGCTTCACAAATTGGTATACTTATTACAGAACTCATCATTTCTTTCATGTAATTAGCAAGAGTCCATGAGCTAGTGACGTATGGGATATACATTCCTACCAGGAGGGGCAAAGTTTCCCAAACCTCAAAATGCCTATAAATACACCCCTCACCACACCCACAATTCAGTTTTACAAACTTTGCCTCCCGTGGAGGTGGTGAAGTAAGTTTGTGCTAGATTCTACGTTGATATGCGCTTTGCAGCAGGCTGGAGCCGGTTTTCCTCTCAGAGTGCAGTGAATGTCAGAGGGATGTGAAGAGAGTATTGCCTATTTGAATTCAATGGTCTCCTTCTACGGGATTTATTTCATAGATTCTCTGTTATCGGTCGTAGAGATTCATCTCTTACCTCCCTTTTCAGATCGACGATATACTCTTATATACCATTACCTCTACTGATTCTCGTTTCAGTACTGGTTTGGCTATCTACTATATGTAGATGAGTGTCCTGGGGTAAGTAAGTCTTATTTTTTGTGACACTCTAAGCTATGGTTGGGCACTTTATATGTAAAGTTCTAAATATATGTCTTTAAACTTATATTTGCCATGATTCAGGATGATCAGTATTCCTTATTTCAGACAGTTTCATTATTTGGGATAATGCATATGAATGTTCATTTTTTCTTACCTTAAAAATTGTTTCAATTGACTTTTTTCCCTGTGGGCTGTTAGGCTCGCGGGGGCTGAAAATGCTTCAATTCATTTTTATTTTTTTTTACGTTTTTGCGCCAAAAATGTCGGCGTCTCTGGATGCGGCGTCATTCTTAGCGCCAAAATAATTTAGGCGTTGTACTTAGCACCAATAATGTGGGCGTCATTTTTGGTGGCAAAAGATGTGGGCGTCATTCTTGTCTCCACCTTTTTTTCACATTATTTCAGTCTCATTTTTCATTGCTTCTGGTTGCTAGAGGCTTGTTCATTGGCATTTTTTTCCCATTCCTGAAACTGTCATTTAAGGAATTTGATAATTTTGCTTTAAATATTGTTTTTTTCTATTACATACTGCAAGATTTCACTGTTCCTGTTTCAAAAACGTTCTAAGGGATTCCTGTTGACTGAGTTCAGTCCTACCAAAGCTAAGTTCATTTATTTTAAAATGTTATGAATGTTTTTCTTTAGCTATGGTTTGTAATAAGTTATCATGATAAACTTTTACATGCAGAATCCATTAATATTTATGCTTTATATATTTGCTTTTCATTTTACATCTTATGTACAAGAATTACTTAGAAGATTTATAAGAATATTTTTCTGATTCTATTTTAAAGGCTTTGTCTGACATCGTGCCTTCTAATAAAATTTTTAGGTCTTTTTCAAACTTCTTTTTTAATTATTGAAGTTTCAAATGACCAACAACATAATGATTTATCCTTCTCTGATGATGTTTTTTCTCATTCAGAATTTTCTTCATCAGATATTGACACTAACAAATCCACTTTTTTATTTTTTTATTAAAGTACATTTGTTCTTTGTTGAAAAGGTGTTGATTATTTTGGATATTAAGATAATTAGTTCTTTCAAGACTAACTAACATTTTATTTCTGTTTATTTATTCTTCTGTATTTTCAGATGTTTTTTTCCAGTTCCTCATATTAGGGAATGGAATAGGCTGAGAATTTCCTTTTATTCCTTCTTTAAAGGTTTTAAACTATATTCTTTGCCGGCAGTTCATTTCAATTTTGATGGTTCTCCAATTTAATGGGGCTATCTCTACTCCTGCTAATTATGCTATTGTTTCTATAGCAAAATAGTATTTATTTTTCCTTTAGATGGTTGTATCTTATTTAAGGAAAATTATTTATTTTCAGGTACTTTTCTTGGTCCTGTGATTTATTTGAATGATGTTGCAATTACTTCATTTTTTCTGTTTACTTTAAAATCAAGTATCAGATTTATTTTAGCATTATTAAAGGGCCACTAAACCCAAAATCTTTCTTTTATGATTCAGATAGAAAATACAAATTTAAACAACATTACAATTTACTTCTATTATTTATTTTGCTTCATTTTTGAGATATCCTTATTTGAAGAAAAAGCAATGCACATGGGTGAGCCAATCACATGAGACTTATTTGTGCAGCAACCAATCAGCAGCTACTGAGCATATCTAGATATGCTTTTCAGCAAAGAATAGCAAGAGAATAAAACAAATTAGATAATAGAAGTAAATTAGAAAGATGTTTAAAAATGCATTCTCTTTCTAAATCATGAAAGAAAAAATGTGGGTATCATGGCCCTTTAAGGACAAAATCTACTAGACTAGGTGCTGTTGCATTTGTCTTGTTGTTTTGCATTTGTTGATTATGCAAGTCCAGTGTGTTGACTGGTCCTTTAACTGGGTTATCATGCTAATCATTTTTTCATTTGTGTCTTCATTTGAATATTTTTGCAAATGAGGTTTATTCTATGGGGCCCATTTATCAAAGGGCTTGCGGACCTGATCCGACACTGCGGATCAGGTCCGCAAGACCTCGCTAAATGCGGAGAGCAATACGCTCTCCGCATTTAACATTGCACCAGCAGCTCACAAGAGCTACTGGTGCAACGCCGCCCCCTGCTGACTCGCGGCCAATCGGCCGCCAGCAGGGAGCTGTCAATCAACCCGATCGTATTCGATCGGGTTGATTTCCGGCGATTCCTGTCCGCCTGCTCAGAGCAGGCGGACAGGGTTATGAAGCAGCGGTCTTTAGACCGCTGCTTCATAAGTTGTGTTTCTGGCGAGTCTGAAGACTCGCCAGAAACACGGCCCTTCAAGCTCCGTACGGAGCTTGATAAATGGGCCTGCAGGTCTTTAGCTGTTTTAGCTAGAAGAATTTTGTGATTTCTAAAAAATCCATATTTCTTTCTAAGATAATCAATTATTTGGTTTATAATTGGATTAAATTCTTAACTGTTACTCTGGCCTTCAAGATTGAGTTCCAAGACTAAACTTTAAGCTCATTAGTTTGGTTGTTCTTATTAAGGAACAAATTCCCAAGTAACATGTTTTTACTTGGAAATCTTTTTCAAAATCAGCTCCCTAAGGCCTAGATTTAGAGTTCGGCGGTAAAAGGGCTGTTAACGCTCCGCGGGTTTTTTTCTGGCCGCACCATAAATTTAACTCTGGTATCGAGAGTTCAAACAAATGCTGCGTTAGGCTCCAAAAAAGGAGCGTAGAGCATTTTTACCGCAAATGCAACTCTCGATACCAGAGTTGCTTACGGACGCGGCCGGCATCAAAAACGTGCTCGTGCACGATTCTCCCATAGGAAACAATGGGGCTGTTTGAGCTGAAAAAAAACCTAACACCTGCAAAAAAGCAGCGTTCAGCTCCTAACGCAGCCCCATTGTTTCCTATGGGGAAACACCTCCTAAGTCTGCACCTAACACCCTAACATGTACCCCGAGTCTAAACACCCCTAACCTTACACTTATTAACCCCTAATCTGCCGCCCCCGCTATCGCTGACCCCTGCATTACACTTTTAACCCCTAATCTGCCGCTCCGTAAACCGCCGCCACCTACGTTATCCCTATGTACCCCTAATCTGCTGCCCTAACATCGCCGACCCCTATGTTATATTTATTAACCCCTAATCTGCCCCCCACAACGTCGCCGACACCTACCTACAATTATTAACCCCTAATCTGCCGAGCGGACCTGAGCGCTACTATAATAAAGTTATTAACCCCTAATCCGCCTCACTAACCCTATCATAAATAGTATTAACCCCTAATCTGCCCTCCCTAACATCGCCGACACCTACCTTCAATTATTAACCCCTAATCTGCCGACCGGAGCTCACCGCTATTCTAATAAATGTATTAACCCCTAAAGCTAAGTCTAACCCTAACACTAACACCCCCCTAAGTTAAATATAATTTTTATCTAACGAAATAAATTAACTCTTATTAAATAAATAATTCCTATTTAAAGCTAAATACTTACCTGTAAAATACATCCTAATATAGCTACAATATAAATTATAATTATATTATAGCTATTTTAGGATTAATATTTATTTTACAGGCAACTTTGTAATTATTTTAACCAGGTACAATAGCTATTAAATAGTTAAGAACTATTTAATAGTTACCTAGTTAAAATAATTACAAATTTACCTGTAAAATAAATCCTAACCTAAGATATAATTAAACCTAACACTACCCTATCAATAAAATAATTAAATAAACTACCTACAATTACCTACAATTAACCTAACACTACACTATCAATAAATTAATTAAACACAATTGCTACAAATAAATAAAATTAAATAAACTATCTAAAGTACAAAAAATAAAAAAGAACTAAGTTACAGAAAATAATAAAATATTTACAAACATAAGAAAAATATTACAACAATTTTAAACTAATTACACCTACTCTAAGCCCCCTAATAAAATAACAAAGCCCCCCAAAATAAAAAATTCCCTACCCTATTCTAAAATACAAATATTACAAGCTCTTTTACCTTACCAGCCCTGAACAGGGCCCTTTGCGGGGCATGCCCCAAGAATTTCAGCTCTTTTGCCTGTAAAAAAAAACATACAATACCCCCCCCCCAACATTACAACCCACCACCCACATACCCCTAATCTAACCCAAACCCCCCTTAAATAAACCTAACACTACCCCCCTGATGATCTTCCTACCTTGTCTTCACCATGCCAGGTTCACCGATCCGTCCTGGCTCCAAGATCTTCATCCAACCCAAGCGGGGGCTAGACATCCACTGAAGAAGTCCAGAAGAGGGTCCAAAGTCTTCCTCCTATCCGGCAAGAAGAGGACATCCGGACCGGCAAACATCTTCTCCAAGCGGCATCTTCTATCTTCTTCCATCCGATGACGACCGGCTCCATCTTGAAGACCTCCAGCGCGGATCCATCCTCTTCTTCCGACGACTAGACGACGAATGACGGTTCCTTTAAGGGACGTCATCCAAGATGGCGTCCCTCGAATTCCCATTGGCTGATAGGATTCTATCAGCCAATCGGAATTAAGGTAGGAATTTTCTGATTGGCTGATGGAATCAGCCAATCAGAATATAGTTCAATCCGATTGGCTGATCCAATCAGCCAATCAGATTGAGCTCGCATTCTATTGGCTGTTCCGATCAGCCAATAGAATGCGAGCTCAATCTGATTGGCTGATTGGATCAGCCAATCGGATTGAACTATATTCTGATTGGCTGATTCCATCAGCCAATCAGAAAATTCCTACCTTAATTCCGATTGGCTGATAGAATCCTATCAGCCAATCGGAATTCGAGGGACGCCATCTTGGATGACGTCCCTTAAAGGAACCGTCATTCGTCGTCTAGTCGTCGGAAGAAGAGGATGGATCCGCGCTGGAGGTCTTCAAGATGGAGCCGGTCGTCATCGGATGGAAGAAGATAGAAGATGCCGCTTGGAGAAGATGTTTGCCGGTCCGGATGTCCTCTTCTTGCCGGATAGGAGGAAGACTTTGGACCCTCTTCTGGACTTCTTCAGTGGATGTCTAGCCCCCGCTTGGGTTGGATGAAGATCTTGGAGCCAGGACGGATCGGTGAACCTGGCATGGTGAAGACAAGGTAGGAAGATCATCAGGGGGGTAGTGTTAGGTTTATTTAAGGGGGGTTTGGGTTAGATTAGGGGTATGTGGGTGGTGGGTTGTAATGTTGGGGGGGGGGTATTGTATGTTTTTTTTTACAGGCAAAAGAGCTGAAATTCTTGGGGCATGCCCCGCAAAGGGCCCTGTTCAGGGCTGGTAAGGTAAAAGAGCTTGTAATATTTGTATTTTAGAATAGGGTAGGGAATTTTTTATTTTGGGGGGCTTTGTTATTTTATTAGGGGGCTTAGAGTAGGTGTAATTAGTTTAAAATTGTTGTAATATTTTTCTTATGTTTGTAAATATTTTATTATTTTCTGTAACTTAGTTCTTTTTTATTTTTTGTACTTTAGATAGTTTATTTAATTTTATTTATTTGTAGCAATTGTGTTTAATTAATTTATTGATAGTGTAGTGTTAGGTTAATTGTAGGTAATTGTAGGTAGTTTATTTAATTATTTTATTGATAGGGTAGTGTTAGGTTTAATTATATCTTAGGTTAGGATTTATTTTACAGGTAAATTTGTAATTATTTTAACTAGGTAACTATTAAATAGTTCTTAACTATTTAATAGCTATTGTACCTGGTTAAAATAATTACAAAGTTGCCTGTAAAATAAATATTAATCCTAAAATAGCTATAATATAATTATAATTTATATTGTAGCTATATTAGGATGTATTTTACAGGTAAGTATTTAGCTTTAAATAGGAATTATTTATTTAATAAGAGTTAATTTATTTCGTTAGATAAAAATTATATTTAACTTAGGGGGGTGTTAGTGTTAGGGTTAGACTTAGCTTTAGGGGTTAATACATTTATTAGAATAGCGGTGAGCTCCGGTCGGCAGATTAGGGGTTAATAATTGAAGGTAGGTGTCGGCGATGTTAGGGAGGGCAGATTAGGGGTTAATACTATTTATGATAGGGTTAGTGAGGCGGATTAGGGGTTAATAACTTTATTATAGTAGCGCTCAGGTCCACTCGGCAGATTAGGGGTTAATAAGTGTAGGTAGGTGTCGGCGACGTTGTGGGGGGCAGATTAGGGGTTAATAAATATAACATAGGGGTCGGCGATGTTAGGGGTAGCAGATTAGGGGTACATAGGGATAACGTAGGTGGCGGCGATTTGCGGTCGGAAGATTAGGGGTTAATTATTTTAAGTAGCTTGCGGCGACGTTGTGGGGGGCAAGTTAGGGGTTAATAGATATAATACAGGGGTCGGCGGTGTTAGGGGCAGCAGATTAGGGGTACATAAGTATAACGTAGGTGGCGGTCGGCAGATTAGGGGTTAAAAATTTGAATCGAGTGGCGGCGATGTGGGGGGACCTCGGTTTAGGGGTACATAGGTAGTTTATGGGTGTTAGTGTACTTTAGGGTACAGTAGTTAAGAGCTTTATAAACCGGCGTTAGCCAGAAAGCTCTTAACTCCTGCTATTTTCAGGCGGCTGGAATCTTGTCGTTAGAGCTCTAACGCTCACTGCAGAAACGACTCTAAATACCAGCGTTAGGAAGATCCCATTGAAAAGATAGGCTACGCAAATGGCGTAGGGGGATCTGCGGTATGGAAAAGTCGCGGCTGAAAAGTGAGCGTTAGACCCTTTAATCACTGACTCCAAATACCAGCGGGCGCCCAAAACCAGCGTTAGGAGCCTCTAACGCTGGTTTTGACGGCTACCGCCGAACTCTAAATCTAGGCCTAAATTTGCAATGTATGTGCCGTATTCCAGCTTTGCTGGTAAGGGGCAGGTTAAGATTTTTTTGAAATTTGTTGTTTTGCAAATTTCTTTGATTTTGGATACAGAATAAAGTTCAGAGTAAACCGCCTGTGAGAAGCCTTTTTTTCTCTTTAATATTCCAGCTATTCCAGTAAGCCTAACACTTTTAGTGTGTTTCGATCCTATATATTTTGGGATAATGTTGAAGCGTGGCTGATCACCAGTTGGGGCTCAAGTGCTGCTCAGACCTGGAATCTTCTGGGGTATTTCTTCCAGTTCCATTTTTAGGAACTGGGTTTTGGGGTTTTTATTCAAACCTATTCATTGTTCCAAAGATAGAAAATCTATTTGTTATATAAATGTATCATCTTTTAGATTGGTATTTATATGGTCTATTCTGCCTTTTGTTGGTCAGTGATGGCATTATTTGTTTTCATTAGATACAATAAATGCGTATCTTCATTTTCTGTTTTCATTCAGATTATTTTCTGAGGCTGTGGAATCTCATATGATTCAACTTTGTTCTTTCAGGACATAGTTAGAGGATCTTTTTTTCAAAAGCTCTTGATTCCTCACATAAGGGTCACCTTTTTTAGGTTTCCAGATAGTTTGTGTCCCTGTCTTTGTCTCTATCAGACAAGGGACAATTTTATTGGGTTCCGTCTGTCGGTACCTTTAGTCTCTATTATTTCCTTCAATTGCTATATATGCATAGGAGTTTTAGGTCTTATGGCCACAGCATTGGATTCAATTCCCTTTGCTCATTTTCAATAGAAATAACCTTTTCCAGTTTTTTATGCTGAATTATGGTACAGGGTTTCTAGGATTCCACATTTTAAATCTTCGAATCCTAATATTTATCTATCTTGATTTGGTGGTTAAGATCACCATCATTTAGTTCTACAGGTCTCTTTGTTTCTTTCAACCTGGGCCATGATCTTTACAGATGTGAGTCTTTTTGGTTGGGAGGCTGTCTGAGGATCTCTGTCAGCACAAGGGGTTCGGAAATCTCAGGAGGCGAGATTACCATTTGATATTTTAGAACTCCGTGCATTCTCAGAGTTTTTCAGTTAGTTTCTTTTTGAAGAAGAGACATTTTTTGTTTTTCAGACAATATCACTACTATGGTGTATGTCAATCATCAGGGTGGGACTATCAGTCCTTAGGCTGTGACAGAAGTGTCTCGGATATTAGCTTGGGCTAAATCCAGCTCCTATCTCAATTCTGTGTTTTTTTTCCCAGGTATAGATATTCGGGAAGCGGATTATCTCTGTTAATCAAGCTTTACATCCGGGAGAATGGTCTCTCATACCCAGATATATTTTTCAATTTTTCAGATGTGAGCATTTCTAGAAATAGATCTGTTGGCATCTCATCTGAATAAAAAACTTCCCAGGGGCCTATTCAGGCGGAAGTAGTGTATGCATTGGCATTTCTTTGGAATTATCTTTTTGCCTATATCTTTCCGCCTCTAGTTCTTCTTCCAAAGTGATTTCCAAAATTCTTATGGAGTATTTGTTTGTTCTGCTGGTGGCTCCAGCATGGCCTCTCAGGTTTTGGTATGCGGATCTCATTTGGATGGCCAGTTGCCAACCTTGGACACTTCCGTTTAAACCAGACCTTCTTTCTCAAGGCCCATTTTTTCCATCAGGATGGAGATTGAACGATTGATTTTTAGTCATAGAGGTTCTCTGACTCATTGATTAATACTATATTTCAGGCTCGTAAATCTGTCTCTAGAAAGATTTATTATTGAGTCTGGAAGACCTACTTTTCTTGGCATTCTTTTAAAATTCATAGAATTTTATAATTTTTTCAGGTTGGTTTGGATAAGGTTTTGTCTTCAGTTCTTTGATAGGACTAATCTCTACTCTTTCTGTTCTTTTTTCACAGAAAGATTGCTAATCATCCTGATATTCATTGTTTTGTACAGGCTTTGGTCCGTATCAAGCCTGTCATTAATTCAATCTCTCCTCTTTGGAGTTTCAATTTGGTGCTGAGGGCTTTACAGGTTCCTCCGTTTGAAACTATGCATTTTCTGTACATTAATTACTTTCTTGGAAAAGTATTGTTCCTTTGGTTATTTCTTCTGCTAGAAGAGTTTTTGAGTTATCTGCTCTTTTTTGTTAATATCCTTTTCTGATTTTTCATCAGGATAAGGCAGTGTTACTTCCTGATATTCATCATTTTTGGTTTTGATTCGTATCAAACCTGTCATTAAGCCAATTTCTCCTCCTTAGAGTCTTAATTTGGTTCTGAAGGCTTTTCAGGCTCTTCTATTTGAGCATATGTTTGCTCTGGGCATTAATTACTTTCATGGAAAGTATTGTTCTTTTTGGACATCTCTTCAGCTAGAACAGTTTTTGAATTATCTGTTCTTTCTTCTGAATCTCTTTTTTCTGATTTTTTTCATCAGGATAAGGTGGTTTTCGCTGTCCTCATTTCAATTCTTACCTAAAGTTGTAAATTCTAACAACATTAGGGAGGACTTTTTGTTTTCCTAAGACTTCTTTGCTGAGATTCTTACTTTCTTTGGATATGGTAAGAGTTTTTGAAATTCTATGTTGTAGCTATTCAGATTTCAGATAGACTTCTAGTCTCTTTGTTATCTTTTCTGGTTTTAGGAAGGTCAAAAGGCTTCTGCCATTTATTTGGCATTCTGATTAAACTTTTGATTCATCATGCTTATTTGGAGTCGGGGGGATTCCCGTCTCAGAGGTTTACGGCTCATTCTACTAGGTAAGTTTCTACTTCCTGGGTTTTTTAAGAATGAAGCTTCTGTTGATCAGATTTGCAAAGCAATGACTTGGTCTTCTTTGCATACTTTTACTATGTTCTACCATTTTGATGTTTTCTCTTCTTTAGAAGCAGTTTTGGTAGAATGGTACTTCAGGCAGCTGTTTCAGTTTGATTCTTCTGCTTATAATTTCAGTTTTTTTCATTATAAAAATTGAAACTTTTTTGTTTTGGGTAGTGGATTAATTTTTCAGCGGAATTGGCTGTCTTTATTTTATCCCTCCCTCCCTAGTGACTCTTGCGTGGAAGTTCCACATCTTGGGTATTTATTATCCCATACGTCACTAGCTCATGGACTCTTGCTAATTACATGAAAGAAAACATAATTTATGTAAGAACTTACCTGATAAATTCATTTCTTTCATATTAGCAAGAGTCCATGAGGCCCACCCTTTTTGTGGTGGTTATGATTTTTTTGTATAAAGCACAATTATTCCAATTCCTTATTTGATGCTTTCGCTCCTTTCTTATCACCCCACTTCTTGGCTATTCGTTAAACTGAATTGTGGGTGTGGTGATGGGTGTATTTATAGGCATTTTGAGGTTTGGGAAACTTTGCCCCTCCTGGTAGGAATGTATATCCCATACGTCACTAGCTCATGGACTCTTGCTAATATGAAATAAATGAATTTATCAGGTAAGTTCTTGCATAAATTATGTTTTATGCATGTGTCCGTATCTCTTAAAACAAGTTAGTTTAACCTCCTGTTTGCTGGTACAACTGAATTACTGTGTCGCAAAATGATGTAGGTCTAAAATGTGTGTCACCAACATGAAAAGTTTGGAAAGCTCTGATCTAGATTGATGCCTTGTCTACTTAAACTTGCTGTGCTAGCCTGCGGGGCGTTGTGGCTGAAATTTTGGTCAGCTGAGAAGCCTACCTGTGGCTTAGTGGCACAGCCTAGGCTCTATAACACTGCAGATGCAGGTTCAATATTCAATTTGACAAAGACATGTGACAACCGTGGCCATATATGGCTTATATTTAATGTTTCCTCCCAGTCCAAGCTTCTGGCTCTTCCTTACAAGGGTGAGACCTTGTTGGGATGTGAGACCTTTTTGGACCCGGTCTGGCAGAATTAACCTCTGACTTTACGGGTAGAAAAAGGTATTTTCAACCACACGTCAAGTGGGATAGAATAGAGGAAGTCTTCCTTTGCCTCTTTCTGCAGGGAAAGTCCAGTCTTTGGGAATCCCAACCAGTCTTGGTCCAGGGAGTAGCAATCTAAGATTTCCTCCCAGGGGTAGATTTCTCCTTTCTAGAGTATCTGCAGTCCAGGTATGATGAGAGGCTTTCTTGAACTGGGTTCAGGACATTCCTCTCTGGGAGTGATAGTTCCAGTCAAGGAATGGGATCTAGGTATTTATCTCAAATTTCTCAGAGTACAGTCCTTCAAAGTAGTATACATTCTGCTTTGATTCAAGAGGGCCATTCGGATCTCTTAGAGGATAGATCTAATTCAGCTTTAAGAGACTTTTTTCCATGGTGGTTTCTCAGGGCGCATGTTTCTGGAAAACACAATGCAGATACATATAACAATATAACAGTAAAGACATTTGTTCACATTTTGGACTCATTGAACCTCCATTTTAACTCTAAAAAAAATTACTAGTTGTCAGGCCACTCTCGGACCCTTTTGATATAGGTGAGGTGAGTGAGACATAATAACCATAGCGAAAATCTTTTCGGATCTATTATTAGATATACATCAGCGGGTGAGCACCGCTTGTAGTGAAGCATGATGGTAGCAGTTAGGGAGTTGACTATTGTAATAATAGGTCTCATATGGCCCCCATCCCACAACTTAATCAAAAAGAGAGAAGGGGAGCTGGTGACTGAGGTACAGAAATATTAAATGAAATTACTGCTGAGAGAACAATATAATAATGTCAGACACAAAATTACACGGTATAACACACTCTGATAAGACAATCTTTCAGGTAAACATTAGAAGTCTACATACAATGAAAGTTTCATAAGTGACAATAGAAAGACGGTTTGACATTCCCCACACTAGTAATACTAACTGTACATTTATATCAAATATTATAAGGGTACTTAGAGTACTAGATCGTTTGTACATGGAACACAATATTCTCAATCTATCAAATTAGAGACTGATATAATCTTGTCTCTATAACCTCAGCTGAAGATACCTGAGAAACATGTAATGGCATATTTACATATTGGCAGTACGTATAGAAAGTTGTAGATAGGTTGTTCTTAAAATTAAGTCTCGCTGAGATGTCATATCTGTGGCATTATCAATAGAGCAGATAGGCCACAACAAGTATATGGTGGCCAATATCAAATAGTTGGTGGTCTAAAGGTGTAATAGAGCATGCCTATAACTCTAGACATACACTGTACGAAACACAGGGCCACAAACACTCCTGGTCCCCCATAGCATGGTCACAAACATTTACACACCTTGTTAAAAAGAAAGTGGATCTCGATTTATAATCATATATGTGACAAAAGCAGTAGATATAGGTCTGGAGGCTCTCACTTCTCCAGAATTGTAATCTACACACCCATATAGCCAGGTATCCGTCAGTTATGAGAGAAGAGACACCATTAACCAACGCAATGTACAATATCAGAGTTATTATAAAGCATTGCGTCTCAAAATATAGAATTAAACTAAAGAGTCATCATGTGTATGGGACAATAATACAGTGTCCAACAGGTATGAGTTCCTTGAGAAGGAGTATATAAGGTAACCATCCTACCCGATACCAGATCTAGTGTACCGTTGAAAGCCCCATGCGTAAAGTACATATGGCTCCTGGTGCATGGATGCGTTGAAGAAAATGACCATAAGAAGTTCCCCAACTCTAGAGCAGCAGTTTACCTACTCTGCTAACCCCAGCGGAGCCTTCACCCATAGAAGTTGGAGTGGATCTACTAACGGACATGGGGCAGCAAGTTGCTGGTGAGTCACCTCGGAGTACGCCCCTCTAGGCTCTGGCATGAAAACCAGCATGGCCAACCTCCTGGCGCCATCTGGATCCTTCCAACTTGTAAATAGTAACTCCCAGGGATTGGCCGCATCCCCCAGAGTGGAGGTCAAAAGAGGATGTGGAAAGCAATCCAGGCCCGGCAGTTGTATAGTGGTTGTTCCGCAATTCTCTGCCAATGGCCCTGTACTGTTAAGGTGCAGCAATAGTTGCATGCATACATCGTGTTCCCCTGCCCCCGCTGTCTCTGTCGAATCGGTCCACATGGCTGTTTGTTTCACAAGCTGAGATAGACTGTTATAGCTGTTGTCGATCTGCCCCTCAAGCCTTGTTAAGGCTATTTTCATTGCAATAAATAGTTCTCCCATTTTGAGGATATAGAGCCAGGATAGAAGCTGCTACTATACCCGGTTTCCCTGGGGGGGGGGGGGGGGGATTTAGCTTTTGCTCCCAAGGGAGTAGAGTAGAGTCCAGTTTGTCCGGGTTAATGAGCTCAGTCACTGAAAATTTTACAGAAGAAATATATACGTATATATGTGTGGCCACACAAAGAAAAAATATAATTAAAAGTTAGAACACACTGACAGAATGTCCAAAAAAAATCCCTTCCAAATTAGTTCACTAAAAACTGGTAGACAATGTTCACCGGTTTTAATTCAGATGATGTTTATGATTCTGGAAATGTCCCAAAAATAATGTTTATAGGAATAGCCCCCACTGTTCCTCTTACCGGACCTCCACTTGTTGTTTGTTTTCCGTCTGCTGTGCAGCTGCAGACCTATGTACCTCTGCTCCTGGTAGATTCTCAATACCGGGCTCCAGCGTCAGCACGTACAATCCCCGATCACGTGACTGATCCAACAACCAGGATTGGCTTCCAGTACGGGAATCTTGAAAACGGAGTGCTGGGGGGTATTTTAAATGATGATCCTGTAGTCGATGATATTAAAGCAGGTAAAGTGCACTATTACCAATGGCATCCACAAGTTTTATCCTCAATTACGCGTTTTGGCGCTCACTCATGCGCCTTTATCAAAAATAATTCATCAGAAGGGTTTGTCAGTCAGTACTCCAAAGGGTCAGATTTCTGCACTGTCAGATCTGCCAGATGTTTAATCTTTTGTTCAGGCCCTGGTCAGAATCAGGCCTGCGTTTAAACCTGTTGCTCCTCCTTGGAGTTTAAACCATGTTCTTAAAGTTTTGCAGCAAGCTCAATTTGAGCCAATGCATTCTGTTGATATTAAGTTGTTATCTTGGAAGGTTTTGTTTCTTCTTGCTCGCAGAGTTTCTGAACTCTCGGCCCTGCAGTGTGATTCCCCTTACCTTATTTTTCATGCGGATAAGGCAATATAAATCAGGAAATCGTTGTTCCTTCTTTTGGTCCCAATCCCTCTTCCCAGGAGGAATGTCTTATGCATAACCTGGATGTTGCTCTAAACTTTTATCTACAAGCTACTTAAGATTTTCAGCAAGCTTCTGCCCTGTTTGTTGTTTTCTCTGGAAAACGTAAGGGTCAGAAGGCAACTTTTACTACCCTTTCCCTCTGGTTAAGAAGTATGATTCGTTTTGCTTATAAGACAGCTGGACAGCAGCCTCCTGAGAGAATTATGGCTCATTCCACTCGGGCTGTCTCCTCATCTTGGGCTTTCAAAAATGAAGCTTCTGTGGAACAGATTTGCAAGGCGGCAACATGGTCCTCTTTGCATACTTTTTCCAAATTCTACAAATTTGATACTTTTGCCTCAGCTGAGGCCTTTTTTGGGAGAAAGGTTCTTCAAGCGGTGGTGCCTTGTAATTGGAATGGCGTTGTGGACTCTCCATGCCATAGGAAAGAAAACAAAATGTATGCTTAACTATTACATTTCTTTCTTTCCGGACATGTAGATTCCACAGCCCCATCCTTTTTTTAACAACTTTGATAGTTTTTTTTCTGTAAACCTCAGGCACCTCTATACCCTTGTATTATCTTCTTTTTCCATTTCCCTTCAACTGAATGACTGGGGGTTATGAGTAAGGGAAGTGACACTTAACAGCTCTGCTGGGGTGCTCTTTGGCTCCTTCTGGTCAGTAGTTGAAAATCCCACTAGTAATGACTTATAAATAAATATTTCTCTATACTGTTTATCTAATGGTATTTTGGTACAATATATATTTATACCTATATGTAAAAGGTATATATTTAGAATATATTTTGCTGTGTGCAGAACATAGGAATGTGAAATATTTACAGTAAATACATAGTTAAAACCTTTATTAAATATAAATATTGCATAAATGTTTTTTTCATGTTTTCATCTGCTTAACTGCAAAGGGATCAAATGCACTTATATATATAGTATGTCTTTATGTGTATCATAAATACATCTTAAACTAAAACAAAGATCTGACTTAAAATAAATAGCTCTGCTCGTTTTCCAATTTTTTTCTCCTATATGGTCCTAAGATCTTTTTTTGTTCTAGAGGCATTGTTTATATTGTATTCAATGTTTTTATGTGAGAGCTGCATTTACATTTTGTTTAAGAGTCTACTTATAAAAATGTGAAGCGTTATTTAATGCTCCCGCTTGAGCGTTTACTGCGCTAGAAGTAAGCTTTTTGCGCTCATCGGGTTGTACTCATATTATAAGTTGAAAGCAAACTGTTTGCGCTCTTGCGCTAACCTGATGATCGCAAAAAAGCCAACGTTAGAATATTGTGTGCGAATACATGTATTCCCCCATAGAAGTCAATGGACCAAAAAAGTGTGTGTGGGGGGGACTCACGTGCAAACCAATATTTCTCCAACATAGGTGTGTCCGGTCCACGGCGTCATCCTTACTTGTGGGATATTCTCTTCCCCAACAGGAAATGGCAAAGAGCCCAGCAAAGCTGGTCACATGATCCCTCCTAGGCTCCGCCTACCCCAGTCATTCTCTTTGCCGTTGTACAGGCAACATCTCCACGGAGATGGCTTAGAGTTTTTTAGTGTTTAACTGTAGTTTTTCATTATTCAATCAAGAGTTTGTTATTTTCAAATAGTGCTGGTACGTACTATTTACTCAGAAACAGAAAAGAGATGAAGAATTCTGTTTGTATGAGGAAAATGATTTTAGCAACCGTAACTAAAATCCATGGCTGTTCCACACAGGACTGTTGAGAGCAATTAACTTCAGTTGGGGGAACAGTTTGCAGTCTCTTGCTGCTTGAGGTATGACACATTCTAACAAGACGAGGTAATGCTGGAAGCTGTCATTTTCCCTATGGGATCCGGTAAGCCATGTTTATTACGATTGTAAATAAGGGCTTCACAAGGGCTTATTTAAACTGTAGACTTTTTTTGGGCTAAATCGATTGATATTAACACTTATTTAGCCTTGAGGAATCATTTATTCTGGGTATTTTGATTTAATAATATCGGCAGGCACTGTTTTAGACACCTTATTCTTTAGGGGCTTTCCCAAAGCATAGGCAGAGTCTCATTTTCGCGCCGGTGTTGCGCACTTGTTTTTGAGAGGCATGGCATGCAGTCGCATGTGAGAGGAGCTCTGATACTCATAAAAGACTTCTGAAGGCGTCATTTGGTATCGTATTCCCCTTTGGGTTTGGTTGGGTCTCAGCAAAGCAGATACCAGGGACTGTAAAGGGGTTTAAAGCTTAAAACGGCTCCGGTTCCGTTATTTTAAGGGTTAAAGCTTCCAAAATTGGTGTGCAATATTTTCAAGGCTTTAAGACGCTGTGGTGAAAATTTGGTGAATTTTGAACAATTCCTTCATGTTTTTTCGCAATTGCAGTAATAAAGTGTGTTCAGTTTAAAATTTAAAGTGACAGTAACGGTTTTATTTTAAAACGTTTTTTGTACTTTCTGATCAAGTTTATGCCTGTTTAACATGTCTGAACTACCAGATAGACTGTGTTCTGAATGTGGGGAAGCCAGAATTCCTATTCATTTAAATAAATGTGATTTATGTGATAATGACAATGATGCCCAAGATGATTCCTCAAGTGAGGGGAGTAAGCATGGTACTGCATCATTCCCTCCTTCGTCTACACGAGTCTTGCCCACTCAGGAGGCCCCTAGTACATCTAGCGCGCCAATACTCCTTACTATGCAACAATTAACGGCTGTAATGGATAATTCTGTCAAAAACATTTTAGCCAAAATGAACCCTTGTCAGCGTAAGCGTGGATGCTCTGTTTTAGTTACTGAAGAGCATGACGACGCTGATATTAATATCTCTGAAGGGCCCCTAACCCAATTTGAGGGGGCCAGGGAGGTTTTGTCTGAGGGAGAAATTACTGATTTAGGGAACATTTCTCAGCAGGCTGAATCTGATGTGATTACATTTAAATTTAAATTGGAACATCTCCGCATTTTGCTTAAGGAGGTATTATCCACTCTGGATGATTGTGATTAGTCATCCCAGAGAAACTATGTAAAATGGACAAGTTCCTAGAGGTGCCGGGGCTCCCAGAAGCTTTTCCTATACCCAAGCGGGTGGCGGACATTGTTAATAAAGAATGGGAAAGGCCCGGTATTCCTTTCGTCCCTCCCCCCATATTTAAAAAATTGTTTCCTATGGTCGACCCCAGAAAGGACTTATGGCAGTCAGTCCCCAAGGTCGAGGGAGCGGTTTCTACTTTAAACAAACGCACCACTATTCCCATAGAGGATAGTTGTGCTTTCAAAGATCCTATGGATAAAAAATTAGAAGGTTTGCTTAAAAAGATGTTTGTTCAGCAGGGTTACCTTCTACAACCCATTTCATGCATTGTCCCTGTCACTACAGCCGCATATTTCTGGTTTGATGAACTGCTTAAGGTGCTCGATAGTGACTCTCCTCCTTATGAGGAGATTATGGACAGAATCAATGCTCTCAAATTGGCTAATTCTTTCACTCTAGACGCCTCTTTGCAATTGGCTAAGTTAGCGGCTAAGAACTCTGGGTTTGCTATTGTGGCGCGCAGAGCGCTTTGGTTGAAATCTTGGTCGGCTGATGCGTCTTCCAAGAACAAGCTACTAAACATTCCTTTCAAGGGGAAAACGCTGTTTGGTCCTGACTTGAAAGAGATTATATCTGATATCACTGGGGGTAAGGGCCACGCCCTTCCTCAGGATCGGCCCTTCAAGGCAAAAAATAGACCTAATTTTCGTCCCTTTCGTAAAAACGGACCAGCCCAAGGTGCTACGTCCTCTAAGCAAGAGGGTAATACTTCTCAGGCCAAGCCAGCTTGGAGACCAATGCAAGGCTGGAACAAGGGAAAGCAGGCCAAGAAACCTGCCACTGCTACCAAGACAGCATGAAATATTGGCCCCCGATCCGGGACCGGATCTGGTGGGGGGCAGACTCTCTCTCTTCGCTCAGGCTTGGGCAAGAGATGTTCTGGATCCTTGGGCGCTAGAAATAGTCTCCCAGGGTTATCTTCTGGAATTCAAGAGACTTCCCCCAAGGGGGAGGTTCCACAAGTCGCAGTTGTCTTCAGACCACATAAAAAGACAGGCGTTCTTACATTGTGTAGAAGACCTGTTAATAATGGGAGTGATTCATCCTGTTCCATTAAGAGAACAAGGGATGGGGTTCTACTCCAATCTGTTCATAGTTCCCAAAAAAGAGGGAACGTTCAGACCAATCCTAGATCTCAAGATCTTAAACAAATTTCTCAAGGTCCCATCGTTCAAGATGGAAACCATTCGAACTATCCTTCCTTCCATCCAGGAAGGTCAATTTATGACCACGGTGGATTTAAAGGATGCGTATCTACATATTCCTATCCACAAGGAACATCATCGGTTCCTAAGGTTTGCATTCCTGGACAAACATTACCAGTTCGTGGCGCTTCCTTTCGGATTAGCCACTGCTCCAAGGATTTTCACAAAGGTACTAGGGTCCCTTCTAGCGGTGCTAAGACCAAGGGGCATTGCAGTAGTACCTTACCTGGACGACATTCTGATTCAAGCGTCGTCCCTTCCTCAAGCAAAGGCTCACACGGACATTGTCCTGGCCTTTCTCAGATCTCACGGCTGGAAAGTGAACGTGGAAAAGAGTTCTCTATCCCCGTCAACAAGGGTTCCCTTCTTGGGAACAATTATAGACTCCTTAGAAATGAGGATCTTTCTAACAGAGGCCAGAAAAACAAAGCTTCTGGACTCTTGTCGGATACTTCATTCCGTTCCTCTTCCTTCCATAGCTCAGTGCATGGAAGTGATCGGGTTGATGGTGGCGGCGATGGACATAGTTCCTTTTGCGCGCATTCATCTAAGACCATTACAACTGTGCATGCTCAGTCAGTGGAATGGGGACTATACAGACTTGTCTCCGAAGATACAAGTAAATCAGAGGACCAGAGACTCACTCCGTTGGTGGCTGTCCCTGGACAATCTGTCTCAAGGGATGATGTTCCACAGACCAGAGTGGGTCATTGTCACGACCGACGCCAGTCTGATAGGCTGGGGCGCGGTCTGGGGATCCCTGAAAGCTCAGGGTCTTTGGTCTCGGGAAGAATCTCTTCTACCGATAAATATTCTGGAACTGAGAGCGATATTCAATGCGCTCCAGGCCTGGCCCCAGCTTGCGAGGACCAGGTTCATACGGTTTCAATCAGACAACATGACGACTGTTGCGTACATCAACCATCAGGGGGGAACAAGGAGTTCCCTAGCGATGGAAGAAGTAACCAAAATTATTCTTTGGGCGGAGTCTCACTCCTGCCACCTGTCTGCTATCCACATCCCAGGAGTGGAAAATTGGGAAGCGGATTTTCTGAGTCGTCAGACATTGCATCCGGGGGAGTGGGAACTCCATCCGGAAATCTTTGCCCGAGTCACTCACCTGTGGGGCATTCCAGACATGGATCTGATGGCCTCTCGTCAGAACTTCAAAGTTCCTTGCTACGGGGCCAGATCCAGGGATCCCAAGGCGGCTCTAGTGGATGCACTAGTAGCACCTTGGACCTTCAAACTAGCTTATGTGTTCCCGCCATTTCCTCTCATCCCCAGGCTGATAGCCAGGATCAAGCAGGAGAGGGCGTCGGTGATCTTGATAGCTCCTGCGTGGCCACGCAGGACTTGGTATGCAGATCTGGTGAATATGTCATCGGCTCCACCTTGGAAGCTACCTTTGAGACGAGACCTTCTTGTTCAGGGTCCGTTCGAACATCCGAATCTGGTTTCACTCCAGCTGACTGCTTGGAGATTGAACGCTTGATTTTATCGAAGCGAGGATTCTCAGATTCTGTGATCGATACTCTTGTTCAGGCCAGAAAGCCTGTGACTAGAAAGATTTACCACAAAATTTGGAAAAAATATATCTGTTGGTGTGAATCTAAAGGATTCCCTTGGGACAAGGTTAAGATTCCTAGGATTCTATCCTTCCTTCAAGAAGGATTGGAAAAAGGATTATCTGCAAGTTCCCTGAAGGGACAGATTTCTGCCTTGTCGGTATTACTTCACAAAAAGCTGGCAGCGGTGCCAGATGTTCAAGCCTTTGTTCAGGCTCTGGTTAGAATCAAGCCTGTTTACAAACCTTTGACTCCTCCTTGGAGTCTCAATTTAGTTCTTTCAGTTCTTCAGGGGGTTCCGTTTGAACCCTTACATTCCGTTGATATTAAGTTATTATCTTGGAAAGTTTTGTTTTTAGTTGCGATTTCTTCTGCTAGAAGAGTCTCAGAATTATCTGCTCTGCAGTGTTCTCCTCCTTATCTGGTGTTCCATGCAGATAAGGTGGTTTTACGTACTAAACCTGGTTTTCTTCCAAAAGTTGTTTCTAACAAAAACATTAACCAGGAGATTATCGTACCTTCTCTGTGTCCAAAACCAGTTTCAAAGAAGGAACGTTTGTTGCACAATTTGGATGTTGTTCGCGCTCTAAAATTCTATTTAGATGCTACAAAGGATTTTAGACAAACATCTTCCTTGTTTGTTGTTTATTCAGGTAAAAGGAGAGGTCAAAAAGCAACTTCTACCTCTCTCTCTTTTTGGATTAAAAGCATCATCAGATTGGCTTACGAGACTGCCGGACGGCAGCCTCCCGAAAGAATCACAGCTCATTCCACTAGGGCTGTGGCTTCCACATGGGCCTTCAAGAACGAGGCTTCTGTTGATCAGATATGTAGGGCAGCGACTTGGTCTTCACTGCACACTTTTACCAAATTTTACAAGTTTGATACTTTTGCTTCTTCTGAGGCTATTTTTGGGAGAAAGGTTTTGCAAGCCGTGGTGCCTTCCATTTAGGTGACCTGATTTGCTCCCTCCCTTCATCCGTGTCCTAAAGCTTTGGTATTGGTTCCCACAAGTAAGGATGACGCCGTGGACCGGACACACCTATGTTGGAGAAAACAGAATTTATGTTTACCTAATAAATTTCTTTCTCCAACGGTGTGTCCGGTCCACGGCCCGCCCTGGTTTTTTTAATCAGGTCTGATATTTTATTTTCTTTAACTACAGTCACCACGGTACCATATGGTTTCTCCTATGCAAATATTCCTCCTTAACGTCGGTCGAATGACTGGGGTAGGCGGAGCCTAGGAGGGATCATGTGACCAGCTTTGCTGGGCTCTTTGCCATTTCCTGTTGGGGAAGAGAATATCCCACAAGTAAGGATGACGCCGTGGACCGGACACACCGTTGGAGAAAGAAATTTATCAGGTAAACATAAATTCTGTTTCTCATGTGCGCTAACCCGACATGAAAATATAAATATTTTACATTCCAAAGTTCTTCACATAGCAGAATGTTATATTTCTTCATAAATATGTGTGTGTGTATATATATATATATATATATATATATACACATATACACATACACATGATTATATGTAGGTGTAGATACACACAGATATATATAGGAATATCTATTTAGAAATACTTAGAACATATTCCCCTATGTGCAGAACATCATACTGTGCATTTACTGTAAATATTTCACATTCTAGCACTTTCGGCTAGATTACAAGTTTTGCGTTATGAGCGGCGCAGTACTAACTTGCAAGTTATTGTCACCGCTCACCTACCTACAGCGCTGCTATTACAGGTTTACAAAAACCCGGCGTTAGCAGGCAAGAAGTGAGCGTAGAGCAAAATTGAGCTCCATACCGCACTCCAATACCAGCGCTGCGGTAAACTGGTTTTACGTGCTTGTGCACGATTTCCCCATAGACATCAATGGGGAGAGCCGGCTGAAAAAAAGCCTAACACCTGCAATAAAGGAGCGTAAAGCTCCGTAACGCAGCCCCATTGATTCCTATGGGTAAAGAAAATGTGTTTACACCTAACACCCTAACATGAACCCTGAGTCTAAACACCCCTAATCTTACACTTATTAACCCCTAATCTGCCACCCCCGACATCGCCGACACCTAGATTATACTTATTAACCCCTAATCTGCTGCCCCCAACATTGCCGACACAACACAAATTTACCTGTAAAATAAAACCTAACCTGTCTTACACTAACACCTAACATTACACTACAATTAAATCAATTACATAAATTAAATACAATTAACTGAATTACAAAAACAAACAAACACTAAATTACACAAAATAAAAAAAGAAATTATCAGATATTTAAACTAATTACACCTAATCTAATAGCCCTATCAAAACAAAAAAGCCCCCCCAAAATAAAAATAAAAAACCTAGCCTACACTAAACTACCAATAGCATTGCCCCAAAGAAATCCACTCTTTTACCTTTAAAAAAAAATATATAAACAACCCCCCAACAGTAAAACCCACCACCCACACAACCAACTAAGCTCCCCATTGCACTGAAAAGGGCATTTAGCTCTTTTTCCACCCAAACCCTAATCTAAATATAAAACCCACCCAATAAACCCTTACAAAACACTAACCCCCGAAGATCCACTTACAGTTTTTGAAGACCCATCCATCCAGCCTTTTAAGGGCTCTTGGTAGTTTAGTATAGGTTAGGGTTTTTTATTTTGATAGGGCTATTAGATTAGGTGTAATAAGTTTAAATATCTGATAATTTCTTTTTTTATTTTGTGTAATTTAGTGTTTGTTTGTTTTTGTAATTTGGTTAATTGTATTTAATTTATGTAATTTATTTAATTGTAGTGTAAGGTTAGGTGTTAGTGTAAGACAGGTTAGGTTTTATTTTACAGGTAAATTTGTATTTATTTTAGCTAGGTAGTTAGTAAATAGTTAATAACTATTTAGTAACTATTCTACCTAGTTAAAATAAATACAAATTTGCCTGTGAAATAAAAATAAAACCTAAGATAGCTACAATGTAACTATTAGTTATATTGTAGCTAGCTTGGGGTTTATTTTACAGGTAAGTATTTATTTTTAAATAGGAATTATTTAGTTATAAATAGCAGGTTTTATTTAGATTTAATTACATTAAAGTTAGTGGGTGTTAGGGTTAGACTTAGGGTTAGGGGTTAATAACTTTAGTATAGTGGCGGCGACGTTGGGGGCAGAAGAATAGGGGTTAATAAACGTAGGTAGGTGGCGGAGATATTAGGGGGTAATAAGTGTAATGTAGGTGTCAGCGGCAGCAGATTAGGGGTTAATAACTGTAATTTAGGTGGGCGACAGATTAGGGGTTAATAAGTAGTTTATGGGTGTTAGTGTACTTTTTAGCACTTTAGTTATGGTACGGCTTTGTAGCCTACAACTCATAACTACTGACTTTCAGTTTACGGTATGAATCTTGACGGTATAGGGTGTACCGCTCACTTTTTGACCTCCCAGGCAGATTTGTAATACCGGAGCTGTGGAAGTCCCATTGAAAAAGGACTTTTTAAAAGCTGTGGTAGTTACGTTGCGTTACGGCCAAAAAAAGTGTGCGGCCGAAACCTGCAAGACTCGTAATACCAGCGGTAGTGAAAAAGAGCCTTAACGCTGCTTTTTCACTCATACCGCAAAACTCGTAATCTAGCTGTTTATTAATTATGAATATTGCATAAATATGCTTTTACATGTTTTTATCTAATTAACTGCAAGGGGCTCCAATGCACTTTTATATATGTCTTTTTATGTATACATGTGTTTTATGTGTTTATACATGTATATATGTCTGTAAATACACATTTAAATACATATGTACACACATATAGACATAGATATACACATACATAATTAGACATGTATTTGTATGTATCTCTATGTTAAATCCCTTTGGCTGCCTTTTTTTTTCTCCAACACCTGAGACCTCATATCTTTGAGCCCTAATAACTTGTGTGTCTAATATTTGCTTAATCATTTTTATTAGATGGTGTTATTATGAGCGTAACTGTACTTTGTAATGCATTTTTGATGTGTTTTGTGACACTTTTTTGTGTCGCGAAACAGTTAACCAGAGCTGTGAGGATGCGGTAATCATTCTAGTGTACATCGCGGCGATTGCGCTCAAACGAATAAGTTTACTTTCAACTTGTAATACTGCGATAAACCCCTTATCACTTGCACGTAAATGTTAGCGCTCCAATTGTAATCTGGCCAAATGTGTTTTTGTTTTTTCTTTTTTTGTAATGTTTATTACGTTCAATAAAGCATCTAAAACCAATAAATAAATACATTTATTCACAGCTTCAAATATAATAAAAGTCACTTAAGGGACCTTGGCAGCTGATACACTAAAGTCTTCTGGTATGTAGCATATTGGACCCAGTCTTTTCCCTCAGCATTGCAATTACCACGTGATCACCCCACTCCATGGCGGGGAGCACTCTGATGTATGTCTCAACTGATTCGACTTTTTCAATACCAAGTTCCAGCATTACCGGAGTTTACTGTTTTGGGCTATAATATTTGTCAGTGATTCCTAACAGCTCTGCTTGTGATATGAATTAGAAACAGTGTTGCACTATATGTGTCTGTTTTCTCTTTGAGGTACAACTACGGAAGACGATTTTACAGAATCCCTGAAAGATCAGAAGTTACTTTGAAAGTTTCTCACCTTTGGGAGGGATAAGTGCTCAGTTTTTTTAGTTTTATTATATAATTTTTTTAATTTCTCACTGATTGTGGTTTCCTTATTTTATTTTTCATATATATTTAATATATTACATTTTTATTGGGAACAACCCATATTTGGTTAAATTATTACATCTTTTTGGTTATATTAATAAAGACAGACGGTCAAGATAGTGTTACAGTTTGTGCACATATTTAAAAATAGTAATTGCAACTAAATCTATAAATGTAAAGACAAAATTCATAGCTTTAAGGTTTGGCATAATTTCATAGTAAACCTATATTAAAAGAGTGCCAGTAATAAATTTAGATAACTAAATTCTTTTTTTATTTAAAAACAAAAAAGTGCGTGTCCAGAAAGTGGAATACTAAATGTCAGACCAGCATAAAAAAACATTAAAAAGTGACCAAACACAAATCATAAGGCCATCATATGACCTCCCAATGGATTATATGGCAGCAGCACAAGGTCAGTCATTGTTCTACAAATAGGTGGCATTTTCACATGTTTGAGATATGGTATGGTGGGTTCAACTCTGTGTCAAGCAGTATGGTATGACCCCTGGAAAACTACATAAAAATAGTTTTTGCTGTTAAATTAGAATGATTAGAACCTTAGACATAAAGCTCAATTAATCGCTCTTACTTTTTAATGTTAGCATAGGTATATTAGCATTGTAAACTATTTTATCAGCAATATGGTTTTATTTTACTATCTTTTGCACTCTCTCTCTCCTCCTCTCTTTTGCGCTCTCTCTCCCCTCCTCTCTTTTGCGCTCTCTCTCCCCTCCTCTCTTTTGCGCTCTCTCTCCCCTCCTCTCTTTTGCGCTCTCTCTCCCCTCCTCTCTTTTGCGCTCTCTCTCCCCTCCTCTCTTTTGCGCTCTCTCTCCCCTCCTCTCTTTTGCGCTCTCTCTCCCCTCCTCTCTTTTGCGCGCTCTCTCCCCTCCTCTCTTTTGCGCGCTCTCTCCCCTCCTCTCTTTTGCGCGCTCTCTCCCCTCCTCTCTTTTGCGCGCTCTCTCCCCTCCTCTCTTTTGCGCGCTCTCTCCCCTCCTCTCTTTTGCGCGCTCTCTCCCCTCCTCTCTTTTGCGCTCTCCCCCCTCCTCTCTTTTGCGCTCTCCCCCTCCTCTCTTTTGCGCTCTCCCCCCTCTCTTTTGCGCTTTCCCCCCCTCTCTTTTGTGCTCTCTTTCTCCCCCTCTCTTTTGTGCTCTCTTTCTCCCCCTCTCTTTTGTGCTCTCTCTCCCCTGCTCTTTTGTGCTCTCTCCCCCTCTTTTGCTCTCTCTCTCCCCCTCTCTTTTGCTCTCTCTCCTCACTCTCTTTTGCTCTCTCTCTCCCCCCCTCTCTTTTGCTCTCTCTCTCTTCCCCTCTCTTTTGCTCTCTCTCTCCCCCTCTCTTTTGCTCTCTCTCTCTCTCCCCTCTCTTTTGCGCTCTATCTCTTCCCCCTCTCTTTTGCGCTCTCTCTCCCCCCTCTCTTTTGCGCTCTCTCTCCCCCCTCTCTTTTGCGCTCTCTCTCCCCCCTCTCTTTTGCGCTCTCTCTCCCCCCTCTCTTTTGCGCTCTCTCCCCCTCTCTTTTGCACTCTCTCCCCCTCTCCTTTTGCGCTCTCTCTCTCTCTCTTCCCCCTCTCTTTTGCGCTCTCTCTCTTCCCCCTCTCTTTTGCGCTCTCTCTCTTCCCCCTCTCTTTTGCGCTCTCTCTCTTCCCCCTCTCTTTTGCACTGTCCCCCTCTCTTTTGCGCTCTCTCCCCCTCTCTTTTGTGCTCTCTCCCCCTCTCCTTTTGCGCTCTCTCTCTTCCCCCTCTCTTTTGCACTCTCTCTCCCCCTCTCTTTTGCGCTCTCTCTCCCCCTCTCTTTTGTGCTCTCTCTCCCCCTCTCTTTTGCGCTCTCTCTCCCCCCTCTCTTTTGTGCTCTCTCCCCCTCTCCTTTTGCACTCTCTCTCTTCCCCCTCTCTTTTGCACTCTCTCTCCCCCTCTCTTTTGCGCTCTCTCTCCCCCTCTCTTTTGCGCTCTCTCTCCCACCCTCTTTTGCGCTCTCTCTCCCACCCTCTCTTTTGCTCTCTCTCTCCCACCCTCTCTTTTGCTCTCTCTCTCCCCCTCTCTTTTGCTTTCTCTCTCCCCCTCTCTTTTGCTCTCTCTCCCCCCTCTCTTTTGTTCTCTCTCTCTTTCCCCCCTCTCTTTTGTTCTCTCTCTCCCCCTCTCTTTTGTTCTCTCTCTCCCCCTCTCTTTTGTTCTCTCTCTCCCCCCCTCTTTTGCTTTCTCTCCCCCCTCTATTTCGCTCTCTCTCTCCCCCCTCTCTTTTACGCTCTCTCTCTCCCCCCTTTCTTTTGCTCTCTCTTCCCCCTCTCTCTTTTGCTCTCTCTCTCCCCCCTCTCTCTTTTGCTCTCTCTCTCCCCCCTCTCTCTTTTGCTCTCTCTCTCCCACCTCTCTCTTTTGCTCTCTCTCCCCTCTCTTTTGTTCTCTCTCTCTCTCACCCTCTCTCTTGCTCTCTCTCCCCTCTCTCTTTTGCTCTCTCTCTCCCCCCCTCTCTTTTGCTCTCTCTCTCTCCCCCCCTCTCTTTTGCTCTCTCTCTCTCCCTCTCTTTTGCTCTCTCTCTCTCCCTCTCTTTTGCTCTCTCTCTCTCTTTTGCTCTCTCTCTCTCCCTCTCTTTTGCTCTCTCTCTCCCTCTCTTTTGCTCTCTCTCTCTCTCTCTCTCCCCCCCTCTCTTTTGCGCTCTCTCTCTCCCCCTCTTCTTTTGCGCTCTCTCTCTCCCCCTCTCCTTTTGCGCTCTCTCTCTTCCCCCTCTCTTTCTTTCATGTAATTAGCAAGAGTCCATGAGCTAGTGACGTATGGGATATACATTCCTACCAGGAGGGGCAAAGTTTCCCAAACCTTAAAATGCCTATAAATACACCCCTCACCACACCCACAAATCAGTTTTACAAACTTTGCCTCCTATGGAGGTGGTGAAGTAAGTTTGTGCTAGATTCTACGTTGATATGCGCTCCGCAGCAGGTTGGAGCCCGGTTTTCCTCTCAGCGTGCAGTGAATGTCAGAGGGATGTGAGGAGAGTATTGCCTGTTTGAATTCAATGATCTCCTTCTACGGGGTCTATTTCATAGGTTCTCTGTTATCGGTCGTAGAGATTCATCTCTTACCTCCCTTTTCAGATCGACGATATACTCTTATAAATATACCATTACCTCTGCTGATTTTCGTTTCAGTACTGGTTTGGCTTTCTACAAACATGTAGATGAGTGTCCTGGGGTAAGTAAGTCTTATTTTCTGTGACACTCTAAGCTATGGTTGGGCACTTTTTTAATAAAGTTCTAAATATATGTATTCAAACATTTATTTGCCTTGACTCAGGATGTTCAACATTCCTTATTTTCAGACAGTCAGTTTCATATTTGGGATAATGCATTTGAATCAAATATTTTTCTTACCTTAAAGATTTGACTTTTTTCCCTGTGGGCTGTAAGGCTCGCGGGGGCCGAAAATGCTTCATTTTATTGCGTCATTCTTGGCGCTGACTTTTTTGGCGCAAAAAATCTTTTCTGTTTCCGACGTCATACGTGTCGCCGGAAGTTGCGTCATTTTTGACGTTCTTTTGCGCCAAAAAATGTCGCCGTTCCGGACGTGGCGTCATTTTTGGCGGAAAAAGCATTTAGGCGCCAAATAATGTGGGCGTCTTTTTTGGCGCTAAAAAAATATGGGCGTCGCTTTTGTCTCCACATTATTTAAGTCTCATTATTTATTGCTTCTGGTTGCTAGAAGCTTGTTCACTGGCATTTTTTCCCATTCCTGAAACTGTCATTTAAGGAATTTGATCAATTTTGCTTTATATGTTGTTTTTTCTCTTACATATTGCAAGATGTCTCATGTTGCATCTGAGTCAGAAGATACTTCAGAAAAATCGCTGTCTGGTGCTGGAACTACCAAAGCTAAGTGTATCTGCTGTAAGCTTTTGGTAGCTATTCCTCCAGCTGTTGTTTGTATTAATTGTCATGACAAACTTGTTAATGCAGATAATATTTCCTTTAGTAATGTACCATTACCTGTTGCAGTTCCATCAACATCTAATGTTCAGAATGTTCCTGATAACATAAGAGATTTTGTTTCTGAATCCATCAAGAAGGCTATGTCTGTTATTCCTCCTTCTAGTAAACATAAAAAATCTTTTAAAACTTCTCTTTATACAGATGAATTTTTAAATGAACATCATCATCATTCTGATTCTAATGACTCTTCTGGTTCAGAGGATTCTGTCTCAGAGGTTGATGCTGATAAATCTTCATATTTATTTAAAATGGAATTTATTCGTTCTTTACTTAAAGAAGTACTAATTGCTTTAGAAATTGAGGATTCTGGTCCTCTTGATACTAAATCTAAACGTTTAGATAAGGTCTTTAAATCTCCTGTGGTTATTCCAGAAGTTTTTCCTGTTCCTGGTGCTATTTCTGAAGTAATTTCCAGAGAATGGAATAATTTGGGTAATTCATTTACTCCTTCTAAACGTTTTAAGCAATTATATCCTGTGCCGTCTGACAGATTAGAATTTTGGGACAAAATCCCTAAAGTTGATGGGGCTATTTCTACCCTTGCTAAACGTACTACTATTCCTACGTCAGATGGTACTTCGTTTAAGGATCCTTTAGATAGGAAAATTGAATCCTTTCTAAGAAAAGCTTATCTGTGTTCAGGTAATCTTCTTAGACCTGCTATATCATTGGCTGATGTTGCTGCAGCTTCAACTTTTTGGTTGGAAACTTTAGCGCAACAAGTAACAGATCATGATTCTCATAATATTATTATTCTTCTTCAACATGCTAATAATTTTATCTGTGATGCCATTTTTGATATTATCAGAGTTGATGTCAGGTTTATGTCTCTAGCTATTTTAGCTAGAAGAGCTTTATGGCTTAAAACTTGGAATGCTGATATGTCTTCTAAATCAACTCTACTTTCCATTTCTTTCCAGGGTAACAAATTATTTGGTTCTCAGTTGGATTCTATTATCTCAACTGTTACTGGTGGGAAAGGAACTTTTTTACCACAGGATAAAAAATCTAAGGGTAAAAACAGGGCTAATAATCGTTTTCGTTCCTTTCGTTTCAACAAAGAACAAAAGCCTGATCCTTCATCCTCAGGAGCAGTTTCAGTTTGGAAACCATCTCCAGTCTGGAATAAATCCAAGCCTTCTAGAAAAGCAAAGCCAGCTTCTAAGTCCACATGAAGGTGCGGCCCTCATTCCAGCTCAGCTGGTAGGGGGCAGGTTACGTTTTTTCAAAGAAATTTGGATCAATTCTGTTCACAATCTTTGGATTCAGAACATTGTTTCAGAAGGGTACAGAATTGGTTTCAAGATAAGACCTCCTGCAAAGAGATTTTTTCTTTCCCGTGTCCCAGTAAATCCAGTGAAAGTTCAAGCATTTCTGAAATGTGTTTCAGATCTAGAGTTGGCTGGAGTAATTATGCCAGTTCCAGTTCTGGAACAGGGGATGGGGTTTTATTCAAATCTCTTCATTGTACCAAAGAAGGAGAATTCCTTCAGACCAGTTCTGGATCTAAAAATATTGAATCGTTATGTAAGGATACCAACGTTCAAAATGGTAACTGTAAGGACTATCTTGCCTTTTGTTCAGCAAGGGCATTATATGTCCACAATAGATTTACAGGATGCATATCTGCATATTCCGATTCATCCAGATCATTATCAGTTCCTGAGATTCTCTTTTCTGGACAAGCATTACCAGTTTGTGGCTTTGCCGTTTGGCCTAGCTACAGCTCCAAGAATTTTTACAAAGGTTCTCGGTGCCCTTCTGTCTGTAATCAGAGAACAGGGTATTGTGGTATTTCCTTATTTGGACGATATCTTGGTACTTGCTCAGTCTTTACATTTAGCAGAATCTCATACGAATCGACTTGTGTTGTTTCTTCAAGATCATGGTTGGAGGATCAATTCACTAAAAAGTTCATTGATTCCTCAGACAAGGGTAACCTTTCTGGGTTTCCAGATAGATTCAGTGTCCATGACTCTGTCTTTGACAGACAAGAGACGTCTAAAATTGATTTCAGCTTGTCGAAACCTTCAGTCACAATCATTCCCTTCGGTAGCCTTATGCATGGAAATTCTAGGTCTTATGACTGCTGCATCGGACGCGATCCCCTTTGCTCGTTTTCACATGCGACCTCTTCAGCTCTGTATGCTGAATCAATGGTGCAGGGATTACACAAAGATATCTCAATTAATATCTTTAAAACCGATTGTACGACACTCTCTAACGTGGTGGACAGATCACCATCGTTTAATTCAGGGGGCTTTTTTTGTTCTTCCGACCTGGACTGTAATTTCAACAGATGCAAGTCTCACAGGTTGGGGAGCTGTGTGGGGATCTCTGACGGCACAAGGAGTTTGGGAATCTCAGGAGGTGAGATTACCGATCAATATTTTGGAACTCCGTGCAATTTTCAGAGCTCTTCAGTCTTGGCCTCTTCTGAAGAGAGAATCGTTCATTTGTTTTCAGACAGACAATGTCACAACTGTGGCATACATCAATCATCAAGGAGGGACTCACAGTCCTCTGGCTATGAAAGAAGTATCTCGAATTCTGGTTTGGGCGGAATCCAGCTCCTGTCTAATCTCTGCGGTTCATATCCCAGGTATAGACAATTGGGAAGCGGATTATCTCAGTCGCCAAACGTTGCATCCGGGCGAATGGTCTCTTCACCCAGAGGTATTTCTTCAGATTGTTCAAATGTGGGAGCTTCCAGAAATAGATCTGATGGCGTCTCATCTAAACAAGAAACTTCCCAGGTATCTGTCCAGATCCCGGGATCCTCAGGCGGAAGCAGTGGATGCATTATCACTTCCTTGGAAGTATCATCCTGCCTATATCTTTCCGCCTCTAGTTCTTCTTCCAAGAGTAATCTCCAAGATTCTGAAGGAATGCTCGTTTGTTCTGCTGGTAGCTCCGGCATGGCCTCACAGGTTTTGGTATGCGGATCTTGTCCGGATGGCCTCTTGCCATCCGTGGACTCTTCCGCTAAGACCAGACCTTCTGTTGCAAGGTCCTTTTTTCCATCAGGATCTCAAATCCTTAAATTTAAAAGTATGGAGATTGAACGCTTGATTCTTGGTCAAAGAGGTTTCTCTGACTCTGTGATTAATACTATGTTACAGACTCGTAAATCTGTATCCAGAGAGATATATTATAGAGTCTGGAAGACTTATATTTCTTGGTGTCTTTCTCATCATTTTTCTTGGCATTCTTTTAGAATTCCGAGAATTTTACAGTTTCTTCAGGATGGTTTAGATAAAGGTTTATCCGCAAGTTCTTTGAAAGGACAAATCTCTGCTCTTTCTGTTCTTTTCACAGAAAGATTGCTAATCTTCCTGATATTCATTGTTTTGTACAAGCTTTGGTTCGTATAAAACCTGTCATTAAGTCAATTTCTCCTCCTTGGAGTTTGAATTTGATTCTGGGGGCTCTTCAAGCTCCTCCGTTTGAACCTATGCATTCATTGGACATTAAATTACTTTCTTGGAAAGTTTTGTTCCTTTTGGCGATCTCTTCTGCCAGAAGAGTCTCTGAATTATCTGCTCTTTCTTGTGAGTCTCCTTTTCTGATTTTTCATCAGGATAAGGCGGTGTTGCAAACTTCTTTTGAATTTTTACCTAAGGTTGTGAATTCCAACAACATTAGTAGAGAAATTGTGGTTCCTTCATTATGTCCTAATCCTAAGAATTCTAAGGAGAAATCGTTGCATTCTTTGGATGTTGTTAGAGCTTTGAAATATTATGTTGAAGCTACTAAGTCTTTCCGAAAGATTTCTAGTCTATTTGTTATCTTTTCCGGTTCTAGAAAAGGCCAGAAAGCTTCTGCCATTTCTTTGGCATCTTGGTTGAAATCTTTAATTCATCATGCCTATGTCGAGTCGGGTAAAACTCCGCCTCAAAGGATTACAGCTCATTCTACTAGGTCAGTTTCTACTTCCTGGGCGTTTAGGAATGAAGCTTCGGTTGATCAGATTTGCAAAGCAGCAACTTGGTCCTCTTTGCATACTTTTACTAAATTCTACCATTTTGATGTATTTTCTTCTTCTGAAGCAGTTTTTGGTAGAAAAGTACTTCAGGCAGCGGTTTCAGTTTGAATCTTCTGTTTATGTTTTTCATTAAACTTTATTTTGGGTGTGGATTATTTTCAGCAGGAATTGGCTGTCTTTATTTTATCCCTCCCTCTCTAGTGACTCTTGCGTGGAAAGATCCACATCTTGGGTAGTCATTATCCCATACGTCACTAGCTCATGGACTCTTGCTAATTACATGAAAGAAAACATAATTTATGTAAGAACTTACCTGATAAATTCATTTATTTCATATTAGCAAGAGTCCATGAGGCCCGCCCTTTTTTGTGGTGGTTATGATTTTTTTGTATAAAGCACAATTATTCCAATTCCTTATTTTATATGCTTTCGCACTTTTTTCTTATCACCCCACTTCTTGGCTATTCGTTAAACTGATTTGTGGGTGTGGTGAGGGGTGTATTTATAGGCATTTTAAGGTTTGGGAAACTTTGCCCCTCCTGGTAGGAATGTATATCCCATACGTCACTAGCTCATGGACTCTTGCTAATATGAAAGAAATGAATTTATCAGGTAAGTTCTTACATAAATTATGTTTTTGCGCTCTCTCTCCCCCTCTCTCTTTTGCTCTCTCTCTCCCCCTCTCTCTTTTGCGCTCTCTCTCCCACCCTCTTTTGCGCTCTCTCTCCCACCCTCTTTTGCGCTCTCTCTCCCACCCTCTTTTGCGCTCTCTCTCCCCCTCTTTTGCGCTCTCTCTCCCCCTCTCTTTTGCGCTCTCTCTCTCCCCCCTATCTTTTGTGCTCTCTCCCCCTCTCCTTTTGCGCTCTCTCTCTTCCCCCTCTCTTTTGCACTCTCTCCCTCTCTTTTGCACTCTCTCTCTCCCTCTCTTTTGCGCTCTCTCTCCCACCCTCTTTTACGCTCTCTCTCCCACCCTCTTTTACGCTCTCTCCCCCCTCTTTTGTGCTCTCTCCCCCTCCCCTCTCTTTTGCACTCTCTCTCCCCCTCTCTTTTGCGCTCTCTCTCCCACCCTCTTTTACGCTCTCTCCCCCCTCTCTTTTGTGCTCTCTCCCCCCTCTCTTTTGTGCTCTCTCCCCCTCCCCTCTCTTGTGCTCTCTCCCCCTCTCCTCTCTTTTGCACTCTCTCTCCCCCTCTCTTTTGCGCTCTCTCTCTCCCCCCTATCTTTTGTGCTCTCTCCCCCTCTCCTTTTGTGCTCTCTCTCTTCCCCCTCTCTTTTGCACTCTCCCCCTCTCTTTTGCACTCTCTCTCCCCCTCTCTTTTGCGCTCTCTCTCCCACCCTCTTTTACGCTCTCTCTCCCCCTCTCTTTTGTGCTCTCTCCCCCTCTCCTTTGCTTTCTCTCTCCCCCTCTCTTTTGCTCTCTCTCCCCCCTCTCTTTTGTTCTCTCTCTCTCCCCCCTCTCTTTTGTTCTCTCTCTCTCCCCCCTCTCTTTTGTTCTCTCTCTCTCCCCCCTCTCTTTTGTTCTCTCTCTCTCCCCCCTCTCTTTTGTTCTCTCTCTCTCCCCCCCTCTCTTTTGTTCTCTCTCTCTCCCCCCTCTCTTTTGTTCTCTCTCTCTCCCCCCTCTCTTTTGTTCTCTCTCTCTCCCCCCTCTCTTTTGTTCTCTCTCTCTCCCCCCTCTCTTTTGTTCTCTCTCTCCCCCCCCTCTCTTTTGTTCTCTCTTTCCCCCCTCTCTTTTGCTTTCTCTCCCCCCTCTATTTCGCTCTCTCTCTCCCCCCTCTCTTTTGCACTCTCTCTCTCCCCCCTCTCTTTTGTTCTCTCTCTCTCCCCCCTCTCTTTTGTTCTCTCTCTCTCCCCCCTCTCTTTTGTTCTCTCTCTCTCCCCCCTCTCTTTTGTTCTCTCTCTCTCCCCCCTCTCTTTTGTTCTCTCTCTCCCCCCCCTCTCTTTTGTTCTCTCTTTCCCCCCTCTCTTTTGCTTTCTCTCCCCCCTCTATTTCGCTCTCTCTCTCCCCCCTCTCTTTTGCACTCTCTCTCTCCCCCCTCTCTTTTGCTCTCTCTTCCCCTCTCTCTTTTGCTCTCTCTCTCCCCCCTCTCTCTTTTGCTCTCTCTCTCTCTCTCCCCCCTCTCTCTTTTGCTCTCTCTCCCCTCTCTTTTGTTCTCTTTCTCTCTCCTCTCTCTCTTGCTATCTCTCCCCCCTCTCTTTTGCTCTCTCTCCCCCCCCTCTCTTTTGCTCTCTCTCTCTCCCCCCCTCTCTTTTGCTCTCTCTCTCTCCCCCTCTCTCTTTTGCTCTCTCTCTCTCCCCCTCTCTCTTTTGCTCTCTCTCTCCCCTCTCTTTTGCTCTCTCTCCCCCTCTCTTTTGCTCTCTCTCTCTCCCCTCTCTTTTGCTCTCTCTCTCTCCCCCCCTCTCTTTTGCTCTCTCTCTCTCCCCCCCTCTCTTTTGCTCTCTCTCTCTCCCCCTCTCTCTTTTGCTCTCTCTCTCTCCCCCTCTTTTGCTCTCTCTCTCCCCTCTCTTTTGCTCTCTCTCCCCCTCTCTTTTGCTCTCTCTCTCCCCCTCTCTTTTGCTCTCTCTCTCTCTCCCCCTCTCTTTTGCTCTCTCTCTCTCTCCCCCTCTCTTTTGCTCTCTCTCTCTCTCTCCCTGTCTTTTGCTCTCTCTCTCCCTCTCTTTTGCTCTCTCTCTCTCTCTCCCCCCCCTCTTCTTTTGCGCTCTCTCTCCCCCTCTCCTTTTGCGCTCTCTCTCCCCCTCTCCTTTTGCGCTCTCTCTCTTCCCCCTCTTTTTCGCTCTCTCTCCCCCTCTCTCTTTTGCTCTCTCCCCCTCTCTCTTTTGCTCTCTCCCCCTCTCTCTTTTGTTCTCTCTCTCCTCCTCTCTTTTGCTCTCTCCCCCCTCTATTTTGCTCTCTCTCTCTCCCCCCTCTCTTTTGCTCTCTCTCCCCCTCTCTTTTGCTCTCTCTCTCCCCCTCTCTTTTGCTCTCTCTTTTGCTCTCTCTCCCCCCTCTCTTTTGCTCTCTCTCCCTCTCTTTTGCTCTCTCTCTCTCTCCCTCTCTTTTGCTCTCTCTCTCTCCCTCTCTTTTGCTCTCTCTCTCTCTCTCTCCCCCCTCTCTTTTGCGCTCTCTCCCCCCTCTTCTTTTGCTCTCTCTCTCTCCCTCTCTTTTGCTCTCTCTCTCTCCCTCTCTTTTGCTCTCTCTCTCTCCCTCTCTTTTGCTCTCTCTCTCTCCCTCTCTTTTGCTCTCTCTCTCTCTCTCTCCCCCCTCTCTTTTGCGCTCTCTCCCCCCCTCTTCTTTTGCGCTCTCTCCCCCCCTCTCCTTTTGCGCTCTCTCTCTTCCCCTCTCCTTTTGCGCTCTCTCTCTTCCCCTCTCCTTTTGCGCTCTCTCTCCCCTCTCTTTTGTGCTCTCCCCCTCTCCCCTCTCTTTTGCGCTCTCCCCCTCTCCCCTCTCTTTTGCGCTCTCCCCCTCTCCCCTCTCTTTTGCGCTCTCCCCCTCTCTTTTGCGCTCTCCCCCCCTTTCTTTTGCGCTCTACCCCCCCTTTCTTTTGCGCTCTCCCCCCCCTTTCTTTTGCGCTCTCCCCCCCCTTTCTTTTGCGCTCTCCCCCCCCCTTTCTTTTGCGCTCTCCCCCCCCCTTTCTTTTGCGCTCTCCCCCCCCTTTCTTTTGGGCTCTCTCTCCCCCCCTTCTCTTTTGGGCTCTCTCTCCCCCCCCTCTCTTTTGCTCTCTCTCTCCCTCCCCTCTCTTTTGCTCTCTCTCTCTCCCCCCCCCCTCTCTTTTGCGCTCTCTCTCCCCCCTCTTTTGCTCTCTTGCTCCCCCCCCTCTCTTTTGCACTCTCTCTCCCCCTCTTTTGCTCTCTCTCTCACCCCTCTCTTTTGCTCGCTCTCTCACCCTTCTCTCTTTTGCTCGCTCTCTCACCCTTCTCTCTTTTGCTCTCTCTCTCCCCCACTCTCTTTTGCTCGCTCTCACTCCCCCTATCTCTTTTGCTCGCTCTCACTCCTCCTCTCTCTTTTGCTCTCTCTCTCCCCCTCTCTCTTTTGCTCTCGCTCTCCCCCTCTCTCTTTTGCTCTCTCTCTCCCCCTCTCTTTTGTTCTCTCTTTCCCCCCTCTCTTTTGCTCGCTCTCCCCCCTCTATTTCGCTCTCACTCTCCCCCCTCTCTTTTGCACTCTCCCCCCTCTCTTTTGCTCTCTCTCTCCCCCCCTTTTTTGCTCTCTCTCTCCCCCTCCCCTCTCTTTTGCTCTCTCTCCTCCCTCTCTTTTGCTCTCTCCCCCCCCCCTCTCTTTTGTTCTCTCTCTCTCCCTCTCTTTTGTTCTCAGCCTCTCTTTTACTCTCTCCCCCCCCTCTCTTTTGCTCTCTCTCTCCCTCTCTTTTGCTCTCTCTCTCCCTCTCTTTTGCTCTCTCTCTCCCTCTCTTTTGCGCTCTCTCTCTCCCCCCTCTCTTTTGCTCTCTCTCCTCCCTCTCTCTTTTGCTCTCGCTCTCTCCCCCTCGCTTTTGCTCTCTCTCCCCCTCTTTTGCTCTCTCTCTTCCCCTCTCTTTTGCTCTCTCTCTCTTCCCCTCTCTTTTGCTCTCTCTCTCCCTCTCTTTTGCTTGCTCTCTCTCCCCCTCTCTTTTGCTCTCTCTCTCCCCCCTCTCTTTTGCTCTCTCTCTCTCTCCCCCTCTATTTTGCTATCTCCCCCTCTATTGCTCTCTCTCCCCCTCCTCTCTTTTGCTCTCTCTCCCACTCCTCTCTTTTGCTCTCTCTCCCCCTCCTCTCTTTTGCTCTCTCTCCCCCCCTTTATCTCTCCTCCCTCTATCTTTTGCTCTCTCTTCCCCTCCTCTCTTTTGCTCTATCTCTCTCCCCCCTCTCTTTTGCTCTCTCTCCCCCCTCTCTTTTGCTTTCTCCCCCTCTCTTTTGCTCTCCCCCCTCTCTTTTGCTCTCCCCCCTCTCTTTTGCTCTCCCCCCTCTCTTTTGCTCTCTCTCTCCCTCTCTTTTGCTCTCTCTCCCCCCTCTCTTTTGCTCTCTCTCCCCCCTCTCTTTTGCTCTCTCTCTCTCCCCCTCTCTCTTTTGCTCTCTCTCTCTCCCCCCTCTCTTTTGCTCTCTCTCTTTCCCCCCTCTCTTTTGCTCTCTCTCTCTCCCCCCTCTCTTTTGCTCTCTCTCTCTCCCCCCTCTCTTTTGCTCTCTCTCTCTCTCCCCCCTCTCTTTTGCTCTCTCTCTCTCCCCCCTCTCTTTTGCTCTCGCTCTCTCCCCCTCTCTTTTGCTCTCTCTCCCCCCTCTCTTTTGCTCTCTCTCCCCCCCTCTCTTTTGCTCTCTCTCTCTCCCCCCTCTCTTTTGCTCTCTCTCTCTCCCCCCTCTCTTTTGCTCTCGCTCTCTCCCCCCTCTCTTTTGCTCTCGCTCTCTCCCCCTCTCTTTTGCTTTCTCCCCCTCTCTTTTGCTCTCTCTCTCCCTCTGTCTTTTGCACTCTCCCCCTCTCCATCCCCCTCTCTTTTGCTCTTTCCACCTCTCTTTTGCTCTCCCCCCCCTCTCTCCCCCCCTGTTGTTCCCTCTTTGTGTCCTAATCCTGAGAATTCTTTGGAGAGATCCTTACATTCTCTGGATGTTGTAAGAGCTTTGAAATATTATGTTGAAGCTACTAAAGATTTCAGGAAGACTTCTAGTCTATTTGTTGTCTTTTCTAGTTCTAGGAAAGGTCAGAAAGCTTCTGCCATTTCCTTGGAATCTTGGTTAAAGCGTTTGATTCATCAGGCTTATTTGGAGTTGGGTCAGGCTCTGCATCAGAGAATAACAGCTCATTCTACTAGATCAGTCTCCACTTCGTGGGCTTTTAAGAATGAAGCTTCAGTTGATCAGATTTGCAGAGCAGCAACTTGGTCTTCTCTGCATACATTTACTAAATTCTACCGTTTTTATGTATTTGCCTCTTTGGAAGCAGTTTTTGGTAGAAAAGTTCTTCAGGCAGCTGTTTCAGTTTGATTCCTCTGCTTATGTTTTAAGTTTTTTCTTTTTAATTATGAGAAAAACATTTTTTTTTTGGATGTGGATTTAATTTTTTCAGCGGCAAATGGCTGTTTTTATTTTTATCCCTCCCTCTCTAGTGACTCTTCTGTGGAGTACCACATCTTGGGTATTACTATCCCATACATCACTAGCTCATTGACTATTGCCAATTACATAAAAGAAAACATAATTTATGTAAGAACTTACCTGATAAATTAATTTCTTTCATATTGGCAAGAGTCTATGAGACCCATCCTTTTTATGATGGTTATGTTTTTTGTATAAAGCACAATTATATTTCTAATTCCTTTTTTGATTATTTTTACTTTTTTTTCTATCCCCCCACTACTTGGCTACTTGTTAAACTGAATTGTGGGTGTGGTGAGGGGTGTATTTATAGGCATTTTGAGGTTTGGGAAACTTTGCCCCTCCTGGAAGGATTGTATATCCCATACGTCACTAGCTCATGGACTCTTGCCAATATGAAAGAAATTAATTTATCAGGTAATTTCATACATAAATTATGTTTTTTGTAAACCTTTGTCAGTCAACACTATTTGTCCCTGCATCCACAGAATAAAGTTAAGGCTTTACTATGCAAAGCAGAAGCCATACATCAACACTGTCCAGAAGTACCGCCGACTTCTCTGGGCTCGGTTTCATCTAAGATGGACAGTAGCAGATGGACAGTAGCACAGTGGAATCGTTTTTTGTGGTCCAACGAGTCAACATTTTAAATAGTTGTTGGAAAAAAACAGCAGTCGTGTTATTCGGGCCTAAGCAGAAAAAGGACCATGCCATGGTATGGGTAACTTGCACATCAATGAGGGCACCATTAATGCAGAAAGATATGTATACATTTTGGAGCAACATGTGGTGCCATCCAGATGTCGTCTTTTTCCAGGGATATCCCTGCATTTTCCAGCAGGACAACACCAAACCACATTCTGCCCGGATTACAAGCTCATGTTGCGTAAGCAGAGAGTGCGGGTGCAAGCATGGTCTGCCGGCAGTCCTGACCTGTCTCCGATTGAGAATGTGTGGCGCATTATGAAGTGCAAAATAAGGCAACAAAGGTTATTCAAAGAAAAGGTGATGTTACACAATGGTAAACAGTCAACTGTCACAAATTTTTTGGAGTGTGTTGCCGTCAAAGTAAAACATAAAATATTGTGTTTTCAATATAGTATAGGGTGAATTGAATTTTAAAATTACTTTTTGTTTGTTTGTTTTTGCATTTTTTATACTGTCCCAACTTTTTTCAGAATTGGTGTTGTATACATGTTATGTGTGCAATAGTCTGATTTTTTTTGACAAAATATACATCAAATAAAAAAAGTTAAAAAAAATAAGTTTATTAGTACATACCAAAAACGTACAATACTTGGTATGACCACCATTGGCCTTAATGAACCCATCTGATGGATTATTAGTGCAGATATCCTGAAAACATAAAACTATGTGCGGCAGAAACCATGTTGCTACACTGCGAACACTGTCCCCAATAAAACTGTCTGAAACTGCATCCTCCCAAACGCACTGCAAATAAAAACAAGGCCCTATTTCCGTTTAATGGAGTGATAGTAAAAATGCAAAAAAAATCTCAGGTATTTTGGGCAAGTTCTTCTCTGAAAGTCCCGGTAGTGAAGGGGTTAAAACATTTGCTAAATTAAAAGAAGCATACTCATGTCTCTTAACTCCTGGCTCTCCTATTTTCAATTACGTCACTATGTTTGTTCTAATCCTGACAGGGGGAATTTTGTCAGACCCTTAAAACTATTTGAAACACTATGTTTTAAAAATGTTCAATCGAAGGAAACAATTTCAACCTCCTATAAACTCTTACTTGATATCACGTCCCAATCTCTTCCTTCATTTACTTTTTCATGGGGTAATGAGCTTAACATTGACATCACTGAAGAACAGTGGCAAAAAAAATCTTCAATATCAGTCTAAGCCCTAGAAACTAATTTTAAGTTGCTGTTGCTTTGGTATTTGACGCCGATTCGCCTTAAAGGAACTATATACACCAATTTTCATTTAAAGGCACATAACCATATGCTAAATCCCTTGAAAGTGATGCAGCATAACTGTAAAAAGCAGACATGAACAGTTTTAGTGGCTGTAAAGCTGCAAGTTTATAAAAAAAGAAAAAAGAAGAAAACCCAATAGCCAATAAGCTGAGTTCTTCCATTGCTTTGCAGTGATCTCATGAGAGATTTCACTTAAAGGGGCAGTCTAGTCCAAAATAAACTTTCATGATTCAGATAGAGAATGTAATTTTAAATAATTTTCTAATTTACTTTTATCACCAATTTTGCTTTGTTCTCTTGGTATTCTTAGTTGAAAGCTAAACTTAGGAGGTTCATATGCTAATTTCTAAGCCCTTGAAGGCCGCCTCTTCTCTCAGGGCATTTTGACAGTTTTTCACCACTAGAGGGTGTTAGTTCATGTGTGTCATATAGATAACACTGTGCTCACGCACGTGGAGTTCCAGTGAGCCAGCTCTGATTGGCTAAAATGGATGTCTTTCAAAAGAACTGAAATAAGGGGCAGTTTGCAGAGGCTTAGATACAAGATAAATACAGAGGTAAAAAGTGTATTTATATAACTGTGTTGGTTATGCAAAACTAGGGAATGGGTAATAAAGAAATTATCTATCTTTTTAAACAATAAAAATTCTGGTGTAGACTGTCCCTTTAAATTTAGATTTCACAGTAAACTTCCATAAACTGAATAGGAAAATAACATGACTGTGACTGCACATGCCATGTGCACACTCCCTAGCTTGTCCAGGGACAAGCATCCTGACTGGCAGCTTAAAGTCTCTTTACAATGGGGTATGCATACATCGGAAATGTTGAGGTAAATATCTTACATGGAGATGTTTAGATGACATGTTCTAGTCAGCTTTTTATAGCTATGCTGTAACACTTTCATGTGCTTCAACATATGGGTATGATGTCCCTTTAACTGCATGTAATAGACACTACTATAAAGAATACGCACAGATTCTGATATAAAATTCCAGTATAAAACCTTAGTTTGACTTTAACAGAAAAGAAGAAAAGATCACAAAACAAGCTCAAAATTAGGGAGAGATATGTGGCAAGGTTTGTGAAACCTGCCATGTGCTCTTTCAGTTTTCAGGACTGGAAAATCCACAATATTTGGATTTCCTTACTGTCCCTATATAAGTAACTGATATTTTTTATTATATACAGACTGGATGCTTGTGCATACACATGTATGCTGGCAGGATGGCTCTTGTGCTTATGGTTATTTCTAGACACTCTGAAGAGTCTGTGTGTGTGTTGGGGGTACAATTTAAAATGTTAAGGGATACGAAACTCAAAAAATTTATTTTGTAATTTAAACCGTGCATGCAATTTTAAAAACAATTACAAATTACTTCTCAAATGTGCTTAGTTCCTATGGTATTCTTTGTTGAAGACATACCTATGTAGGAATATGGAGAACTACTGCAGGAAATAGCGCTGTCGTCTAGTGCTCTAGCAAATGTATAACATTCTTGCAAAACTGCTTGCATTCTGCTCCAGACACGTGCACGCTCCTGCGCTGACATCCCTGCTTTTCAATAAAAGATTAAGAGAACAAAGAAGATTTGATAATAGAAGTAAATTACAAAGCTTTTTTTTTTTTTTTCTCACGCTCCACCACACCCCAACCTGGGGCTTTGATTCTTAATCTCACACGGTATTCGATCACATTTCTTATTTTATGGATAAATTTATCACCCCTAAACACAATCCAGGCATGGCGACCAAGAATAGGGAACGCAGGAACAAGAATCCTTCGGATGTCTCAGCAGAAAATACCAGTGAAGGCACTCCAGCAAAAGCTCAAAAGACCATAGCATCGCAAGATAACCAAGATCTGGTATTCAGCATCCTAGAAGCTATCTCCCCAAAATTTGATTCATTAAAGAATGAAATCAAACAAGATCTCATATCTCTCACAGCAGAAATTAGACAATTTTCTGCAAGATTACAGGAAGTGGAGTCTCTGATTTAGAAGACACCACAAACACATATATTCCCATGATAGAAAGCAATCAAAATGAGATAATGAAACTACAGGTTAAGATTGACGACCTAGAGAATAGGTCTAGGAGGAATAATCTTAGAATAATTGGATTTCCTGACCCTTTTAAACAAGAAGATCTTATGAATATTATAACCAAAATACTACCCACAATGCTAAAAATTCCCCCAACTCAGCCACCCATTTTAATTGAAAGAGTCCACCGCTTGGGGAGAGCTACAGAAAACCCAATCAATACAAATAGACCTAGGCCAATTATAGCAAGGTTTTTAAATTTTCAAGATAAAATGTTATACCTACAGCATTTTCGGAAAAATCAACCAATTTTTTATGAAGGTAATAAAATCCTCCTTTTCCAGGACTTCTCAATTGAGACCTCCAGGAAGAGGAGAGAGCTCTCCCCAATATTTGGAAAATTGATCAAAGAAGGTTGTCAAGCTACTGTCGTATACCCTGCTAGACTTAAGCTAATCTATAAGGAGCAAATCTATTTTTTTGACTCCGCTGAAGAAGCAGTGAAAAAATTAGTGGAACATGGGATTAAATATTAATATCATGGTTGGTGACTTAACTCTATTGTAATTATATATGTCTTATTATTGCTTTTTTATCTTTTTTTTTTTTTTTATCCTCCCCTCCATGCTTATTGCCTTTTATCCCCTCATTGCTGATTCCTCTCCCCTCCCGATGCCCGGACCCTCTGAGACCACCAGGCTAGGAATAGTATGATCAGAATTACATCTTGGAATATAGGGGGTATAACCTCGCCGATTAAGCGGAAGACGATTCTTTCCCACCTTCAGAAACTAAATACCACAGTTGCACCTCTACAGGAAACACACTTGAATACAGTGGAATCAATAAAGCTAAAACATTCTTGGGTAGCGGAGGTACTCTGCGCCCTCGTTAAATAGGAAGAAAGGAGTCGCTATCCTTCTGGGGAAAAATCTAGCTTATGAAAAATTACTTATTATAACAGATCCGGATAGCAGATATCTGATTTTAAAAATAAAAATTCAAGGTTCAATATATACCATCTGCAACCTTTACGCTCCTAATGTAATTGATTATCAGTTCTGGGATACTCTCCAAGCTAAACTCCTCCAGGTTACGGAGGGTCAATTAATTATAGCCGGTGATTTCAACATGGCTCCCTGCTTCTCTCTGGATAGATATAGAGGTGCAACCAGAAGAACAAAAAAAGATAATCTCGAAATGAAGCTATTTAAAAATATCTATCTGACCCTAGCAGTAAGGGATGTATGGAGGGCTCAGAACCCTGATAGCAAGGCCTACTCATGCCACTCAAGAGCTGCCAAGAGCCTCTCTAGGATAGATTTAATGTTAATAAATGACAGATGCTATCAAGCAGGACCCAAAGCAACTATAGCAGAAATCTGCTTCTCTGACCACGCCCCAATATTGTTGGATATTCCAACCCAGAAGAAGAACCCAGGTGGTTCACGTTTTTTTTACCCAAAACACCTCAGCAATAATATAAAATTTAAAGATTGGTTAAAAACTAAATTGGAGGAGTTCTTCATGCTAAATGAAGGCTCGGTATCTAGCCCCTCGATTCTGTGGGAAACAGCAAAAGCGGTCTTGAGGGGTGATATCATTGCGTACATAGCTAAACTTAATCGCGAATCTCAACAGAAGGAAAGACAATTATTAGCCTCAGTGGCTAACGCATATAATAGCTATTTGAGTGCCCCTAGCGAGGGTAACTGGAATAAATACATTAGAGTAAAAAAGGAACGAGATTCATATATCACCTCACGAACAGTGCAATCAGAATTAAAATACCAATCCAATCTATATAAATATGGCAATAAGGCAGGCAAAATGCTCTCGAGACTGGTAAAAAATTCCAGACAGACAATCAAATACAATTGAATGCCTGCAGGTTGATAATAATCGCTTAACTTCAACAGAAGAAATCTAAGATTCATTTTTTCAATACTACAAAGATATCTATGCTCCATCGTTTCTTGATAAAGAAGCACAGGAGAGTTTCTGGGATGAGCTCCCTGTTACGAAAGGTAAAGCCGAGTTCATAACCAACTTAAATGCGCCAATATCTGAACTAGAGGTCTTGCAGTCAATACGAGAATTAAAGATGGAGAAAGCACCAGGCCCAGACGCAATTCCTAACGAATTTTATAAAAGCTTAGATGAGACAATTGCTCCTTATCTTACAAAACTTTTTAAACTTCTATTTCGGCGAAAACGCTCATATTCCGCCTAACTTTTTGGAGTCGCATACTATCTTTATCTTAAAACCTGGTAAGAGCCCGCAAAAAAGAGAATCATACAGACCCATCGCATTACTAAACTCTGACTACAAAATTTTCACATCTATATTAGCCAAGAGACTGCAAAAGGGACTAGCTGAGAGCATCCATAATGATCAAGCGGGGGTTTTGTATAATCGCAGCTCAGCTGCTAAGATTAGACAACTTCTTTTGGTTGTTGACTATTTTAAAAAGTTGGAGGGTAAACTCCAAACATCATACCCAGATGCAGCAGTAGTTGCAATAGATGCTGAAAAAGCGTTTGACAGGGTTAATCACTACCATATATTCGACACATTAAGCAGGTTTGGACTGTCAAACAATTTCCTCAACCTAGTCAAAAACATTTGTACACAAGCATCTACAAGTTTAGTTATTCATGGTCAGGTATCAAGCAAAATCAAGTTAGAAAAAGGAACAAGACAAGGGTGTCCACTGTCACCCTTGTTATTTGATCTAGCAATTGAGCCGTTAGCTATAAAAATAAGGCAACAAATCGAAGGTATTTCAATTGGCAAGAAAGAGGCTAAAGTAGCGCTGTATGCTGATGATCTGCTGGTTTATATAGCTAATACCAATAAGAATATCCCCAAGCTATTAAATATAATCGATACCTTTGGCCTCTTCACAGGATATAAAATGAACAGCACTAAATCAGAAATATTGTGGCTAATGGTAAAAAATAACTCCCTGATTGACAATCCATTCAAAATAGTTTCCAATTCATTTAGATATCTTGGGGTCATCATTTCAGCAAACCCCCTGGAATGGTACTCGTTAAAAACTTTACCCCTATTCTTCATCAAGCAATACAACAAATGAGGAATTGGCAAAATCTCCCCCTTCCAATAGCGGGACGAATAGCGCTGTTTAAAATGGTTATATTGCCAAAGATTTGTTATTTGTTTCAAAATCTCCCACTAATCTTAAAAGCATATGATGTCAAGAAATTTAACACAGCCCTCCGCCATTTTATATGGCAAGCTAAGAAACCTAGAATCTCTCTAAAGAGATTAACGCTTCCTAAACAAAAAGGTGGAATGGCCCTGCCCGATTTATTCCTGTACAATTTGGCTTTTCTAGGGCGTATCGCGGCAGATTGGATTGCAGAATCAAATAATTTCTCTGTTTACGAACTTGAACAAAGCGTGACAAAGCCGCTCTCGCCAGTATCTCTCCTGCACATTTCCCCCCAACAAATACCTAAACAAATAAAAGACTTGAAGACTATATACGCGGTAATTATAGCTTGGGGAAAAATTGGCTCCCTCAGGTAAATACTCAAATACCAACTTACCAAACTTTCTTAGGGAACCCAGAGTTCCAGGAGGGAACACAAGATCAAAACCTACAACGCTGGCATAATCAAGGATTAACAAGGGTCTCGCAGCGCTTTAAGCAAGAATCAGGCGTCATTAAGTCGTTCAAGGAATTGAAACTGGAATTCAATTTAAAAAAAATCAGGAATTTTTTATGTATCTACAAACCAGGCATTACGCTTGGCAATTAATCAGTAAATACAATTGGAAATGGATGTGGGGCAATTTGGACAATTGGATAATACTAAACAGAACAGGACATTTCTCTATAGCCCCATGGTATAATCTCCTTGTTTCCCACAAAGGAGACGAGAATCTAATGAGAATAGCCCAAAAATGGGTAAACCAGGTCAATGTATATGGCGAATTACAAGTGTCCAGGTCAATTCAATTATCGCTGGAAGCAACTATGGCTGAGACCTGGAGAGAGTCACATTTAAAACTTCTATACCAAACATATTACACACCAGAGAGGTGTTACAGATGGTACAACATGAACTTTAATAAGTGCCCTAAATGCAGCTTACCTGCAGCGGATCTAGTCCATATGATATGGGAATGTCCAAGAATCAGACAATTTTGGCATAAATTAGAATACTGGCTAAACAAAACATTAAAAGTCATCCCCTTCAAAGTAACATTGATCTATATTATCTTTTTAGTTGACAAGAATAATAATTTTACGGACTCTAAAATTGTAAACCTAGTCATCTTAGCAGCCAGAAACTTAATATTCAAAAACTGGAAAAAGCAGGATAGCACCATCAATCACTGAAGTTAAAAATTATCTCAAAAAACAATACCTAATTGAACAGAAAGCTACAGATCTAAACCTAGAAAGGGAAATAAAATTCTTCTTTGACAAATGGGCAAAATTTATCAAGATTTCCTCGCCCGCTGAAATTGAATATCTAATATTCCCCTTCAGAAATACCGATTTAGTATTATTGGGCACATGGTGAGGAGGGGAGAGAGAAGATAATTTTCCTGTAATTTTTTTTTTTTTCTATCCTTGCATGAGAAGTCAGGGTACATGATAATTGCTATGTTTAAATTGGTAGCGATGTACAGTTAATATGAGTGATTGTACTTACTCGTTAGGCTCACTAGTTAAAATTCTTGACAAGGACAGATATTGCTAAGAATTTCTCAAATTTGTTGTTGGGGTACAAGATAGTTAGTTTTGGTTGCTTAAAAGGTAATTAAGTGCAATAATTTTAGAGGTTATATTCATTTCATATGCCAAATATCCATTAATATCCTTGACAAGGATAGATGTAACCCACCAACTCCCCATAGGAGAAGTTGGGGTTTAGGTAAAGTACTATGCGCATTTTTCTTTTTTTTTTTGAATTTTAGTTATTTATTGCACTTTTATTTAGTAACATTTTTAGCTTTATACCTATTTTTTTTTTTTTTTTTTTTTTAAATAAGTTTTTTATTGAGGTTATTGACGGAACAATATCAAATGACCATGTTACATAAACATTCAGAAACATTCTTTCAAACCATGACAATATTTTGGAATTCAAAACTGTACCTTAATTACACATAGGTAAAAACTGTTCATGAGAGAACCCAAAGTAATCTTTCTATATCCATATGCAACAGGCAAAACTGAAACCTCATTTTCTGCTTTATAGTATTTTCCTCTCTTAATAAAAGAAGCCACTTTTGGACTACTGTCTTCTAAAATGATGTCTAGAGGAAATAGAATGATAAGACTAGTCTCTCTAGGATATATGTCTAATTAGAATAACTTTTTCAACTGATTTAAAGAAGGTAGTTAGGGTGTGAAACAATAAGGGTTATTATGAAGTAAAGACATATGGTGCTATTGTGAAAGAACTATGATGGAGATGCGGCATAGGAAAGATAAGCCGCGTAGGTAGCCCTCCTGTAAAAGGAGGTTCTTTATGGTGGTGGTGGGGGGGGAGGTGGTAATGATAGTGAGATGAAGGAAATAAATAGCTTAAGGACTTAGAAGTTTGTTGTGAATGAAAAGGAGGGTAGGCAAACACATATAATAGACAACAGGCGCTTAGTATATTGAGTAGACTGGCTTCAGTATTACAGGGTACATGTATATATTCATAGGAACATAGAAACCACTGGATGTATACCAAAATTACAACTCACATCAAATGCCATGCAGGGCCAGCCTTCATAGGCAGACATGTGAAATGCATAGATGAAAGGCTATATGAAGCAGTATGCAGGCTCTAATGAGGGACAAAAGTTTGAAGCTATCTGTGAGGATTAAGGTATCTAATGGGGAGTACTAGTATTTCCCATCTAATTAATTGGGCTACTTTACATATATATGATGGTCATGTCACCTGTAATGATACAGATGGAGAAGGCTCAGGAGTCTCGGCCGCAAACCCCCAAGCCTTAGGAACATTACAATATGTTATACTGTCCTCTGATATTTTGATTTCAATCCACAGTGTCGATTAGCTATATAGGGTGTGCGAGGGAGTATAAATGGGCATATATGAACTAGAACTATAGGCGGTCAGCTGGATCCTAGCCAACAGCCCTTGTATGAAACCAAGGTATCTATAAACAAGGCTTGGTAAATACAATTGTCTAACACTTTAGGAACAAGACCTCACCTAAAACACCTGTAACCCATCGAGCTAGAATGTTGTAAAAATTGTATAGAACTGTAGCCCTCCTATATTTATACAGGAATGCATTTGTCCCTCTTGTGCATAATCAGTTTGGAAGAGAAGAGACACACTTAATCCGTGGCCTGCTGCTGTCAGCTATTATGCAAAGGGGTAGGGTGAATATAGCTATGGTGCTACAATACAGGCTTACTCAATATATCGTAGCATATATGGCAATAGCCTAACACACAAGGTATCTGCCCACATACTATCCCGCAGAGCTAAAAGTACGTCATGCACACAGGTGCTCACAGCCAACCTTACAGTACTATAAATCAATTAGCTAAATTGACAACACACAAGCTGGCGTTTTTAAGGCATGTATAAAAGTGCATCAATATATCCCACATCACCTGAACTACTAACACTTACATGTGGCTCATTAATACGGTCAGGGGAACAGTGAAAAATAAGCATATTTTAGCATGATGAACTGCAGGGCAGTAAGACAACCGGTTCTTTAGAGGTATAACAATAAAACCTTAAAGGTATAACTATCTGTAAATAAACATAAAAAGCGGTCATTAAGGAGCAGCGGCGGCCTCTATGTTGCACTCATATATATATGTCCGACAGGTATCACAAAAGGAATGTGTCTTTGTGGAAAGTCAGTCCGTTCCGCTCTGTAGGGGAAAGTGTCTCTTTATTTACTGTGACCGGGAGTGTTTCTTCTGTCGCGGGAAGTGTGATAATGGCCGGATTAACCAATGCCTTTGCTAAGGCTAGGGGAAGCATGTTGTGCACATAGTGTCTCAATGTCCATATAGTGCAGACGGAACAAGTCAACCTTTGTGGGCGCAGAACTGACACCAACCCCTGCCTCAAAGTGGACACTGCGCAACAGGCTCTGTGAACCCCAAGACCATTGCGGCGGCTCAAAAGGCAAGTCTACCGGTGAAAGTGAGTAGAGGAGTTTCACCTTGCTAGTGATGTGCCTGGGCTCATTATATGTTACTACCCGGGTATGTGGATAAGTTGTCTGCAGGGTATTCTTTAGCGTAAATTCTGAGGCCACTCTCGGGCCACCACTAAAAGAGGAGGGTTCGGGAGTAGGGTACAGACTTGGATGTTGTCGGGCTATCACTCCCCATCTTTGCGCAGGGCTCTGTGATCTGCTGTGTGACCATTGTCACGTTGTGAATCTTGGCAGCGATTATAGCTAACGAGTGCTTTCCCTCTTGAAAAATTCCACAGTGTTGCAAGATTTGGCCTGTGGCCATAACATTGTAGGTGTCCTCCCTTCTTGAGCCATCACTCCGTTCCTCCGTAGATATTCTACAGGCTGGGGGTAAGCACCGGGGCCCCGCACTACCACCCCCAACCCGTTCTAAAGAAAGAGGCTCAATGAGGTTAGGCTGCCGGGACTGATAGTTGCCATTACTACCAGGAGCTGCGTACAGCATGTCTGCCAAGCTAGCGTGGTGGGTGTCGAGTAAGTGCCTCAGCTCCTCAAGGAAGTGGGACGAGGTCTGCATAATGCAAGCTGGGTAGGGCAACCTTGAGGAGAAGTGGGTTTCCAGCTTCCTCAGAGTTAATTAGACGGTAAGAGGCCTGCGAATAAAATGTAGCGTCCTCAAGATGGCGGTTCTCTCTCCCTGCTCTATACTATTAGAGAGTAGTGGCGGGCTAGTACAGACTCGCCGGGCCCCTAACAGTCCATAACATTAACATACCAGCTCTTGGGTCTATCCATTTCAGTTTTGGTTATAAAAGAGTTACTGTAGAATGTGGAAAAAAACCCTAGATTAGGATCCTGGGCCCGGGAGCTGCACCAGAACACGTCCGACCAGCTCTGCAGTTGGCTCCGCCCCCCCTATGCGCATTTTTCAATCTCATCTTGTGTTTTATGAAGATTGTACCCCTGTCTTCTTTTTTTCTTTGTTTAAGTATGTGTGTTATTTGGAAAAATTAATAAAACAAGTTTAAAAAAAAAAAAAAAAGAAAGCTTTTTAAAAACGTCATGCTCTGTATAAATCATTCAAGAAAAATTTGGGGTTTGAGGTACCTAAACAATATTTTAGATGGAGCTTAATTCATTGGTTGTGATGAAGATGCGCTGTAACTTACTTTTTAATCTAGCCGTGCCCTTCTAATACCCGCGCTTCAGCCACCCACTTCAAAAGTAATTTTTTTTTTTTGGTTAGCCAAAGCAGGAGATGCAAGCGGAGGATCAGCGTTATGTTTACCATAACACAAAGGTAAGTATTTTCGAAAATACGCCTCTTTGTAAACTTTAATGAATTAAAGTGCCCCTGTTTTTAAGATTATTATTTGATACTGTGTGTGTTAAAGTTTACTTTCACTTTAACACACAGTAAGCCTGTTTGATCATTTTTACTCTATATAAACCGTAGTAATTTGTTGTCTGCTTATTGTGTTATCTTATGCTCCTCCACGGTAAAATCTGAGTTTAGTGTTTTAAATTATTTTCTCGGCCATAAAAAATTGGTATGGGGTTTCAGATGCAGGCTACCAACAATACTGCATTGTTTATGTATCCAGGAACAAAAAGGGAAGCCAAATGTTGGGGTGTAAAGTCCCTGTTTTCCCCAAAAACTTTCCCCAGCCAGCTCACCTACATGATCTATTGTATGGAACCCTTAGGCTACAGGTTTTTATACATTTGTAACTGTTTACTGTACACAGACACTTAAAGTGAAGGTAAACTTTGATGAATGAAAGCCCATTTTTAAAAAAATACTATTAAAAACAGGGGCACTTTCATTCATCAAAGTTTACAAAGCAGCCATTTTGATTAAAAACTTTTTTTTTTTCTTTTCACAGCCAGAGCAGCTTCCCCCTCCTGGAAATCCTCTCTTCACACATCAGCAATGACTAATCCGGCTTCCTCCAATCACAGCATGGCCTCAGGCAATGACTACCCTGGGGGGAAAGCCGTGATTGGAGGAAGCCGGATTAGTCATTGCTAACATGTGAAGAGAGGATTTCCAGGAGGGGGAAGCTGCTCTGGCTGTGAAAAGAAAAAAGGTAAGTTTTTAATCAGAATGACTGCTTTGTAAACTTTGATGAATGAAAGGGCCCCTGTTTTTAATAGTATTTTTAAACAACTGGCTTTCATTCACCAAAGTTTACCTTCACTTTAAAGCAACCCTGTCAGTACCCACTGTACAAACTGCTGAGAAAATAATGTTCCTACAGCACAGCCTTAAAGGGCAGCTCAATGCTTAGTCACACAGTCTTAAAAGGGACAGACAAAAACCCACACATTTAAAGTGAATGTATAGTTGAATGCATGAGTGCCCATTTTTTAAAAATACAATTAAAAACAGGGGCACTTTCATTCATTAAACTTTACATTGCAGTGTTCAGTTGTTTTTTCGTTTTGTTTTTTAAATACTTCTTCTTCAGGAAACCCAGACTGCAATCCTCCACCCGCAGCTCCTCTGTACTTAGCACTTCAATGACGAAACCGGCTTCCTCCAATCATGGCGTGGCCTCACGAGATGAACGCTCTGGGGTGCATGCCACGATCGGAGGAAGCCGGTTTCATCATTGCTGAGGTAAGTACAGAGGAGCTGCGGGCGGAGGATCGCGGTCTGTGTTTGCTAAAGAAAAAAGTATTTAAACGCTGCAATGTAAAGTTTAATGAATGAAAGTGCCCTAGTTTTTAATAGTATTTTTAAAAACCGGGCATTCATTCAACTTTACATTCACTTTAAAGGGTCAACTCCCACCACACGCACACAATCTTAAAAGGGACAGATCACAGTAATAGTCACATAGCGCAACCTTAAAGGGACACGAAACACATTTTTCTTTCTTTCATGATATAGAAAGAGCATGCACTTTTAAACAACTTTCTAATTTACTTCTCTTATTTAATTTGTTTTATTCTCTTGATATTCCTTGCTAAAAAGCATATCTAGATACTTAGGCTTAGTAGCTGCTGATTGGTTGTTGCACTTAGAAGCCTCATGTGATTGGCTCACCCATGTGCATTGCTTTTTCTAAAACTAAGGATATCTAAAAAAATGAAGCAAAATAAATAATAGAAGTAAATTGGATTGTTGTTTAAATTTGTAATCTCTTTCTGAATCATGAAAGAAAATTTTTGGCTTTAGTGTCCATTTAAAGGGCAGCTCGGCACCTAACAGTGTTAAAGGGGCAGGCTCACACAACCATTGGTGAGTAAACTCACACCACATGCACAGTCTTAAAGTGAATGTCAACTTAACGCAACTGTCCCACAACATTGGATAGACTTTGCAAAACGAGCATGGGTTTAATTAATCAAATTTCTCATATTTCAGTATTTTTTTTAAATTTTTACCTCTCAGCCGATAAGCACAGCTCTCTCGCCCGCCATTTTGTCTAATTGATTGACAGATGATGATTCTTAAAAGAACTAATCCTTGTTTCCCCCGGGGCCGTGAAGTTTATGCACAGGGGCTGAATGGCGGGAGAGCTGTGCTTAACGTCAGTGCGCTAAAAAGGTAAAAATTGTACGAAATATAACAAATTTGATTAATTAAACCTATGCTCATTTTTGCAAAGTCTATCCAATGCCGTGGGGCAGTTGCGTTAAGTTAACATTTACTTTAAAGGGAGAGATAACAGTATGCAGCCTCACGCAACGGACACAGCCTTAAAGAGATGCTCTGTCCTAAAGGGACAAGGACGCGTGCACTGACACAGCAGACATTTTTAATGGTACAGGTGCACAAACACAGCGCACACAGCCTTAAAGGGACACTGTATCCAAATTTTTTCTTTTGTGATTCAGATAGAGCATGACATTTTTTTTTTTTATAATAATTTTTATTATATGTTTCAACACATTTATACATTTTCATATATTTTCAAAGAGACAAGTAAAAAGAATAACTAAACATTTGAAAACCAGACTTCCCTAGAAAGTCCACAAAATATTAAAATATTATAGATATAAACATAAAGAAAAGAAAAATAAGCTACAAATATCTTATGAGCTATTCTGATCTCTGTTAACTTGATTAATAAATTTCAATCTGTTAACCCTTGATCTCTGAAGTTTTTCTGTTGAAATATTTTTTCTCATCCTTTCTCCTCCTGTGTTGTCCCAATTCAGACAACTACTAACTAAACAAAGCAAATAATAAAAAATAAAAAAAAAAAAGGGGGGGGGAATTTTCCTCATTCTTCCCCTCCCCTACTGTTCGCCTGTGTTTTAACCAGTTACCATATCCCCAGTAGGACCAACTCTGTGTTTTGAAAGGGAAATATAATATATTCTATTTCTGTAGTCGGGAGGGATTTAATAAATGGTGCCCATTTACTAAAGAATTTCTTAGTGTCAGATTCATTATTGATATTCGTGTCACGTTGTTCTAGGATACATTGTTTTTTAAGGTAATTTTTCAGTTCAACTACACTGGGTATTTCTTTCGTTTTCCATTTTTTAAATATTAAATATCTCGCTGCCAAGATAGAGATACTGACATTTAGTTGTTGTTCTTTATAGTTATCGAAGCAGAACACAACCAAGTCTACTGACAACTCCAGAGGAGAGATTTTGAGAGAGGTATTGATCCAGAATTCGAGTTTGCGCCAGAATTGCCTAATCAGAGGGCAGTTAAAAAGCATATGTATAAGATCGGCCGCAGCCAAGGAACATTTAGAAAAGTTTATGTTCTGAAACTTATGACTTTTTTCTGGTGTATAGTGGAATTTGTGTAATAACTTAAGGTGTGCTTCTCTCCATGTCGCTGAGAGGGTGGCCTGTGCCACTTTTTGTATAGATTTTTGGATAAATTTGTGGTCAATGTGTTCCTGAACCAAGATTAGTCTCCAATCTTGAGCAACTTTCTTTAGCGTATGTCTCCTTTCTACAGCTCCTAAAAGATAATAACAGTACGAAATAGACATACGACCCTTCTTAACTAGCGTAAGCCAGTCCTCTAGATCTCCCAATTCCCATTGCCACTCTCCCTCCCTCATTAGCTCCAATGCATAGTGCCTTACTTGTAGAAACGCGAAGAAGTCCTTATTAGAGAGATTAAAACTATGTTTAATTTCTTCAAATGTTTTGATGCATTTGTTCTCTTTATCGATAAATTGTATAATCGTATTTAGTCCAGCTGATTGCCAGTTCTTAAAAATCACGGAGTCTAATCCAACTTGGAATAATGGGTTCCCCATTAGGGGGAGGTGTTTAGAGACCTTACAGTTTAAAGAGAGGAGCTTCCCTATTTTCCACCAGGCCTTTAATGGGTTAAAGATCATCTTGAGTTTCTTAATGCTGAGTGGCAGACCTTTGGGATCGCAATGCAGCAATGCACATGGGAGATATGAGTCGCAGATGCTTTCTAGAGCATGACATTTTAAGCAACTTTCTAATTTACTCCTATTATCAAATTTTCTTCATTCTCTTGGTATCTTTATTTGAACTGCAAGAATGTAAGTTTAGATGCCGGCCCATTTTTGGTGAACAACCTAGGTTGTCCTTGCTGATTGGTGGATAAATTCATCCACCAATAAAAAGTGCTGTCCAGAGTACTGAAACAAACAAAAAACTTAGATGCCTTCTTTTTCAAATAAAGATAGCAAGAGAACAAAGAAAAAATGCTAATAGGAGTAAATTAGAAAGTTGCTTAAAACTGCATGCTCTATCTGAATCACAAAAGAAAAAAAATTTGGGTTCAGTGTCTCTTTAACGGCACAGATCACATCACACTTGCACCGTCTTAAAGGCACGGACATACTCACATAATACACACAGCCTTAAAGCACACCCAAATGTAGTCTTACAAGGACAGAACACAGCATGCACAAACACATACGGTGCACCTACCACACACAGCCTTCAAAGGACATCTCACACCACCCGCACACTGTCTTAATAGTACAGGCACACACACACTACACGCATCCTCAAAGGAACAGATCACACCATGTGCACACAAACTTAAAATGGCTGGCACACTAACACAATACACACAACTTTAAAGCACACCCAAAAACACATGGACCAAAAGCAGCACTCATAAACAGACACATCACACACAACCTTAAAGGGCCATTAAACCCAAAATCTTTCTTTCATGATTCAGATAAAATATACAAATTTTAACAACATTACAATTTACTTCTATTATTTATTTTGCTTCATTTTTTAGATATCCTTATTTGAAGAAAAAGCAATGCACATGGGTGAGCCAATCACATGAGGCTTCTATGTGCAGCAACCAATCAGCAGCTACTGAGCATATCTAGATATGCTTTTCAGCAAAGAATATCAAGAGAATAAAACAAATTAGATAATATAAGTAAATTAGAAAGAAGTTTAAGTTTGCATTCTCTTTCTAAATCATGAAAGAAAAAATTTGTGTTTCATGTCCCTTTAAATAGCTTGTCCCTTTATGCTTGTACATTTAAGACCGTGTGCATGTGGTGTGGATTTTTAAAACTATGTGTGTGTGTGAGTGAGAGAGCCTGTAGCACTGACTTGAGGGATGAGCTGTCCCTTTAAAGCGGTGTTTGATGTGTTTGTTTAAGTTCTGTTTTTGGTCCATGCGTTTTTTAGGTGTGCTTTAAAGTTATGTGTATTGTATGAGTGTGCCAGTCTTAAGTTTTTGTGCACATGGTGTGAGCTGTTCCTTTGAGGATGTGTACACTGTGTGTGTGCCTGTACCATTAAGACAGTTAGTGGTTGGTGTGAGACGTCCCATCTAAGCTGTGTGTGCTAAGTGCACCGTATGTGTTTGTGCATGCTGTGATCTGTCCCTATAAGACTACATTTGGGTATGCTTTAAGGCTATGTGCATTGTGTGAGTGTGTCCATGCCTTTAAGACTGTGCAAGCGTGATGTGATCTGTGCATTTAAAGGGACATTCTAGTCAAAATTTAAATGCACATAGATGTATTACATCTTTGAATAGAAACATATTTGCAATATACATGTACAGTATTGGCAAAGATGCTTCTAGTAAAAGTTATCGCTGTTTTAGTGTTAGAATTTTTCTCTGTGTGTGCATGTGAAGCATAGATTATCACTGGGGCTTGTATCATGTCAGCAATTAACAAATTGAGTAATTACCAGATGGTGCAAGAACCTTAGGCTCTCTGAGCAAGTGCTGTGTTTAAAATGCTGGTGCACGGAGCATACACTTTTGAAACAGCTATAGCTTTTATTAGAAGCATTTTTGCTAATGCATATATATTACAAAATTGCTTCTGTTCAATACCGAAATGCACCCATGTGGTTTCCAATTTTGGCTGGAATATCCCTTTAAGGCTGTGTGCTGTGTTTGTGCACCTGTACCATTAAGACTGTGTGCGTGTGGTGTAAGCTACCCCTTTAAAGGCTGTATGTGTGTCTGTCACTTTAAGACTGAGTGCACCTTTAAGGCTTTGTGTATTTGGGTGTGCTTAAAAGCCTGTGCATGGTGTGAGATGTTCCTTTAAGGCTGTGTGTATGTTGGGCAAGTTGTCTTTTAAAGGCTGTGAGTGTATACATGTGTCCCTGTCCCTTTAAGACAGTGTGTGGATGTATACTGTTATTGCTCCCTTTAAAACTGTGCGTGTGGTGTGAATTTACCTCCTAAAGGTTGTGTGTGCCTGTCCCTTTAAGACTGTGCGAACAAGTTCCAAGCTGCCCTTTAAAGTTGCACTGTGTGAACATTACTGTGATCTGTCCCTTTAAGACTGTGTGTGTGTGTGTGTGTGTGGACTGTGGTGGGAGTTGTTCCGTTAGAGGCTGTGAGTGATGTGTGTGTTCGCACATGCCCCTGTCCCATTCAGATAGAGCGTCCCTTTAAGTCTGAGTGTGTTGCGTGCAGATGCATAATGTTATTGCTCCCTTTAAGACTGTGTGTATGGTGTGAGTTACCCAATAAAGATTTGTGCTTGCCCCTTTAAGAATGTGTGAGCAGGTTCCATGCCGCCCTTTAAGGTTAAAACACAGAAAAAAAAAGTGGCACAGCTAACGCTGCTATCTCCAAATTACTCTAATGTAAATAAACAGTCCTAGATTGTAGGAGTTATACATAATATATATTTATTAACTATTATAAAAATACAATGATAAAACTGAGATAATGTTATTAGGACACTGGTGTCTAAAAATTATATTCAATAAAAACAAAATATTATGATAAAATCAAGGAATGGATAATGCAATTATCCTATTCTCTTGGATAAATTGGTGCGTACTATGTTATCCCACTGGATCAATATAGTATAATGTCCTGGCAATACAAATATCAATATTCCCACAATAAGTGTCTATTTATTCAAATGTGGCATTAGATATTGAGCATATGACGTGTATTACTCACGTAGTGGATCACTATCCTCCATTGATGTTCTTGGTCGGCGAATACTTTCCTTTTATTCGTTCTTGGTTACATGTGTTAGAGTTGCTGCAAATTTGCAGGTGGTGAGTCAGGTGCAGCTGGTGGGGTGTCCTGGTCAAGTATCTTTACTTTTTTACAGAACCTCCGTTACAACCAGCTTCAGTGTGCAATCCAGTCTCAGGTATTCTACGCGTTTCGGCTTGTCAGCATAAAGACTCTTTATGGGAGTAATAGTTTTTTGGGTAGGCCTGATTTCCAAATTATCTCTCCTGGATTGATATATCACTTGTTGCTTTAACTCTATGCCCTTTAATGGGACAGTATACACTAATTTTCATATAACTGCATGTAATAGACACTACTATAAAGAATAAGATGCACAGATACTGATATAAAAATCTAGTATAAAACTGTTTAAAAACTTACTTAGAAGCTCTCAGTTTAGCTCTGTTAAAAAGGTAGCTGGAAAGCCCACTGCAAGTGGGAAATAAGACACTCCCCCCTCTTTTGCATATGAAAATACCCTTTACACAGGAGCAAGATGGAGTAGGTAGCTGACAGTATTCTTATAAAACTTTGGGGCTTGGTTAGGAGTCTGAAAATCAGAGCAATGTTATTTAAAAATAAGCAAAACTATACAATTTAAAAAAAAAAAAAAAACTGTATGGGCTAGATAAATAGATCATCAACAAAACATTTCTGCAAAGAAAAAATGAGTGTATAATGGCCCTTTAAGGTTGCGCTGTGTGAACATTGGTTATCTGTACCTTTAGAACTGTGTGCGTGTGGTGGGAGTTGTCCCTTTAAAGTGAGTGACGTGTGTGTGCATGCATGTGTCCCTGTCCCTTTAAGGTTGTGTGTGTGTTGTGTGCAGATGCATAATGTTATCGCTCCCTTTAAGACTGTATGTGTGGTGTGAGTTACCCAATAAAGGTTGTGTGTACTTGCCCATTTAAGACTATGTGTGCAGGTACCAAGCTACCCTTTAAGGCTGTGCTGTGTGACAATTACTGTGATCTGTCCCTTTAAGAGTGTGTGTGTGTGGTGCAAGTTGTGTGTGCATGCGTGCTCCTATCCCTTTAAGACAGAGCATCTCATTACGGCTGTGTGAGGATGCATACTGTGATCTGTACCTTTAAGATTGTGTGCGTGTGGTGGGAGTTGACCCTTTAAATGCTGTTTGGGTTTTTGCCTGTCTCTTTAAGACTGTGTGACTATTGAGCAGCTGCCCTTTAAAGGGCCACTAAACCCAAAATCTTTCTTTCATGATTCAGATAGAGAATAGAAATTTAAACATTACAATTTACTTCCATTATTTATTTTGCTTCATTTTTTAAATATCCTTAGTTGAAGAAAAAGCAATGCGCATGGTGAGCCAATCACTCAAGGCTTCTATGTGCAGCAACCAATCAGCAGCTAGTGAGCATATCTAGATATGCTTTTCATCAAAGAATATCAAGAGAATAAAACAAATTAGATAATATAAGTACATTAGAAAGATGCTTAAAATTGCATTCTCTTTCTGAATCATAAAAGAAAAAATGTGGGTGGCATGTCCCTTTAAGGCTGTGCTGTAGGAACATTATTTTCTCAGCAGTTTGTACAGTAGGTACTGACAGGGTTGCTGCGTACGTACGGTAAACAGTTACAACAATTGTATAAAAACCTGTAGGCTACGCTCAGCTGGCTGCGTGTTTCATAACAATAGATCATGTGGGTGAGCAGAGCCGACAGGGGAAAGTCTATGGGGAAAACAGGGACTTTACAACCCAACATTTGTCTCCCCTTTTACGCCGCAGTATTGTTAATAAACCTCATCTGAGTAATGCTGAGTATGGCCGAGAAAATCATTTAGGTTAGAACGCTAAACTCATTACCTACTCTCATTTCATTTCTTGTCAACAGCTACTAAACTGTGCTGATGCTTTACAAATAAATATATCATGATAGAGGAGTTTAGGTTTAAGCCAGTGAAGAATAAAGCACCAATAAATATTTATAACAGCATTTCATAAACCTAGATTTTTGTCTTCTAGTAGTGTCTTCACTTCCACAATTCCGTGTCATGGAAATTTGCAAATTAACTAACAAAACTTTGAGGTCCTCTCATTTTATACCGATATATTCACTAATAGCAAAAACATTATCAGAATGACGTCACCTGGTATCCCTCCGCCAGTGATACGCCCCTTCTTGCTACAGATCTATGGCTGAGGTAAGTGTATGTATTAGCTGTCTGGGCTGTCCCACTCGACATTCGGGGGGTGTATTTTCCATTGATTACAGCAGGGGCTTAAGGGCGTGCACGCTTAAAAATAAATAAAAAATGTAATATTATTGTGATTGTCACAGGACTAGACGCAAATACAGTTTATTTGCGCACTTCCTCGAGAAACCTTACAGACGCTGCAAATTATGCGTGTGATTAGATACAACATATATCGATAGGGACACTCAACTCAAGTACATTCATTTAATGGACCTGCTTCTGTAAAGAGTGGGGGACATTTTACATGTTTTTATGTGAGCTTGTCCTCTAATAAAGTAATGGAAGTATCAGCCAGTGACAGTCGCTGGTTGTACTGTACTAGACATACACTAATTGCTTTAAAATCAACAGTTTAATCATACCTTTTTTATGCAGATGTTTTTGTTGTTGTTGGACATACATGCTGTATATTTCCTCCATTCACTTTGGTGTCAGCTGTTCACGGTCTGTTTGAGACAGCTGGTACATTTAGTATAATGTCTGTTTCTTTATTTGTGAGGTATGGCTGTATTTAAAGGGACATACAACAAGTTGGGATAGAGACAAAATATAATAATATGTACTTAAATTACTTTACCTGCAAATTTATACTGCAGTGCCTCGCCATTAAAGTGAAGGTAAAGTTTTTAAGATTTGAACACCTTGATGCATCCAGTAATAACAGAATAAGTTGATCACTAAGTTTATTTGAATATAATTTAGCTTTTTTAATATTTTTTTATGAAAGTAATCTCTGTACCGTTTTCATGTAAACTCCTCCCCACCTCTATTTCCGGATTTTAAAGGCTCTTACGTATAGAGCGGTCCCACCCGCTGTATACGCATCTCGAAAGCGCGTGCATGACTATCATAAGTATTGCGCATGCGCAAATCGACGCTTTCTATTACTAATGCACGTGCGATAATCTATGATCTCTCCAACCAATGCGCAATTGCGCATACTTTAATTGCGGTTTGCAACATAGCATGGAAGGAATAACTAGACTGTATTCTTTCAGTGCTATGTTGTGCGGTCGAGTGAGCGGCATCATTTTTTATGCGTCACCAGATCCCAACTGCAAATAATATACATAAATAATAATGTCCGTAACAAACCAATGTGACGTAATGTGGGCGGTACGGCTTAAATCTATTACGCCTGCGAGAAATGGGGGCGCGCTTAGAGATCAAGATAGTGAATTACACAGTTGCGCATGCGCTGTCTAAATAGGAGGGCGGGTGACGTAGGCAGACGGCCGCATAACGGCCAGAATTTCAATAGGTTGTTGGGAGAAAGTGATCGTAAAATTAAAAAGAAAAAAAAACAGGATGATTTTAAAAAACTCAGAAAATATATATTTCAGACGGCGATAACTTTATTTCAAGCTGCATTCAGAGAAGATGATGAATAAAACTTATGTTATTTTGGGAGAGAGAATTGAATAAAAGTTAGACATACAGTTAACTTAAAGGGACAGTCAACACCAGAATTTTTGTTGTTTAAAAAGAAAGATAATCCCTTTTACCCATTCCCCAGTTTTGCATAACCAACACAGTTATAATAATACATGTTTTACCTCTGTAATTATCTTGTATCTAAGCCTTTGCTTGACTGCCCCCTTATTTCAGTTCTTTTGACAGACATGCAGTTTAGCCAATCAGTGCTCACTCCTAGGTCACTTTACGTGCATGAGCTCAATGTTATCTATATGAAACATGTGAACTAATGCCCTCTAGTGGTCAAAATGTATTCAGATTAGAGGCAGTCTTCAAGGTCTAAGAAATTAGCATATGAACCTCCTAGGTTTAGCTTTCAACTAAGAATACCAAGAGAACAAAGCAAAATTGGTGATAAAAGTAAATTGGGAAGTTGTTTAAAATTGCATGCCCTATTTAAATCATGAAAGTTTTTTTGGACTTGACTGTCCCGTTAACCTTCACTTTAACCCTTTCTTATAATTTCTGAATTGTAAAGCTTAAACTCTCCCCACACAATTCCTTTTATGGCTGTATCTATATCAATGGTTGCTTTTGGTAGAATACAAAAGTGAATAGGGATTATCTGCTGGAGCATGCCTAGAAGCTGTGAGCACATTGAAATACAATGCTTGTGTCTAAACACTGATAAAAGAGGTGGGGGGTGGAGTTGTCTGCTCCAGGCAGCTTAGCTATGTCATTCATTTTGCTTATTTTTGAAAATGATTTTAAAATACTTGCCAGCAATTTTTAAACAATTTTTTCAAGCAAACTATTTTTAATTCATTTGCCCTTTAGGATATGCACAGATCTCAACCTGTTTTATGTCCCTTTAAAGGGACAGTAAACATTTTGTGATTTTAATATGTCTAGTTATGCATAATAACTAAACAACTTTAAAATATAGTTTCATTATTTCCTTTGTCTTTTTTTTCATGTAATTTAGCTCTGGAAATTGTGGCTTTTCTTTTTATTTCATGGCTGAGAAAGCACACTGCAGACTCTCAATGCCAACCCTGGTAAATACCTGTCCCTAACTGGATTTAACACATGACCACTGCAACACAATGCAGTTTATACTAACATAATAACTGTGGCTATCCTTGTTAGCTGCAGGCTGAAGCCCATATTGGCTCATCCAAGTAAGGCAAGTCATGGTTGGAGTTTGGTTATTGAAATAAATTGCAGGAAACAAGGTTTTAAAAATGTTTAGACTTGGCTGCTGAGTTATTCTATAACAAGACAACAATGTAATCACAAGGTGTTTACTGCCCGGCAATAATTATTTAAATCCCTTAGCATTAAAAAGACAGTAAAGTTAAAGGGACAATCCAGCCAAAATTAGAATCCACATGGATGCATTTCAGTTTTCAATATAAGCATTTTTGTAATATAGATGCATTAGCAAAAAATGCTTCTAATAAAAGCTATAGCTGTTTCAAAAGTGTATTTAAGTATGCACCGTGCACCAGCATTTTAAATACAGCACTTGCTCAGAGAGCCTAAGTTGCTTGTACCATCTGGTAATGATTTGTTAATTGCTGACATGATACAAGCCCCACTTGCTCTCTGAGCAGCTACAGTATTTAAAATTCTGGTTCACTAAGAATATCCAGCTATGCTTCACATGCATGTGCAGAGAAAAATGTTAACACTTAAACAGTGATAACTTTTACTAGAAGCATGTTTGCTAATTCATGTATATTGCAAATATGTTTCTGATCAAAGATGTTATTCATCTATGTGCACTTAAATTTTGACTGGAATGTCCCTTTAACCCCTTACCGACCAAGGACATGTCAGGCATGTCCTACAAAAAGTGTCAGTTAGGGACCAAGGATGAAATTGAGGACAATTGGGTATACAATGGCACTACTGAGGCTGGGCCCCCTAAAATTAAATATTTCTCAGGCGAAACTATGCTACGCCAATGATCTAAAGTGCAAATCGGGGAGAGGTGCTGTACAGCAATTTTAATGTAACAGACTAATGAGGGAAGAGCCCCCAAAGGCTGCACTAGTAGCACTCAAAGCTAGGACTAAAAAATGGAGAAACTGGAAAGGTTAAAATATAACTTTTATTAAGGTTATGTTAAAAGTATGGGACCCAGTGTGTGAACATATAAAAACAACTAATGATCCATTGCCTGGATTCCTGTTAATCAATAAGTATTGCCTATGATAAATGTTAAATCCAACGAGGAATCCACACTGTACGGGTATTGTCTAGAGTAAAGACATAGTATTCTATCACTTGTAAGATAAAGTTACATTGATATTGTAGCCTAATTCAGAGAAAAGAAGCTATACTAGATATTCAGTACATTAGGTTTAATGTACCAGGTTTAATATAAGTCTAGTACCGCAATATGTACTCCTGTGTTCAACAGATGTGTATGGTTCCCATTATCATCTTCATCCAGTTGAATATGAGTATAGAGTTATAGGAAAACCTGCTATACTGATGGATTGGATATTGTGTAGTGCTTCAACACGTAAATATACGTTTTTGTGTATCACTTTAACTTGAAGGTAACAGTGAAATTGTCGGCACATGTGTGTTCTCTTGTTTTATAGTCACAAAGGATTTAGGTCACCACCATATTTCTTATTTGCCGGTATTAGTAATAGTGTTAAGTTAGAGTATAAATACACCTTATAAATTCTTATGCCTCTGGTTCTGCAGTGGCTGCCATATCATTCTATATATGTTTGACACTAATTTAGAGCAAATTTATTTATGATTGTAGGTAACTGTAATCAGCCCTTGCTCTAATATTGGCGTTTGCTGCCCCTGCTTTCACTAATACTGGATCTGCAGGCACTATCAATGTGTATACTCTCTTCTGTTTGAATGGTTTAGTGCAGTGCGCTCTTATAGTGTGTATGTGAGAGAGCTTGGGAGCTAGGTGGAAATATCCGGTTAGCCCCTCTATGCAAATATTGTGGAACAACACTGTGCTTCCTTCTCTATTGGACACGCTGCTAGAGCTTACCAGTTATGTTTATAATTGTAGGTAACCGTATTATGTTATTATATAAGCGTATGCTACCCCAGCTTCCACAGATACTATCTATGTATACACTGATTCTATTAAGACTGCTTTCTACTCCTGTAGTGTATGTGTGAGAGAGCTTGGGAGCTGGGTTTCTGTTGCCGGGTTAATCCTGCTGTGCAGGTACTGAGAAACAACCCTGGAGGACTTCCGTTGAGGGAGGAGTTTTGCAGTTTACCTGCATGCCGGTGTAGTGAGAGGACGCCGCATCATCAGCTCCCCACTCTTCGCCACTTACCTGGGAAAGCTTGCTGAGGTGTTCAAGTGTGGCACTCTGCAGGGTTACGACCTGCACGAGAGTTTGAAGTCTTGAGAAGCCATTCCGGCTTGCGACTGCATTTCAGTGCACTTTTAATTTTCCCTACAAGAAGGGATAACCGAGAGTATCAGAGGTGGCCGAAAAAGGACCTGCTTTGAATGGCTAACTGGTCACGCATCGGTCTCCTTCAGGCATAGTCAGTAGTGCGGGCAAGAGTGTCAAGAGGAAATTTCCAGAGCCGGGGCTCGGGCGTGTTTTTGGACGCTTACTGGTAAATATCAGAGGTAAGCTTATGTCGCTGCCCCTTAAGACTCCAGGCTTGTCTGAATGAAATATTAACAGGTGTCTGGCTGTTTATTTCTGGTCGGAGGATTGGGTCCACAGCCTCCATAGGTTAAACTTCCCTGCGGGTCTTGAATGCCCAGTGGGTTCAGCTGTTGGAAGGGGCAAGTTATTTGCTCAGTATCGATAGAGCGGCATTATATTAAAGTCCTAAGCATAAAAGGCTGGCTCAAACACAACAGATATGACATCTTGAGGGAGATCCGCAGTTGACAAGGGAGCGGTGCAGTTTACCGGTTCAGCGGCACAGTGAGAGGACGCCAACCCTTCTTTTCTTGTTTTTTTTCCTGCCTTCTCTTATCCTGGGATAAAGAGTCATAACAGCTGGGAGCTCCCAAGAGGGCAGGATCGACTGGAGTTAGTGCCGTTGTGAAACCTACACAGATAAGTGAACTCACTTGGTCTGCTTCCGTTACTTGCAGGAGGTGACTCCGGATAAATTGGTTTATAAAATGTTAAGGATGCCCTGCACCACCAGCTGCTAAAAGTTTCATCAGTGGGTTGGTGTCTCCATAAGATTAAGGTACAATCGTAACTTGTCTATTGCAGTCCTGCTGTTAGCGGACTTTGTAAAGCGAGACATTATCTAGCCAGGTGTTGAAGCAGATAAAGCCCCTGAAGCTTGCTAATAACTTACTGCTATTTAGTGGTAAACAGGTTGGCACTTGGGGGACAAAGAAAAAAATAAAGGGAAAAAAAGAGGCAGACTTTGTTTTGAGCTATATATGATTGGCGGCAGCCTTATTAGAGTCTCATAACAGTGCTATCTGGGTTATTCAGATTTAATTAAAGCTGCTAGGGAAAGACGCTTTGCTACACATGAGAAGTGGTTGTGTTTCTTTAGCTGTTGATATGCTGAACTCTGGATACATATGTCTTTTGAATTTTATGTTATAGGTTTAACATCTTTCTTTGCTACATTAAGAATTGTAACAGCTTTTCTATGGTTTAAAAATGCTAACTAAATTGAAGGGAATGTATTTTTGTTATGTATAGAGATTTTCTGGCTGAGCAGTATAATATCTACCTTTTGACTATTGTTTTTGTAAGATTTAAATCAAATATTGAACAAAACCTACAGGGAGTGCAGAATTATTAGGCAAGTTGTATTTTTGAGGATTAATTTTATTATTGAACAACAACCATGTTCTCAATGAACCCAAAAAACTCATTAATATCAAAGCTGAATAGTTTTGGAAGTAGTTTTTAGTTTGTTTTTAGTTATAGCTATTTTAGGGGGATATCTGTGTGTGCAGGTGACTATTACTGTGCATAATTATTAGGCAACTTAACAAAAAACAAATATATACCCATTTCAATTATTTATTTTTACCAGTGAAACCAATATAACATCTCAACATTCACAAATATACATTTCTGACATTCAAAAACAAAACAAAAACAAATCAGTGACCAATATAGCCACCTTTCTTTGCAAGGAGATTCAAAAGCCTGCCATCCATGGATTCTGTCAGTGTTTTGATCTGTTCACCATCAACATTGCGTGCAGCAGCAACCAAAGCCTCCCAGACACTGTTCAGAGAGGTGTACTGTTTTCCCTCCTTGTAAATTTCACATTTGATGATGGACCACAGGTTCTCAATGGGGTTCAGATCAGGTGAACAAGGAGGCCATGTCATTAGATTTTCTTCTTTTATACCCTTTCTTGCCAGCCACGCTGTGGAGTACTTGGACGCGTGTGATGGAGCATTGTCCTGCATGAAAATCATGTTTTTCTTGAAGGATGCAGACTTCTTCCTGTACCACTGCTTGAAGAAGGTGTCTTCCAGAAACTGGCAGTAGGACTGGGAGTTGAGCTTGACTCCATCCTCAACCCGAAAAGGCCCCACAAGCTCATCTTTGATGATACCAGCCCAAACCAGTACTCCACCTCCACCTTGCTGGCGTCTGAGTCGGACTGGAGCTCTCTGCCCTTTACCAATCCAGCCACGGGCCCATCCATCTGGCCCATCAAGACTCACTCTCATTTCATCAGTCCATAAAACCTTAGAAAAATCAGTCTTGAGATATTTCTTGGCCCAGTCTTGACGTTTCAGCTTGTGTGTCTTGTTCAGTGGTGGTCGTCTTTCAGCCTTTCTTACCTTGGCCATGTCTCTGAGTATTGCACACCTTGTGCTTTTGGGCACTCCAGTGATGTTGCAGCTCTGAAATATGGCCAAACTGGTGGCAAGTGGCATCTTGGCAGCTGCACGCTTGACTTTTCTCAGTTCATGGGCAGTTATTTTGCGCCTTGGTTTTTCCACACGCTTCTTGCGACCCTGTTGACTATTTTGAATGAAACGCTTGATTGTTCGATGATCACGCTTCAGAAGCTTTGCAATTTTAAGAGTGCTGCATCCCTCTGCAAGATATCTCACTATTTTTGACTTTTCTGAGCCTGTCAAGTCCTTCTTTTGACCCATTTTGCCAAAGGAAAGGAAGTTGCCTAATAATTATGCACACCTGATATAGGGTGTTGATGTCATTAGACCACACCCCTTCTCATTACAGAGATGCACATCACCTAATATGCTTAATTGGTAGTAGGCTTTCGAGCCTATACAGCTTGGAGTAAGACAACATGCATAAAGAGGATGATGTGGTCAAAATACTAATTTGCCTAATAATTCTGCACTCCCTGTAGAGAGGTTAGCTAATCTGCAAAGATTAAAGGTAATATATTCTTTCTTTTTTTTTCTTTTCTTCTCCTCTTTTGTCCTTTTCTTTTTGTTTGCTATAACATGACTGAAGTGTAGTTAAAATGTTTGATATCATGTTTGTGCTTTCCAGATAGTTAGAGGACTACTTATTAAACTCTTAGATAGAATTGTCAATCTTAGGGAGTGATAAGAATTAGAGTTTTCGTGTTACGTTATTGTGGGTAAAGATCAGACCACGATTATACTTACCCTATGTATGTTTTTGTTTTTTTTAGAGGATTGTCACTTATGTACAAGTTGAGCCTGATATATTACAGGGGTATATACTATAATACACAAGTGTAACAATTACCAAGGGGGTGTACACTACAGAGACCATTCTGGTATAATAGCGGGTATTTACTAGTTCTATTTGCAGAGGCTTATTTCATGTTCTATTAATTTTCACTTAGATCACCCCCTTTTTTTATGTACATAAGGTACTTGTAGTGGCATATAATTTTGCCATAGTTTTTTGTAGGAGCACAGGAGTGTGTGCTTGGTTATATAAGTATATTATTTCTATGCTAGTTTCTCATATTCCTAGGTGCATACTCCTAATAAGAATTGAGAATATCACATAGGAGGGGTTGGGTCCCCTCCCCATTTTTTTTTTTTTCTCACGTGAGTTGGTTGTGTGCTTACTTTTTCACTTAAAAATGTATGGATACATTTATAACACAGGGGAAACCCTCCTCACCTAAAATGCCAATTAAAGCTAAAGATAAAAGAGCTAAAGTGCCCGATCCTAGTTTAGATACCACGGTAGAGACGATGGCCAATGTGGTTGACACCCAGTCTTTGATTTCACAACTATCTGAATTATGTACGCCCCAATTTGACATGATCAAAAAGGAGTTGGGCTTAATTTCTTCGGAGATTTCTGTTTTGTCAGCAGAGGTAAGGCAGTTTTGCAGAATGCAAGAGGCAGAAAGCAGGATTTCTGATTTGGAAGATCAAGTTAGTGCCCAAGGAAGTATAATAGCCCAACAAGATTCCAAAATTATCAACTTACAAGGGCGGCTAGATGATCTTGAAGATCGGGCAAGACGAAATAACATCAGAATTGTGGGTCTCCCTGAGTCTGCGGAATTTGAAGATCTATTAAAGTTTACTTCTCTATTATTGCCGCAGAGGCTGGGCGTCCCACAGTCGATGTTACCTATCATGATTGAGAGAGCCCATAGAATTGGTCCTAAGAAATCCTCTGTTGAAGGGCAGGGTAGGAATAGAATGTGTATTTGTAAAGTACTAAATTTTCAGGACAAAATTGAAATAATGAAATTGTTTAAAAAAACAAAAAGATTCACTTATATTCGGTAATAGTAAAGTCTTACTGTTTCAGGACTTTTCAGCTGAAACCGCGCTGAGAAGGAGGACAATGGCACCTTACTGTACTCAAATCATAAACAATGGAATAAATGCGCAGATGCTTTATCCAGCTAAAATAATAGTTGAGTACAGTAGGACTAATCTGGTCTTCTCAGAGACGGGTGAGGTGAAAAAATTTCTTAAAGACAAATGAGATTTATGTTATTGCCTTATATTCAAGAAAGTTTTTTTAGTCAGATTGCAATATAACTTGCTATATCTGATTCTCCAGTGGGTTTTAATCGCACTATTAGTTAAGCTATCCTGGCTGATTCTTACATTTCAAGATATGATTAAGGATTTGCTGTCATTATGTTGTAAGATAAGGTTGTACCCCTTCTTTCCTTTTAGCCCTCCCCTCCTTTTTCTTTTTAATTTATTTTAAATGGTACCGGTGTGTACTATTTTCCTCAGGGAGATATGGAAGAAGATTGCTGCCCTGAGGTTGATGATCTTAGCAGATCTAACTAAGATCCATTTTGGTTCCCACAGAGCTTCTGAAGGTAGTGCAAGAGAAATCTTCAGTGTGGAGAACGGTGTCATGCTACAAGCAGCATTGAGGTATGTTCAGTCTTTTATTTCTGAGGAGACTTGTTATATCTGAATATAAGGAAACTAATTGTTCTATGTGTTTAGAAGCCATTGTGGAACCCCCTCTTACTTTGTGTACCTCTTGTACTGAAAGGGCCTTACAATGTAAAAAGCATATTTTAGGTAAAGAAAGTGTGCCTAAGGATGATTCTCAATCTGAAGAGAATCAGGATATGCCATCTAATTCTCCCCAAGTGTCACAATCTTTAACGCCCACACAAGCGGCGCCAAGTACTTCAAGTGCGTCTAATTCTTTTACTCTGAAGGATATGGCTGCAGTTATGTCAACTACCCTTACAGAGGTATTATCTAAGTTACCAGTGTTACAGGGTAAACGCAGTAGGTCAGGTATTAATGTGAATACTGAATCCTCTGATGCTTTGTTGGCTATTTCCGATGTACCCTCACAGGGCTCTGAGTTGGAGGTCAGGGAATTGTCTGAGGGAGAACTTTCAAACCCTGGAAGTATGTTACCTCAGACAGATTCGGACGTCATGTCCTTTAAATTTAAGCTTGAACACCTCCGCCTGTTACTTTGGGAGGTTTTAGCGACTCTGGATGATTGTGACCCTATTGTGATACCACCAGAAAAATTGTGTAAAATCGACAAATATCTAGAGGTACCTACTTACACTGATGTTTTTCCGGTTCCTAAAAGAATTTCGGAAATTATAAAAAAGGAATTGGATCGACCGGGTATAACGTTCTCACCTCCTACTAATTTCAAGAAAATGTATCCCATATCAGACACCATTCGGGACTCTTGGCAGTCGGTCCCTAAGGTGGAGGGAGCTATTTCTACCCTGGCTAAGCGTACAACTATACCTATTGAAGACAGTTGTGCTTTTAAAGACCCTATGGATAAGAAGTTAGAGGGTCTTCTAAAGAAATTATTTATTCATCAGGGTTTTCTTTTACAACCAACAGCTTGCATTGTTCCAGTTACTACTGCAGCAGCTTTTTGGTTTGATGCTCTAGAAGAGTCTCTGAAGGTTGAGACCCCTTTAGAAGACATTTTGGATAGAATTAAGGCTCTCAAGCTAGCTAATTCTTTTATTACAGATGCCGTCTTTCAAATTGCTAAATTGGCATCGAAAAATGCAGGATTTGCCATTTTAGCGCGTAGAGCATTATGGTTAAAATCATGGTCTGCTGATGTGTCATTAAAATCTAAGCTTTTAGCTATTCCTTTCAAGGGTAAGACCCTATTCAGGCCTGAGTTGAAGGAAATCATTTCTGACATTACTGGAGGTAAAGGTCACGCCCTACCTCAGGTTAAGATGAGAGGTAGACAAAATAATTTTCATTCCTTTCGAAATTTTAAAGGAGTACCCTCTGCTTCCTCTTCCTCCACAAAGCAGGAAGGGAATTTTGCTCAGTTGAAGTCCGTCTGGAGACCCAACCAGGCTTGGAACAAAGGTAAACAACCCAAGAAGCACGCTGCTGCTACAAAGACAGCATGAAGGGACGGCCCCCGATCCGGGACCGGATATAGTAGGGGGCAGGCTTTCTTTGCCCAGGCTTGGGCAAGAGATGTTCAGGACCCCTGGGCATTGGAAATCGTGACCCACAGGTATCAACTGGAATTCAAGGATTTTTTTCCCAAGAGGGAGATTTCTTCTTTCACGATTGTCTGTAGACCAGATAAAAAGAGAGGCGTTCTTACGTTGTGTAAAAGACCTCTCTACTATGGGTGTAATTCATCCCATTCCAAGACTGGAACAGGGGCAGGGGTTTTATTCAAATCTTTTCGTGGTTCCCAAAAAGAGGGAACTTTCAGACCCATTTTAGATCTCAAATGTCTAAACAAGTTTCAAGATGGGGACTATCCGAACAATTTTACCAATGATCCAGGAGGGTCAATATATGACTACCGTGGACTTGAAGGATGCATACCTTCATATACCTATTCACAAGGATCATCATCCGTTCCTAAGGTTTGCCTTCCTGGACAAACATTTTCAGTTCGTGGTTCTTCCCTTCAGGTTGGCCACAGCACCCAGGATCTTCACAAAGGTTCTAGGGTCCCTTCTGGCGGTTCTCAGACCAAGGGGCATAGCAGTGGCGCCTTATCTGGATGATATTTTGATTCAGGCATCTACTTATCATCTGATGAAATCTCATACAGACACAGTGTTGTCCTTTCTGAGAACTCACGGTTGGAAGGTGAACCTAGAAAAGAGTTCACTAGTTCCACCGACAAGGGTTCCCTTCTTGGGAACTCTGATAGACTCTGTAGAAATGAAAATATTTCTGACGGAGATCAGAAAATCAAAAATTCTAAATACTTGCCGAGCCCTTCAGTCTATTCCTCGGCCATCATTGGCTCAGTGTATGGAGGTAATTGGATTAATGGTAGCGGCAATGGACATCATTCCGTTTGCTCGTTTTCATCTCAGACCACTGCAGCTGTGCATGCTCGGACAGTGGAATGGGGACTATGCGAATTTATCTCCTCAGATAAATCTGGATCAAGAGACCAGAGACTCTCTTCTTTGGTGGTTGTTGCCGGATCATCTGTCCCAGGGGACGTGTTTCCGCAGACCCTCGTGGGTGATAGTGACAACGGACGCCAGCCTCCTGGGCTGGGGTGCAGTCTGGAATTCCCTGAAGGCTCAGGGTGTATGGACTCAGGTGGAGTCTCTATTTCCAATCAATATTCTGGAATTGAGAGCAATATTCAATTCGCTTCAGGCATGGCCTCAGTTGGCTTCGGCCAGATTAATCAGATTCCAGTTGGACAATATCACGACTGTGGCTTATATCAATCATCAGGGGGAACGAGGAGTTCCTTAGCGATGATAGAAGTATCCAAGATAATTTGATGGGCGGAGGCCCACTCTTGTTATTTGTCGGCAATCTACATCCCAGGAGTAGAGAACTGAGAAGCGGATTTTCTAAGTCGACAGACTTTTCATCCGGGGGAGTGGGAACTCCACCCGGAGGTGTTTGCCTCACTGATTCTCCGATGGGGCGGACCGGAATTGGATCTGATGGCATCTCGTCAGAATGCCAAGCTTCCAAGATACGGATCCAGGTTGAGGGATCCCCAGGCCGAACTGATAGATGCCTTGGCAGTGCCTTGGTCGTTCAGCCTAGCTTATGTGTTTCCACCGTTTCCTCTCCTTCCACGCGTGATTGCTCGGATCAAACAAGCAGGACTTGGTATGCGGATCTAGTGGACATGTCCCCTCTGCCACCGTGGAAACTTCCTTTGAGACAGGACCTTCTCATTCAAGGACCTTTCCAACATCCAAATCTAAATTCTCTGCAGCTGACTGCTTGGAGATTGAACGCTTGATTTAATCTAAGCGTGGATTCTCAGATTCGGTCATTGATACTTTGATACAGGCACGTAAGCCTGTCACTAGAAAGATCTATCATAAGATATGGCATAAATATCTTTTTTGGTGTGAATCCAAGGGCTACTCATGGAGTAAAGTTAGGATTCCCAGGATTCTGTCTTTTCTCCAAGAAGGATTGGAGAAAGGATTATCAGCGAGGGACAGATTTCTGCTTTGTCAATTTTGCTTCACAAACGTTTGCCAGATGTTCTACATGTTCAGTCTTTTTTGTCAGGCTCTAACCAGAATTAAGCCTGTATTTAGACCAATTACTCCTCCCTGAAGTTTGAATTTAGTTCTTAGAGTTCTTCAAGGGGTTCCGTTTGAACCCATGCATTCCATAGATATTAAATTGTTATCTTGGAAAGTTTTGTTTTTGGTTGCTATTTCTTCTGCTCGTAGAGTTTCTGAGCTTTCAGCGTTACAATGTGATTCGCCTTATCTTATATTTCATTCTGATAAGGTGGTTTTGCGTACCAAACCTGGATTCCTTCCTAAGGTTGTTTCAAATAAGAATATTAATCAGGAAATTGTTGTTCCTTCCTTGTGTCCTAATCCTTCTTCTAAGAAGGAGCGTCTGTTACATAACCTGGACGTGGTCCGTGCCTTGAACTTTTACTTGCAGGCGACTAAGGATTTCCGTCAATCATCTTCATTATTCATTGTTTATTCTGGAAAGCGTAGGGGTCAGAAAGCTACGGCTACCTCTTTTTCTTTTTGGCTGAGGAGTATCATCCGCCTGGCATATGAGACTGCTGGACAGCAGCCTACTGAAATAATTACGGCTCATTCTACTAGGGCTGTGGCTTCCACATGGGCTTTTAAAAACGATGCTTCTGTTGAACAGATTTGCAAGGCTGGGACTTGGTCGTCTCTTCATACTTTTTCCAAATTTGATATTTTGGCTTCTTCTGAGGCTGTTTTTGGGAGAAAAGTTCTTCAAGCAGTGGTGCCTTCCGTTTAGGTCTCTGTCTTGTCCCTCCTGTTTCATCCGTGTCCTGTAGCTTTGGTATTGTATCCCACAAGAAAGGATGAAATCCGTGGACTCGTTGTATCTTGTAGAAGAAAAGTAAATTTATGCTTACCTGATAAATTAATTTCTTCTACGATACGAGTCCACGGCCCTCCCTGTCATTTTTCAGACCGATTTAGATGATATTTTTTATAACTTCAGTCACCTCTGCACCTTTAGCTTTTCCTTTCTCTTCCTAAACCTTCGGTCAAATGACTGGGGGTGGAGGAAAGGGAGGAGCTATATACACAGCTCTGCTGTGCTGCTCTTTGCCACTTCCTGTTAGCAGGAGGTTAATATCCCACAAGTAAGGATGAAATCCGTGGACTCGTCGTATCATAGAAGAAATTAATTTATCAGGTAAGCATAAATTTACTTTTTTTGTAATATTTATGGACCTAATAAATGTAATCAGGATTTTTGGGAGAAGATTAAGATCAAATTGTTCCCATTTATAAAAGAGAATTTGATAATTGGGGGGATTTCAACATGACGTTATGTCCGGAATTGGATAGATTATCGTGCAAAAATATTTCAGAGAATAGGAGAAGTTCAAAGTATTTTTCTAGATTCTGCCAGAAACTGCAGGTCATTGATATATGGCGTAGGTTAAATCCTGATGTACAAAATTTTACATGTGAATCCAAATCCAATAGAACATTTTCACATATAGATTTATTCTTAATCTCTGAGCCACTCTCAATTGGAAAATTGGAGGCAGGAATTGGGGAGATCTTAATTTCGGACCACGCGATTATCTCTATAGACTTTTTTCTCCAGCATGGATCAGGGTCGAAAGTACCTAGATTTTTTTATCCTCGATTTTTATATAATAATCCCAGATTTTTGGCCTGGTTAAAACAAAAATGGAATGAGTATTGTATGTTTAACTCTGCCTATCTCCATAAAATAGAATTTTTTTGGGAGGCGGCTAAAGCAGTCCTTAGGGGGGATATCAAGGGTTATTTGGATGTCCGGAATAAAAAAAAATGGGCCAGGGATGTGCAATTGACCAATCAAGTACGAAATGCTTTAAAAAAATACTGTAGTGACCATTCAAGTGCTAATTGGAATATATATTTAAGCTATAGGAAGGAAAGAGATGCCTTTTTACTACAAAAACATCAAGAAGAGGAGTCGAAAATTAATTTACATTTTAGAGGTTTCCATGGTAGTTATGCCAAAAATTTGGCCAGATTGGTTAAAGTTAGGAAAAAGAAAAATGTTATCTCTGTGATCCATTTTAAGGGTAGGCGCACCTCTGAGAGGGAGGAGATCTCTGGGATTTTCTTAGAATTTTATCAGCAATTATATACGGAAGGTGAGTTCAATCGAGATAATCAGATGAAGTTTTGGTCGCTGATTACTGTTCCTAAGATCCAAAAAGAAGAGTTGGATGTGTTGAATGCACCTATTTCAGTAGAAGAAATTAGTAAAGCTATAACGCAGTCTAAACCTAATAAAGCAGCAGGCCCGTATGGATTACCTTCTGAATTCTATAAAAGTTTAGCTGATGAGGTTATACCAATTTTAGAAAGACTATATAACAACTATTACATATTGGTCAATTTATTTTCAACTACATTTACAGCGGCCAATATTTCTTTGATCTTAAAAAAAGGTAAGAATCCGGAGGATCCTGCCTCTTATAGGCCTATTTCAGTTCTTAATGCGGACTATAAAATTTTAGCCTCTATTATAAGCTTATTCATCCTGATCAGGTGGACTTTATGTTATCACGGAGCTCCTCTAAAAATATACGGAAACTAATAACATTAGTTGATTATATTTGGAATTTGGAGCAATTCAAAGAGAGGAATGACCTTAAAGATATAGCTGTTCTTACCCTAGATGTGGTCAAAGCCTTTGATTGTATCTCTTGGAGACATCTCTTTTCAACATTGACCAAATTTGGTTTTTCAAATAATTTTTTTAATTTTGTTCAAAAAATTTATCAGAAGCCGGTTTCGTATTTGCTGGTTAATGGTATGGTAACGTTGCAAAGAGGAACAAGACAGGGCTGTCCTCTCTCTCCACTTCTTTTTAATATTGTTCTTGAACCTCTGGCAATTAAACTTTGTGAAGTTCTCCCGGGGATTCCACTTGGCGGTCAAAATTTAAAAATACTGCTCTATGCAGACATCTTATTATTTTTGAATAAAACTGAGGATACAATCCCAAAAGTAGTTTATACGATAAATGTATTTATCTCATTTGCGGGTTATAAAATTAATATGGAGAAGAGTGAACTTATGTGGCTTGGGGATCGTTGTCTAGATCAACCCAATACAATATTCCATAAAGTTAATGCTATTAAATATCTAGGGTTAGAGATCCATAGAAACCCGAAACTGTGGTATCAGGCAAATTTTCGATTGCTCTTTCAGAAAATTCAAGAGGACCTCAAGTTATGGTCTGCATTTCCCTTATCTCTTACAGCCTCTATCAATTTGATCAAAACTATAATCTTCCCAAAAATGTTATATTATCTTCAAAATCTTCCCCTTATTATATTAAATAAGGATTTGAAGAATCTGGCATCTTCGTTTTCTAATTTTATTTGGAAATCCAAAAAGCCGCCTATATCGCTTAATAGGTTGTCTCAGAAATATGCTGGTGCTGGGTTAGCTCTCCCCAGCATCAGATTATATAACTGGGCCTCGCTGATTAAAATTGTCATTGATTGGATTTCTCAGACTAATTTGGTCACCTCATATGATCTGGAATCATATATGATCAACCCATGGTCTTTGAAAGCGCTCTTACATTGTGCTCCGTTCTCTTTACCCCAGAGGGTATCTACCCTTATTTAATTTAGGAATATAATTGTGATTTGGCATAAGTTCTGTAAACTTCTTAAAATTGATCCGTCCTTTTCCGAATATTTGCCTATTAGGGGGAACCCTCTATTTTTACCAGGTATAGATCAGAAATGTTTTCATGATTGGCAGTCTAAGGGGCTTCAATACATTTATCAACTAGTAAATAATGAAATACAGGTTCTTCCATGGGAAACTATTTTGGAACAGTTTTCTCTATTTAGGACGAATCGTTTTGCATATTTTCAAATTCGACATTTTGTTAGCTCCCAAAATTGGTCTGTGGCTAGGAGATGCGACTGGTCCGAGGTTAAGATCTTTATTAAAAAATACATAGCCGGGGATGCATCGATTTCTTTAATTTATGATATTATGCTGACCAAACAAGGTATACTGGAGGAGGATAAATTGATTAAATTCTGGCTACCATATATTCCCTCAATAGACCGAGAGAAAATATCAAATAGTCTCTCGGTAGTGGCTAGATATCCGGTGGCAGTTAGCTGGAAAGAATACCATTCAAAATTATTAAATAATTATTATATATCACCTGCTAAATTGGTTAAATTTTTTCCTGATAAAGTTTTTATGTGTGAGCATTGCTCATATATTTGGGCTGATCTCCCGTATATGCTATAGTCTTGTCCTAAAATTTCTCAATTATGGCAGAAGGTTCAATTCTGGTTCAACAGAGTCTATGAAAGTACTATCTCCTTTTCTCTGGAAGATATAGTGTTACTATTCCTTAATCCGAGAGGCTGTGTAAGTGCTCGGATTTCAAATACTATTATATTAAAAGTGAGATATAATATCTTTAAAAAATGGATATCGAAGGGCCCCCCTAGCTTGTCACTAGTGTTGAGGGATATTCAAGCTCAGATTATCTTTGAATCCTTTCATCTCCATCAGGTATCTGAAAAAAGAATTAAAAAGTTCTTGGTAGGTTGGGCACCTATTATTAAGTCATATCCATCTTGTTTACAGAGACAGATTTTATTGCCTTTTGTAGCCTTTGTGAGTTTTGCTGAATTGGTTCTACATCAGGTATTTCCAGAGACATGGATAAGAAATAGTGGAGATATTGATTAATCTAGGTTAAGACCCGATAGTAAGGGTGATGTCTGGATTTCCCTCGGACCCTGGGAGGGGGGGGGGAGGGCTGCTTCTTTCTTTTTCTTTTTTTTCTCTCTCCCCATTCTTTCTTTTGTTTTCCCCATATTCTGTTATTATATGTATATATGATGAAAATTAGCCATAATATTACAGTGCGTATCAAACTAATTGATAAGGGCAAACTGGACAGGGAAATGTTATTGTTTAAGTTGCATAAGGTATAAGGTTTGGTTTGTTGATTTATTTGTTCCAAACATATGACTGTCCTGCGAGACATTGAGTACATTGATTTTATGTTACTTTGTTTATCATGTTTGGCTAAGCCCAATAAAGAAATTCAAAAAAAAAAAAAAAAAAGAGAAACAACCCTATGCTTCCTTCTCTGTTGTGCACGCTGCTGGAACAATTTTCACAGCAGCGTGAGGACTACCAAATAGATGTCTCTACGCTCTCACTATATTGACTTTATTGGTATATATAGTTTGCAGGTAATGGGTTATCATTAAATGCTCTAACGTTTATAGTATAGGAGCCGTAAATAAATTGCTACCGTCAGTGCGGTCAACGTATCTAAAGATATATTAATAAACGGAGCTACCGTATGCTCCTAGCCCCTCAAGGACGTGCCTGACACGTCCTCCGGGGTTTTAAGCGCTGGAAGCGATTGTGATCGCTTTCAGACGCTTTCAGGGTATTGCAGTGATGCCTCGATATTGAAGCATCCTGCAATACCCATATTTTAGCCACTGATGCAGAGAGAGCCACTCTGTGGCCCTCTCTGCATCTGCCATCAATGGTGCTGATCGTTGGTGGGTGGGAGCCATAGCAGGGAGGTGGGTGGGCGGCCCATCAATGGTTTGTTTTCCGGTTCCTGTCCTCCACAAGTGTGCGTGAGGTGGCGTGAGCGCACCGGGGGGGGGGGGGGGCTTGTGCGCGCACGCGCCACATTTTCATTAAAGGGATAGTATAGTCAAAATTAAACTTTTATGATTCAGATAGAGGATGCATTTTTAAGCAATTTTTTTTAAATTTACTCCTATTATCAATTTTTCTTCGTTCTCTTGATATCTTTATTTTAAAAAGCTGGAATGTGAGCTTAGAAGCCAGCCCATTTTTGGTTCAGCATCTGGATAGCGCTTGCTGATTAGTGTCTAAATGTAGCCATCCAATTAGCAAGCGCTATCCAGGTGCTGAACCAAAAATGGGCTGGTTCCTAGACTTACTTTCCAGCTTTTATAAATAAAGATACACAGAAAAATTGATAATAGGAGTAAATTAGAAAGTTGCTTAAAATTGCATGCTCTATATGAATCATGAAAGAAAACATTTGGGTTTAGTGTCCCTTTAATTACTGAAAATGTATGGGAAGGAGGGAGAGGGAGGGGAAATTTATATTGGGCAAGGGATCTGGGAGGGGGAGGGAGGTAAGGCATTGAGGGGGGGCAGCTACACTACAGAAAAAATAATAATATTTTTTTGGCAAACTGGGTACTGCCAGACAGCTGCCAGTACCCAAGATGGTGGCAAATAGGTAGAAGGGGGGGGGGGGGGATCAGGGAGGTTGGGGGCTAAGGGGGGATCCAACACTGCAGAATCAATATATAATAAAAAAATGCTTTTTATTGTAGTACTGGCAGACTTTCTGACAGTACTTAAGATGGCAGTGGCAATTGTGATGTGGGGGAGGAAAGAGAGCTGTTTGAGGGGGGTTCAGGGAGGGATCAGGGGGTGGGATGTGTCAGAGGCTGATCTCTACGCCAAAGCTAAAATTTGAAACCATTTGTGGCATAATTGCACAAGCTGTTTGTAAATAATTTCAGTGAGAAACCTAAAGTTAGTAAAAAAGTGAACGATTTTTTTTATTTGATCGCATCTGGCGGTGAAATGGTGGCATGAAATATACCAAAATTGGCCTAGATCAATACTTTGGGTTGTCTACTAAATAAATAAATATATGTATGTCAAGGGATATATCCAGGGATTCCAGACAGATATCAGTGTTACAATGTAACTAGGGCTAATTTTGAAAAAAAAAAAAAGGTTTAGAAATAGCAAAGTGCTTCTTGTATTTATTGCCCTATAACTTGCAAAAAAAAGCAAAGAACATGTCACTGGGTATTTCTAAACGCAGGACAAAATTTAGAAACTATTTAGCATGGGTGTTTTTTGATGGTTGTAGATGTGTAACAGATTTTGGGGGTCAAAGTTAGAAAAAGTGGGGATTTTTTCATCATATTTTATATATTTTTTATAGTAAATTATAAAATATGATGAAAATAATGGTATCTTTAGAAATTCCATTTAATGGCGAGAAAAACGGTATATAATATGTGTGGGTACAGTAAATGAGTAAGAGGAAAATTACAGCTAAACCCATACACCACAAAAATAGAAAGAAATAGCCCTGGTCACAAACGGTAAGAACATTGAAAAAGGGTCTGGTCACTAAGGGGTTAAAATTAAACTTGTGATTCAGATAGAGCATATAATTTTAAAAAAACATTCACATTTACTTCTTGTATCTAATTTGTTTTGTTCTCTTAGTATCCTTGTTGAAAAGCAAACCTAGGCTTATGAGCAGCAACTCATTACTGGGAGCTAGCTGCTGAGTTTTAGATTGAAATATTTTTTTTATTGAACAATCGGTACAATACACAGTCTATATCAATGGCAGATACAATAAATAAGTCGCAACTGTAAAGCATCTATTTCACATTTCTTATCATTGTACCGCATTTTTCATATTAACATTTTCCTTAACCAGTCTTCACTGTGTGTTACAGGCTGAAGCTCCAGTAAAACCATAAGTCCAATTGTTGCAAATTTAAAATCTAACAATGTATAACAATTAACATGAATAACCTATATAACCACTATGCCAGCTCGCCTCACCAGTCAATCTAATATATTATTAATAAACATTTCTTAAGCAATCTCCACGTCTTAAACATCCACAGAGCCCACCAAGTACTCTCACCACTACCACTGCACTCAAATTACTGTTTCTTCCTCCCTTACATGTCAGCTTATCCTATACATGTTTTTCATTGAGGATCCAATAAAACCAGACTCTGTTGAAAGACTCCACCTCATCTTGTATGTATGCTGCAGTCTCACACCAAGCACCTCCATTCTCTCCGGTACTCCCACCTTCCAATATTTTGCTATAGATATACGAGTCACCGTACATACAATTCTAATAAATTTATTTATAGGTGCATTGAATCTTGGATCCTCACCATTCAGCAAGGCCTGCATAGGTGTCAGTGTTACCTGTTCCTCTAATATAGTGGTTATCATCCTAGATAGGTCGAGCCATACATTTCGCACCTCCGGGCATTCCCACCACATATGAAAATATGTACCTAACTGTGTGCAACCTCTATAGCACTGCCTGGAACCTCCCTTCGTCATATGTGCTGTTTTTAAAGGGGTTAGATACCAACGAAATGTTGTCTTGATGTTGTTCTCCCGTAGGTCTGCGCTGCTGAGTTTTAATTGTACATATATGCCTCATGTAATTGGCTCACCCAATGTGCTCAGCTAGCTCCCAGTAGTACATTGCTTCCCATTCAACAAAGAATACGAAGAGAATGAAGCAAATTTGATAACCAAAGTAAATTGGAAAGTTGTTTAAACTTGTATGGTCTCTCTGATTCATGAAATAAAACTTTTGGGTTTTATGTCCCTTTAAAGAGGTGTGAATGGGGTTTATTTCTACCCTCACCCGTAGCCTACTTAAATCACATTTTATTGATCATTTATACCCAACTTGTATTTTTTTTTTACTTGTTTGTTTTTCATTTTGAACTATGAAACTTAATTTATTGTATTGAATCTAAATTTTAATTTATTATGCAAATGAATATTTTGGAAATTAAAACAGGTAAACTATAAAATAGCTAATACGAAAATAGGCATTGAATACAGCATAAATAAACATTAATGGTTAAATAAAAAAAAGTAATCAATACTTAGTATAGTACTCCTATGTTTTATTCTTATTTCTTTTTTTTTAGCTACTATTTACAGTACTATAAAACTGTTTAAGGGAAACTAAACCCACATTTTTTTCATGATTCAGACTGAGCATGCAAGTTTAAGTAACGTTCTTTTTTACTCCTATTACCCATTTTTCTTCGTTCTCTTGATATCTTTATTTCAAAAGCCGGAATGTAAGCTTAGGAGCTGGTCCATTTTTGGTTCAGAACCTGGGTAGCGCTTGCTGATTGGTGGATAAATGTAGCCACTTATCAGCAAGCGCTACCCAGGTTCTGAACCAAAAATGGGCCGGCTCCTATGCTTACATTCCTGCTTTTTCAAATAAAGACAAAAAGAGAATGAAGAAAAAATGATAATAGGCGTAAATAAGAAAGTTGCTGAAAATTGCATGCTCTGAGTCATTAAAGAAACATTTTGGATTTTGTGTCCCTTTAACAACATTACATTAATGTCAGTTATATCACTGCACTGATAATCTACCATCACATACACTCACCAAACATAAAGACATTATAATAGCTGCTGCCATGAAGCTCACAGCAGACAGTCAGGGTTCCTTGTGTCATAAAGGGATAGTAAACACCAAAAATGTTGTTTAAAAAGATAGATAATCCCTTTATTTACCATTCCCCATTTTTGCTTAACCAACATGGTTATATTAAAGGGGCACTAAACCCAAACATTTTTCTTTCATGATTCAGTTAGAGAATACAATTTTAAGCAATATTCCAATTTGCTTCTATTATATAATTTGCTTCATTCTTTAGGTATCCTTACATTTCAGGCAATTAGTGCTGACTCTTAAATAACTCCACATGCGTGAGCACAATGTTATTTATATGAAACAAGTGAACCAATGCCCTCTAGCTGTGAAAAACTGTCAAATGCATTCAGATAAGAGATGGCCTTCAAGGGCTTAGCATATGAGCCTACCTAGGTTTAGCTTTTAACTAAGAATAGAACAAAGTATATTTGATGATAAAAGTAAATTAGAAAGTTGCTTAAAATGACATGCCCTATCTGAATCATGAAAGTTTATTTTTAATTTTACTATGCCTTTAAATAGTCCAAATTAATCTTATAGTAAAGTACAGATTAAACTCCATGGTTCATATGGAGTGTGTCATTTTAAACAACTTTCCTATTTACTTAATTTTCTTGGTATCCTTTGTTGAAAAGCATGTCTATGTAGGCTCAGGAGCAGCAATGCACATATTATGTCTCTTGTCATTGGCTCACTAGATGTTCAGGTAGCTCCCATTAGTTCATTGCTAAACTTTCAACAAAACCAATAAAATGAAGCAAATGTGATAATAGAAGTAAATGGGGGGAAAAAATGAATTCTCTGTCTGAATCATGGAAACAAATTTTTTCATGTCCCTTTAAATTCAAAGTAGAGCTACATTTCTCAATGTATTTGTAATGTGCTATTGTACAAGCGTGTAATGACATCAGTCAGATTTATACACTAAAGTGATGTTGTTTATATGCTTTTTATTTCATACATACATCTAACATTACTTTGCTTTTGCATAGCGTCTAACATTTTACTTTCAACTCCTAATATGAGCGCAACCCGATGCCTCTGTCTAGTGATGTTAACGCATGAATGGGAACGTAAAATAGCCCTAAATGACTTTGGATATTGTGACTGTGTTAACTTCTTGCCATAGACTTCAATGGAGCGAGCTTAAAAAAACAAACAAAAAACAACTGCTATCGCTCATGCACTAACTCGCTCCCGCTCTGGTCTGGTAATGGGAGCGAGCTACATTCAGTTTAATGGTGCCATCGGGCGTGCTGTGATTAGACAGCGTGCCCGATGCGCTTAGGTAAAAAACAGACCCGCTCAGTAGAGCCAAGAGCGGCATTCTAAAAAATAGATTTCCGTAGGTAAATATCTTTCCAATACTCTGCTTTAGAAACCTGGCGCTAGGCTAATGTTATATAATTCTACACGGTGTGCAGAATTATATAACATTATTTGGTGGGGTTACTGGCTCTTTAATGCCTGATGCACCGCATTCATTCCGGATGAAGATAGAAGATGATGGAGCCGCCTGGAAGTAGACCTCCGCCAGACGTCCGGAACGGTGAGTACCTATTTGGGGCCTTAGTCTTAGACTTTTTTTTTATTTTTTGGGGTGACTTTTTGTATTTTGATTAGGGTTTTTTGGGCTGGAAAAGAGCTGGTTGCCCTTTCAAGAGCAATACCCATACAAATGCCCCTTTAGGGGCAATGGGTAGTTTAGGTTTTTTTAGTGTTATTTTTTTTATTTTGGGGTTTTTACTGTTAGGGGGTAATTGGTAATTTGTTTAGGTAAAAGAGTTGTTTAACTTAGGGCAATGCCCTGCTAATGCCTTTTTAAGGGCTATTGGTAGTTTAGGATTAGATTAGGTGGTGTTTTTATTTTTGGGGGGATTTTTTATAGGGGTGTTAGTTTAGGTTTATTTTTTTTTATTTTGGATATCTTTGTTTATTATTTTGTGTAATTTTATATTTTTTATTTTGTGTAATTTTAGCTTTGGGGTTTGTAGCTTATCGCCTAGTTTAATCATAAATACATATTTCTACATATATCTGATGATTTTTTGGTAAAATATATATTTATACCTATATATAGATGATTATATATAGTTATAGATATATACAGTGTGTGTGTGTGTGTGTATATATATATATATATATATATATATGTAACAAATAGCATAAACTATAGTGGTGCACTAATTATTTCTCAATTTCCAATGCTTACATAACTGTGCTAGCTGTCCCAAATAATATGTATTACCACTTAAACAAGATAGGATTGAACAAGTATACTAGTCAATCAAAGAGGGACAACGGCTGCACTTAGTTTACAAAAAGCTTTATTACGAAACGATTCCAAACAAACAGACCAGATCGTCTATTCTCCACCCTTATTCCAAGCTGAAAATAATATTGCACCAAACACCAAATCGCATACACACACTCAGACTCTGCTTGCTCACGGGGCACATTTCATAATCACAGTACTCCTAAGTTCAAAAAATGTATACCATGGTGCTCACAAATACTTATGTCTGACCACAATTTCAACATAGGGTTAATGTTACCAATACACAAATATTTAGTGTGGGGCCCCAACACTGTAGCTGCCGTATTGTCCATATATTGCTGAATATTCCATATAACCAGGCTCTTAAGTGTGAATACACGCTCCGGTATAAGTGTTAACACTTCTATGTGAATGTTCCATTATATGGCTTCGATCTAGATGGCTTATTCCGGCTAAACAAGAAGTGTCTCTAGTTTGTATGGCTCCACAGTGTGAATCGGAACAAGTGCTGTATGTGACAGGTGTCCCTACAAGGAGAACGCACTGTGTGCACTGCAAAGACAGATCCAGGCTGTCCACAAATTACCGCAAGACTTATTAGCCCAACCAATTTACAACATCCCAGGTACCTTCCTTTAGAGACGGTCCGGTGTGGAAATCTTTTTATTCCGGCTGGCTTCTTCACTTGCTTACCCACAGTTTGCACTCCAGCGTCCTCCTTACACAGTGTTAGCAAAGTCCGTTAGTAGCTGTTCACATCACGTGAATCCTCAGTCATGACGCGTTTCACTTTCTCCCCTCCCACAAAGGACTTAGTATCGGGGCTTCGTCAGATGTATTCCTAAGGGGGGGTGTATCAGACTTTATGCATTCATTGGCTCCTGGGTCCGCCCCCTTCTCTTACGTTCGCATAGTGACAGCTCAGTTGTAGTATATGATACGATCCAGTGTAACCTTGCAGCATGTGGAACTGACTACTGAGTATAATAATATTTACAATATTTACACAAGCACAATATGGTACATTTATATGTAATAACGACACATTTTTCGCTACATTTTGACATGGTTATTCCATTGTCAGGCAAGCATTTTGAGTGTTTACCTTTACCCTGTTATAACGTTCCAAAGAGATTTCTTTATGTCTGTCAAAGGCTACTTCATAACTTTTTGAGTCACCCTTTCTCACTTAGCCACATCATTTGTTCTTCTTTGGCATCAATTATCCAAATATAAGACATGTTTTTGTAATTCACTCAAATTAATACTTGCGTCCTATATATTATCTTCATTGTTGCTTATCAGAGTATGCTAACTAAAAAATATATATACATATATTTACACCCTTCGGATAATTTAATGGTTCTCAATGATAGTGTTTGATCTCACTTACTTCATCTTCCTATAAGAAGCACACATATTCAATTTTCTCATTTAATCCAATTGGACTCAAGGTGTTTAACCTGAATATCCATCTTGATTCATGTTGCAGAATTATTCTATCCAAATTACCACCCCGTCTATTTTGTTTTAACTGTTCAATCCCCATAATTTTCAATTTTGTGTGATCTGAATTTTGATGAGATTTAAAATGCCTTGCTACTGGACTCTCCATGTCTTCATTCTTAATGTCATCCCTGTGCTCACGTATTCTACTTTTTAGCTCCCTAGTTGTTTTTCCTACATAGAATTTGGGGCACGGGCAATTAAGTATATATATGACGTTTTTGGAAGTACAGGATATCCCATCTTTCACATAATATTTCTTGCTCCTAGTTGGTATACAAAATGTGACAGATCTCTTCACATATGTGCAGTAAACACAGTGCCCACAAGGTACACTGCCTACCTGGTGTTGTGCAGCCGTTAGCCAGTTTTTAGTCCCTTCTCTTTTAAATTCGCTATGTACTAGCATATCTTTTATACTTGGTGCTCTTTTTGCTGTTAATAATGGATACTCCGATATACATCCCTGAAGTGATGTATCATCAGACAAAATGTGCCAGTGGCTATTAAGAATATTTCTCAACTTGTTCCAATGCGAGTTGTATTGAGTGATCAATCTCGCTTGTGTGTCCCTACTTGTTACCTTTCTTCTGGTATAAAGCAAATCACTTCTTGCTGTTTTCCTTGCTCTAATCCATGCTTTTTTTACTATTTTTCTCGAATAGCCTCTGGCTAGGAATCTTTCAGCCATTATTTGTGCTTGTTCTTCAAACGCTTTTGTTGATGAGCAGCATCTTTTTAGCCTACAAAATTGGCCTATAGGTACACCATTCTTTTGGGGCTCAGGGTGGTGACTACTTGCATGAAGCAAGCTATTTGTTGCCGTTTTTTTACGATGAACATTTGTATGTATTACATTATTCTGTTTTATGATATTTAAATCTAGGAAGATAGCTTTTTCCGTACTGATATTATATGTAAGAAACAAATTCAGATCATTTTTATTTAAAATGTCAACAAATTCAAACACAGACTTCTCGTCCCCTTTCCATAGGATTAATATGTCGTCCACAAACCGTAGCCAGAGTGCAACATGTTTTTTAATCCACTCAGAGAGTTCATGGAATACATATTTAGTCTCCCAGTAGCCTAGGTGCAAACATGCGTACGTTGGTGCGCATGTTGCACCCATGGCTGTTCCTCTTACCTGTCTAAATAGTTTGCCATCAAAAGAAAAAATATTGTTTTTCAAAATGAACTCTAAAAGACAAAGGATCCACTCCGTATTTTCCCTGTATTCTTCTCCTCTCAGCTCCAGAAAATACCTGGCTGCATTTAACCCTGCTTGATGTGGGATCGAAGAATACAGGGACTCCACATCTAAAGTTACTAGGAGTAGATCTTGCTCTACTGTAATCTTATCAAGTTTTTTCAGAACATCACCTGTATCGCAGATATAGGAGGACAGGGATTCAAGAAAGGGACGTAGGAAAAAGTCAACATATCTGCTAACACCCTCAGTTTATACCCGAGATTATCGGGCGACCTGGAGGGTGCTTTAGATTTTTGTGCACCTTCGGTATACAATAGAAAGTTGGTAGCACTGGGTAGGGATTTATTAAAGATTGATGTTCTTTCATACTTATAAGGCCATTACTTCTGGCTTTATTCAGGAGGAATGTCAGTTCATTGCAAGATCTCTCATAGTCTTGATGGGTTACTTTCTCATATTGTTCTTGAACAGACAGCTGTCTTTTAACTTCCTGTACATAGGAGGTTTGATCTTGGATGACAATATTGCCTCCTTTATCAGATGTCTTGAACACCAAGTCTTTCCTCTTAATTAATTCTTGCAAGGCTTTCCTTTCACTTCTACTTAAATTATCACTTACAATTCCAGTTACACCTAGTCTATTCACATCAGCTTCTACACATTTTACAAAAGTTTGGATGCTGGGGGACAAAGACAATTGGGGCATAAACTTAGATTTCGGTTTGAACCCTGTCTTAATAGGTTATTCCTTCTGTGTCTGCCCTTCATCTTGGTCCTCCAGCAAAGAAACTAGATCCTCTACTGCTGACATATCAGATTCAGAGATATTAGGATCTGCTGATCCTTTGTGCTTCCATATCTTTTTCAATAGGATTTTTCTTGCATAGAGATTTGTCTTTGAAAAACTCAAACTTATCTAATGGATTGTTAGGGCAAAAAGTTAAACCCTTCTTAAGTAGTTCTATGTGTGCTAAGTTTAGTCTTGCTGAGGATAAATTAATAACCATTAATTCATTAAACTCTTGTTTGCTGTCTTTCATTAGACTATCAGATTCTGCTTCTATCCTTATTCGTTCTTTTGATTTCTTGTTATCATTCGATTTGTTTGATTCTGTCGGTACTGACGGTACCTCCCTCCCCTGCCTCTCTGTCTTGGTCTCCTGTAAGAGTGCCCATCTTCCCCTCTTCCGTCTTTTGATGGCAAACTATTTAGACAGGTTAGAGGAACAGCCATGGGTGCAACATGCGCACCAACGTACGCATGTTTGCACCTAGGCTACTGGGAGACTAAATATGTATTCCATGAACTCTCTGAGTGGATTGAAAAACATGTCGCACTCTGGCTACGGTTTGTGGACGACATATTAATCCTATGGAAAGGGGACGAGAAGTCTGTGTTTGAATTTGTTGACATTTTAAATAAAAATGATCTGAATTTGTTTCTTACATATAATAACAGTACGGAAAAAGCTATCTTCCTAGATTTAAATATCATAAAACAGAACAATGTAATACATACAAATGTTCATCATAAAAAATGGCAACAAATAGCTTGCTTCATGCAAGTAGTCACCACCCCGAGCCCCAAAAGAATGGTGTACCTATTGGCCAATTTTTGAGGCTAAAAAGATGCTGCTCATCAACAAAAACGTTTGAAGAACAAGCACAAATAATGGCTGAAAGATTCCTAGCCAGAGGCTATTCGAGAAAAATAGTAAAAAAAGCATGGATTAGAGCAAGGAAATAAGCAAGAAGTGATTTGCTTTATACCAGAAGAAAGGTAACAAGTAGGGACACACAAGTGAGATTGATCACTCAATACAACTCGCATTGGAACAAGTTGAGAAATATTCTTAATAGCCACTGGCACATTTTGTCTGATGATACATCACTTCAGGGATGTATATCGGAGTATCCATTATTAACAGCAAAAAGAGCACCAAGTATAAAAGATATGCTAGTACATAGCGAATTTAAAAGAGAAGGGACTAAAAACTGGCTAACGGCTGCACAACACCAGGTAGGCAGTGTACCTTGTGGGCACTGTGTTTACTGCACATATGTGAAGAGATCTGTCACATTTTGTACACCAACTAGGAGCAAGCCATATTATGTGAAAGATAGGATATCCTGTACTTCCAAAAACGTCATATATTTACTTAATTGCCCGTGCCCCAAATTCTATGTAGGAAAAACAACTAGGGAGCTAAAAAGTAGAATATGTGAGCACAGGGATGACATTAAGAATGAAGACATGGAGAGTCCAGTAGCAAGGCATTTTAAATCTCATCATAATTCAGATCACACAAAATTGAAAATTATGGGCATTGAACAGTTAAAACAAATAGACGGGTGGTAATTTGGATAGAATAATTCTGCAACATGAATCAAGATGGATATTCAGGTTAAACACCTTGAGTCCAATTGGATTAAATGAGAAAATTGAATATGTGTGCTTCTTATAGGAAGAAGTAAGTGAGATCAAACACTATCATTGAGAACCATTAAATTATTCGAAGGGTGTAAATATATGTATATATTTTTTTTAGTTAGCATACTCTGATAAGCAACAATGAAGATAATATATAGGACGCAAGTATTAATTTGAGTGAATTACAAAAACATGTCTTATATTTGGATAATTGATGCCAAAGAAGAACAAATGATGTGGCTAAGTGAGAAAGGGTGACTCAAAAAGTTATGAAGTAGCCTTTGACACAGACATAAAGAAATCTCTTTGGAACGTTATAACAGGGTAAAGGTAAACACTCAAAATGCTTGCCTGACAATGGAATAACCATGTCAAAATGTAGCGAAAAATGTGTCGTTATTACATATAAATGTACCATATTGTGCTTGTGTAAATATTGTAAATATTATTATACTCAGTAGTCAGTTCCACATGCTGCAAGGTTACACTGGATCGTATCATATACTACAACTGAGCTGTCACTATGCGAACGTAAGAGAAGGGGGCGGACCCAGGAGCCAATGAATGCATAAAGTCCGATACACACCCCCTTAGGAATACATCTGACGAAGCCCCGATACTCAGCCCTTTGTGGGAGGGGAGAAACGCGTCATGACTGAGGATTCACGTGATGTGAACAGCTACTAACAGACTTTGCTAACGCTGTGTAAGGAGGACGCTGGAGTGCAGACTGTGGGTAAGCAAGTGAAGAAGCCAGCCGGAATAAAAAGATTTCCACACCGGACCGTCTCTAAAGGAAGATACCTGGGATGTTGTAAATTGGTTGGGCTAATAAGTCTTGCGGTAATTGGTGGACAGCCTGGATCTGTCTTAGCAGTGCACACAGTGCGTTCTCCTTGTAGGGACACCTGTCACATACAGCACTTGTTCCGATTCACACTGTGGAGCCATACAAACTAGAGACACTTCTTGTTTAGCCGGAATAAGCCATCTAGATCGAAGCCATATAATGGAACATTCACATAGAAGTGTTAACACTTATACCGGAGCGTGTATTCACACTTAAGAGCCTGGTTATATGGAATATTCAGCAATATATGGACAATACGGCAGCTACAGTGTTGGGGCCCCACACTAGATATTTGTGTATTGGTAACATTAACCCTATGTTAAAATTGTTTAAGTGGTAATATATATATCTATTTAAAAATACATATATGTATGTATCTCTATGTTAAAGCGTTTTACCTCATATCTTTGAGCCCTTATAACTTTTTTATGCAATATGTTTTTTTAAATAATTATATCAGATAGTGTTTTTTGATGAGTGTAACTGTACTGTGTAACAGTTAACCAGAGCTCTGAGGTTGCGGTAATCATTCTAGTGTAAATTGTGATTGCGCACAGGCATTTGCATTTACTTTCAACATGTAATACGCATGCTCCCACAGACATGCGCAAACAGCCGTAATAAAGCCAGATATCGCTTGTGCAAAACAGCACACCACTTAAGCTTCCCAAAACCTTCAAACTCTGTGTCTCTGAAGCCTCAACCTGTAGATTGTAAGCTATTTAGGGCAGGGCCCTCCTCCTCCTGCACTAGATTTGTCTAGTCTGTTATGTTTTTGTATCTTATTACAAATGTTTGTCATTGTATACCCTATCTCTGTACCCAGCGCTACAGAGTTTTGGGGCTCTATACAAATAAAATAATAATAATAATAAACCAAATACTTGACCAGGGACAGAAGCCATCTTCATACCTCCGAACATTTCATGTAGGCTTTCCTGTACACAGGGCCGGCCTTTGGGCAAAGCGGAGCAGGCGACTGAGTGGGGCTGGGGGAATCATTTATTGCAGGGGGGCTGGGGGCATCATTTTATTGCAGGGGCATGATTTTTGTGCAGGGGGCTGGGGCATAATTTTATTGCAGGGGGACTGTGCTTCGTTTTATTGCAGGGGGGCTTCATTTTATTGCAGGGGGCTGGGACATCATTTTATTGCAGGGGGGTTAATTTTATTGCTGGGGGGCTGAGGACATCATATTTGTGTTGGGGGCATCATTTTATAGCAGGGAGCATCATTTTTTTGCAGGGGGCTGGGGGGATATTTTTATTGCAGGGGGCATAATTTTATTGCAGGGGGACTGGGCTTCATTTTATTGTTGGGAGCATAATTTTATTGCAGTGGGGATGGGGCATCATTTTATTGCTGGGGGACTGGGCATCATATTATTGCAGGGGGGCTGGGGGTTTAATTTTATTGCTGGGGGCATCATTGCAGTGGGGCTGGGGGAATCATTTATTGCTGGGGGCATCATACTTTTGTTGGGGGCATCATGCTTTTGTTGGGGGATCATTTTATTGCAGGGGAGATGGGGCATCATTTTTGTGCTAGGGCATCATTTTATTGCGGGGGGGGCTGGGGGCTTCATTTTATTGCTGGGGGCACCATTTATTTTATTTATTTATTGTGTGTGGGCTGTGTGTGTGTGTGTGTGTGTGTGTGTGGGCTGTGTGTGTGGGCAGTGTGTGTGTTGGGGGGACTGTGTGTGTGGGCTGTGTGTGTGGGCAGTGTGTGTGTGGGGGGGACTGTGTGTGTGGGTTGTGTGTGTGGGTGGGCTGTGTGTGTGTGTGGGGGGGGGGCTGTGTTAGGGCTGTGTGTGTGTGGGCTGGGTGGTTGTGTGTGTGTGTGTGGGCTGTGTACACCTGTGTATGTGTCTGAGTATGTGGATGTAATTGTGTATATAAATATCTCTCTGTGTATTATATCTGTGTGTTTGTGTGGTACAGTGCATTGCCCCATTTCTTTTAAGTTTTTTTTGTTCTGGGTAGAGGCCCTGGGCTGTCAATCTGCCTAGGGACCTGCACTTGCTAGGCCCGGCCCTGGCGTTTTTAATGTTCTTGTTATCATAAGAAAACACATAAAAATAAGGCCCAGTTCAACTCAACTGTTCCTAATTGTCAGCATAATTCTTCATTATATACATAAACAGTTGTTCCAATAGTACAAATGGTATATTGCAATATATACAATGTTATAGTGCTCCACATTAGTGGATTTATGTTTTTTTATTTATAAAATGTTGTGCATTACCTTAAATTATTATTTTTCTTCATTATAAAAGCTGTGGGACGGGGTTGGGGGCGGAGATTGGGCGGGGTTGGGGGCAGAGATTGGGCGGGGTTGGGGGGCGAAGAGAAAGGGGGCCCCATTTTGCCATCCTGCCTTGGGCCCCGCAATGACTAGGGCCGGCCCTGCCTGGACAGAGAGATGAGAGGACTTATGGGCGGGGGCCTGCCTGTGTTTTGTAAGCTGTGGTGGAGTTGGGATGTATCCTTGGGTGGAGTTGGGACAGTGCATAAAAACTGGAACATTTGCTCTCAATGGAAATGCTGTGGGTCGTAAAGCAGACCAACCTTCCACAGGATACAGATAGATTACCTGTTGTTTTTACCTAAATCCAACTTTATTTTACAGGGCTATTCCTAGAACCTGAATCAATGCAAGTTTGAAAATGGTCTGCAATTTAAATATACATACACTTATTACAGCTCTTTGTTGTTTTTTTTAGATGAAGTAAAATGATGGAATTATTATGCACACTGGCAGATCACGCTAATGATATTAACAGCTGTGCCTTCTCAGACTCATATCTCGCTACAAGTTCATTGGATAAAACTATAAGGGTTTATTCCTTGAAGGATTTCAAAGAAGTGCATTTTTCACCACTCATAGGACACACATACACGGTGCACTGTTGCTGCTTATCCTATGACAAGCCAATTCTAGCCTCATGTTCAACAGATGGAAAAACGATACTCTGGGATATGCACAATGGGCAGATTATGGCTACATTCGAGCAACCTAATGGTAATCCAGTAAGAGTTTGCAAATTCTCACCCAGTTCAATTTACTTGGCATCAGGTGCAGCTGATGGCAGTGTAGTGTTATGGAATGTCCCCTTGCTGAAATTTCACAGGTTAGTAAATTTATTAAATTGCCTTAGCAGGATTGGAAAAGCAATGTTTTAAATATTTCTATAAAGTTGAATTAATTCTTGTGTTTGTATTATATTATATTATACTCCAGAGGCAGACCCAAACCTGAGGGCATCAAATTTGTTTTATGTACATTTTGAGGCAGCAAACACTCCTTTGTGGAAGCTGGGCAGTTGTGCATATTTCGATGTTTTGGTCAATTAGTGACTGTGACCTAAGCAGAGAATGTCTTAAAATGTAACACCAGGACTAGAGGGGTTGAGTATTATTATTTTATACTAATCAAATAAGTAAAACTTGTTTCTTTTTTTTTTGATATGTGAATTTATTTATCTAGTTATTCCCATTTTAAATGTTAACTTAATAAGGAGATGTCTTAATTGTTTTGTATTGTTTTGATTGTAGTACTTATCTGTAAGTGTTCATAATACATTAAAATGTATTTGCTTCAATTGTTCATATAATTTGCATTGTTTTGCAGTATACTTTATCTTCTCTGATGAAGCCAATTAGGGACAGATATGTAGCAGGGTTAAGTTTGTGAAGTCCACAGTGTGCACTTCCAATTTTCAGAATTAGAAAAGCATTAAATTACAGGAAAGTTTGTGGGTTAAATATATTAAAGGTATCTTTCATTAGTTTAATACTTTTTTTTTTTTTCTATGCATAATGAATATTTTTTATATTACAATCTCAGATTGTTTCACATCCTTTTAATGGTTTAAAGATCTCTGGCGCTATTTGTTTTTAGATATCTGTAGTGTGTCAATTATTAAATACAAAAGCAGTTCTTTCTTTGAGGGGATGGTTTTTGTTTTTAAGAACATGGAAGTTCATTATTTTATTTCCATCTATAATGGGACTCATTCTTTTAATAATATGGTGTTTCTGATTTATATTAGGCATTGTGTTTGACTATATGATATGGTGAGTTAATAACCAAGAGGAAAGGGTTACCAGACCTGTACTGCATGTGATTTCATTTCAACAGAAATCAGATTGTGTGTCTCTATGGTGTTTAGGAAGACATGGTGAGTCATCTCGGGGGATTCTATTGCCGTTGAAAATATCAAGCTCAAGTCATTAGAATATCACCTGAAAGAATCCCTGCCATTTTCGGAATCCCCCGGGATGCAGCTTGATGCAGTGAAGGCAAACAGAGCATTACAAAAGCAACACCTAATCGCCCCTATTTAAAGTATTAAAAAAAAAAACTAACCGCCCGCATCAAGTATTAAAAAAAACAAAAAAACACTGCCCGCACGAAATATAACAAAAAAATCCTACACAAAGTATTAACTCCTAAACCGCAAAATCTCTACATCGCAATAAACCTATTTTCCCTATTAACCCCTAAACCGCAAAACCCCTACATCGCAATAAACCTATTTTCCCTATTAACCCCTAAACCGCAAAACCCCTACATCGCAATAAACCTATTTTCCCTATTAACCCCTAAACTGCAAACCCCTACATCGCAATAAATCAAATTAACTTATTAACCCTTTAAACCGCCAAAACCTACAACACAAATAACTATTTAAATAACTAAGTACCCTAACCTAATACCCCCTAACCCAACAACCCCTAACCTAACACTCCATTAAATAAACCCAAATGACCTAAACTAATACATTCTAAAGTTACAAAAAATAAAAAAAGCTAACATTACAGAAAATAAAAAAATCAGATTACCAAATTTAACAAAATTAAACCTAATTCCTATGAAAATAAAAAAGACCCCCCAAAATAAAAACACCCCCTACTCTAAGAATAAACTACCAGTAGCCCTTAAAATGGCTTTTTGCAAGGCATTGCCCCAAGATAATCAGCACTTTTACAAAAAATATACAAAGTCCCACCTAACATTAAACCCTGCACCCCCCAAAATAAAAGAACCTATCACTAAAAAAACCTAAACTACCCATTGCCCTGAAAAGGGCATTTGTTTGGGCATTGCCCTTAAAAGGGCATTTAGCTCTTTTACTGCCCATCCCTAATCTAACTAAAACAAACCCCCCCAAAAAACCGTAAAAAATCCTAAGTCTAACCCCCAGGTTGGTACTCACGGTTCCTGAAGTCCGGCGGAGAAGGTCCTGTTCTAGGCGGTGAAGTCTTTTTCCAAGCACAACCTCTTCTTCTTCCAGGAACATCCTGCGCTGAGCGGTGCTGAACACGGAAGACCTCGGAGCTGAACACCGGCGACCCTGGAACTGCAGTCCGGCGACCGCGGAGTCATGGAGCGTGGAGGATCCTCTTTGTAAGATCTCCGCCGTACACTGAATAGTGAATTCAAGGTACGCGATTAAAGATGGCGTCCCTTGAATTCCTATTGGCCGATTTGATTCTTCCATATCAAATCATCCAATAGGATGAGAGCTACTCAAATCTTATTGGCTGTTCAAATCAGCCAATAGGATGAGAGCAAGTGAAATGTTATTCCTATTGGATGATTTGATATGGAAGAATCAAATCAGCCAATAGGAATTCAAGGGAAGCCATCTTTAATCACGTACCTTGAATTCACTATTCAGTGTACGGCGGAGATCGTACGAAGAGGATCCTCCACGCTCCATGACTCCGCAGTCGCCGGTCTGCAGTTCCAGGTTCGCCGGTCTTCAGCTCTGCGGTCTTCAGTTTTCAGCACCGCTCTGCGCAGGATGTTCCTGGAAGAAGAAGAGGTTGTGCTTGGAAGAAGACTTTACCGCCTGGAACAGGACCTTCTCTGCTGGACTTCAGGAACCGTGAGTACCAATCTTGGGGTTAGATTTAGTATTTTTTGGGGGGTTTGTTTTAGTTAGATTAGGGATGGGCAGTAAAAGAGCTAAATGCCCTTTTAAGGGCAATGCCCAAACAAATGCCCTTTTCAGGGCAATGGGTAGTTTAGGTTCTTTTATTTTGGGGGGTGGAGGGTTTAATGTTAGGTGGGACTTAGTATATTTTTTGTAAAAGAGCTGATTATCTTGGGGCAATGCCCTGCAAAAAGCCATTTTAAGGGCTACTGGTAGTTTATTCTTAGAGTAGGTTTTTTTTTTATTTTCATAGGAATTAGGTTTAATTTTGTTAAATTTGGTAATTGGATTTTTTTATTTTCTGTAAAGTTAGATTTTTTTTAATTTTTTGTAACACCGGGATGCAGCCAAGGCAAATAGAGCATTACAAAAAAAAAAAACCTGCACGCAATAAGTATGAAAAAAACACCTAACCACCCGCAATAAGTATTAAAAAAAAAAACACCTTACCGCCCGTACAAAGTATTATGAAAAAAATAAAATAACGCCTGCACCAAGTATTAAGAAAAAACAACTACCTAATAAAATTATTAACCCCTAAACCGCCAACCCTCCACAACGCATTAAACCTAATTTTCTTCATAAATGGAAAGAGTCCTCAGCTGCATTCATTACTTTTGGGAATTCAGAACCTGGCCACCAGGAGGAGGCAAAGAAACCCCAGCCAAAGGCTTAAATACCCCTCCCACTTCCCTCTTTCTTCTCTCAAGTCCATGGCAGAAGCGATGCTACTATCTGTCACACTTGAAGGGCCATGTTCCTGTTCCACGGCATAGATTCCGGTAAGATTGTTTCATTTTACGTTCTTCATGAAATGTACTGTATTACAGATGTTTTTCCAAGGGGCTACCACCTCGCAGGACTAACTTATAACACAGGGTCTCAGTGAGGCTCCTTTTGTATCTTGGCATCAAGGGTTAATATCTCCTGAGGGGGGTTATTGAACAGGGTTTTTTTTAATCATGTTTGTTATATGATTCAACCTGCTTATGTGTAGTGTTATTTTGGCTCATGGCTTGTGAAACACTTTACGGTCGGGCACACTTTTTTTGGACTATGCGGTTCACCTGGTGACCGGGCGTGGTCACGTTTTTTGGGCTCCATTTCCGCATTCCTGAAAGTGGGGCGTGGTGTGGTTCATATCAGGTGGTAAGTGCCCCAGCCATTGTGGGTGTCAGGTGCCATTTAGTTTTTTTAGTCCACTCTTTTGTATTCAATATCCTAGTTATGGAGGAGTCTGATATTGTGGAGAAGGACGTCTCTGTTTCAGATTCTACTCCTTGTGCAAAATGCGTATTGCCCCGGATGATACAAGCCTATCAGTTATGTTCTGAATGCAGGTATTAGAGTGCTCAATTCCTCGGGATCAGGGGAATCAAGGGGCCGCTGAGCCATCCGCCTCTGGGGCTTCTGTCATCCAAGTGGCGAGTTCCCTTCCACCATCTCTTACTACGCATGCAGGTAACCCAGACTTTGCTTATCCTTCTCGGGAAGGTGGCTTGTTCCCACGGGTGAGTTTCGGCACTATGTCGCATGTCCATAATTTTGGCACTGGCGAATCTGCAACATCCAGAAAGTTGCTTCAGATATTGTTCGTGTTCCGTTATCCGGGGCTCCTCAGGCATGGGATGGCCTGTTCAGCTCTTTGAGGGAACGACTGTCCCTGAGGCTTCAGGGGGTCAACCCTCGGGGCCGGAGTCATCTTTTTCTCTGGAGGGGGTATGCTGTGCTTTTCGGTATAGACTGGCGTGCCTTCGTGTTCTATTGAGGCACGCTTTAGCTTTCAGAATTAGATATAAGGGGATGAAGTATTCCTCTTATAGGCTTATTTCTTGAGTATCCTTTTCCAGTTATGAGCTTGGAGGAACAGGGTCCCTGTTGGGCTATTCCTGCGGGAGCTTCTGTTCTTATTGGGCGATAACCGACGGGTTGCCTTCTTTATTCACTCCACTTAGGATGATTGTTTATTGCTTACAGCTCATGTTTGTTTTATTTTTCCTTCGGAAATTTTATTTTCTGGAATAGATACTCGCGACCTTTTGATCGCACTGTTTACTTCTGCGGAAGTTTGTCTAGAGGACAGGTTTGGTCCTATGTTTATCTGCCGTTTATTCTCCCTCTGGGGGTGAGGCCTTGGGCACTTGGTTGCAGGCTAGTCCTGCTTGGATTCAGATCCTTCTGTCCCTATTTCAGACTTGTGGCGCCTGTTCTACCTGGCTGATACGGGTAGGGCGCTGAGCGCTTCACATTGTTATTATTCTTGTTTTTTATTTACAAGTTCTGCTGAGCATTCTGGAAGGACCTAAGGGTTTGTGTGGCGAGGAGGATTGGTTCAGTCCTCATTAGTCCATTTTAGCTGGTCGTCAGGGATTCGGTGGAGTCCCGCTGCGACGCACTCAGTTGTTTCCAATGTCTGTCAGGAATTAGAGTGTTCCTTCCCGCGTGGGTGAAGGTTTGGAGGATTTAGGGCCTCCTTGCCGACGGTTCTTGGCCGTCTTGCCTTTTAGGGGCTTTTTGGAGACTTCTGGTCTTTGTCCTTTATCCTTAGTGGTTTAGCCGCCTTCTGGGAGGGCCTGTGGCCTTTTTCCTGTTTTTGGGAAAAAACTATCGGGGACGATAGGCTGTGTTGTCTCCTTCTCCAAGCTTTGCTTAGGGTTTTTTTCTACCGGGGTTGGGATGCTTTGCATTCTTTTTCCCTAGGTGGGTTCCTCTGGTTACATACTCTGAGGTGTTTATGGAGTCGTTTAGGGGCACACTGACGTGGCCTCGTGGTTTGCTCTAGCCTTGCTCTAGTCCCTCTGTCTTTTGAATGATGGGTGCTCTCCTTCATTGGGGGTTCTTCTGTGTTTTGGTGTCTGGATGATTTTCATTCGGCTTTTGTTTTCATCAGTCTATGGCTTCCTGTTTGGGGCTTGTGCGCTGTTGTACCTCTGTGCTCTCCCCCTTGGGGGGGTAATTTTGATCTCCTTTAGGAGGTGGAATTTCCTCTCTCGGGAGGTTGGCTGTCCTTGTGGGCAGGTGATTGAAATGGGCATTTTACTATATAGTGGGTTGTTCTGTTCAATCTGTGGAGATTGAGGTCTCTGTGTTGAGACTGTCATTAGTATTGTGCTGGGTCTTATGACGATCTACTGCATTTCTACGTTCATCTCTATGAGGTTCTCTTGGTAGTTCCTATTTGAGGGACCTATTTGGGTTGGCACCCGATCTCTATTGAGGTTGCTAGGTCTGTCCCATTCTGTCTTTTTTCTGGGTCTTGAGGTACGGTGAGCCTCTTTGAGGTTTAGGTGCTTCTGCATGTTCAAGTTATGCGAGTAGCTTTGATGGCTTGTGGATAGTCTGTGATGTGTCCACTGCTCTGTAGATGTTTTGCAGTTTGAAGGTGGGGTTGGTGCTCTGATCTGGTATAATGGTTAGAGCAACAGCTTAGGTCTTTTGACATCTCTGGTTTGATTCCCTTTAATGGGAAGTGTATTTTTATCAAATCTACTTCAGCTGCTCTTTACTTGCTCTGCAAGTATTTTTATTTCCAAGTCATCCTGGTATGACTATTGCATGTGTTTGATGCAGGTGTTTTCAATCTGGGTTTGTGGCACATATTTTTGCTTCTGAATATCTTTATATTCTGAGTTCCTTGTGACTTGAGGACTTTGTCTTCAGTTGTTATTTTAGGTGTGTTTGCACTGTAATAGGAGAAGTTTTCTTCTCTGTTCTTGGATCCCGGTTCTAATCTTGTGGTTTCTATACTCTTTGGGGTCTAGGCGCTGCCTCCCCTTGTTTCTCAGGACTGTTTTTTGGTCTCTGTGAGGTTGACTTGGTTCTGGAGTTTTTTCCTTATTTTATTTGGAACTTGTTGTACCCTATTTAGGGTCTTCCGGGTATCCTTGTCTGGTTTCTCTGTGTTCTCTTCCTTTTGGGAATTTACGGTAGTTGATCCCTTGCTCTCGTAAGGGGTGTGTTGTGGGGGACCGACTGCTGGGCGATGGTGTCTCCCGGAGGCGTGTTGTCTCATTCTAGTCTATTTTCTGTGGTCTCTAGCAAGGCTTGTGATCTTCTTTGGGTTAGTGTCCTTTTTCAAAGTTTTCTTGGCTTCGGACGAAGCAGGTTTTTTGCTGGATAGGGGTTTCAGGCCTGGTGCCCTCAGAGTGGGCCGCCTTTTGTACCCTCCCGTTTTAGCATTCAGTGTCCTCCTATAGCTTGGGTATTGTTTTCCCAAAAGCAATGAATGCAGCTGTGGACTCTTTCCATTTATGAAGAAAAACATAAATTATGCTTACCTGATAATTTTCTTTTCTTCAAATGGAAAGAGTCTACAGCTCCCCACCCGTATTTTTTCTGTGGGGCGTCTGTTTTTTGTGCTTCTGGCACCTTTTCACCCTGATATTTCTTTTACTGTTCCTTGTTCCTCGGCAGAATGACTGGGGGATGAGGGAAGTGGGAGGGGTATTTAAGCCTTTGGCTGGGGTGTCTTTGCCTCCTCCTGGTTGCCAGGTTCTGAATTCCCAAAAGTAATGAATGCAGCTGTGGACTCTTTCCATCTGAAGAAAAGAAAATTATCAGGTAACCATAATTTATGTTTTACCTATTAACTCCTACACCGCCAACCCCCACAGCGCAAAAACCTAATTTAATGGCTAAGCCCCCTAACCTAACACCCCCTAAATTAACCTCTTAATTACAATAAAAAATTAACTATATTCGATATGCACTCCGGGGGGCGGAGTCTGGCCATGCCGGAACATGGCTGCACAGAGATAGAGCTCCGGGCTGAACAAAGCTTTTTCCTCACATAAGAATTGGTTGTTTGACCCGCAGAGCGCAACGCTTTGAAGCTGGGAGACCACAGAGGCAGTGGGATCCCCCATATAGCGGGATGGCGTAATTTTAGGTCCACGACAGGAGTTATCTCTAACTGCGCATACATCACTGCAGAGACCGGCGCCATATTGGCACACGGAGTTTGACGGCTAAAGCTGATATCGGACCTGTAAAAGGCAGGTGAAAAAACACGCACAACATTGTGAAAACCATCTGACTAGGTGTTATTTCAGAAGCGGATACCAACGCTTGTAGATGGAAGAGAGAAAAAGTTAGCCGCGCAGAGGTGCATCTTATATTGAACAGCAAGGCTGCCATGCCGCTAGCTGTATCGGAAGGCTAAGTTTTAACATGGTTTAACATCACAATATCACCTATACTCAACCTTGCTTGTCTCCTAAGCCACCCCTGTTCCCAACATAATGGAAGTTAATGCTCCACCATAATTAACATAAAGATGTACATCAGGCTCACACCTCACTAACCTAAGAGCTGCAGGCCCCACATGGAAAAGTAACAATAAACTTACAGAGCTCCACAGACATCTCTTGGGTCACTAGCTCCGCTTGATAGAACTCTAATACCTGCTATAAAGTGTCAAATAGCCCTGAAAACAACCATTAAACCTTATTATCTAACATTCTTCATTGGGAGGTGAACAGAGAAACAAGCATGGCATCTAAAAAAGGCGCTAAGATGGACAAAAATAACAAACAACAAGCCGCCCTACCTATGTCAGTGAGCAACTTTTTTGGTCCTAGCGAGGCCTCTAACTTGGAGCAGTGGGACACTGGGGGCAATACACAGAATCCACAAGATGCAGCACAACAACAACTTGCCCCATTAGATCTGATGACACAACTTAAAGCAGACATAGCTAATCTCCCTTCTAAGTCTGATTTTGACTCACTGAAAAACTTAATTAAGTCGCAACTCACCACTATAAGAAAATAAATATTGGATATAGGGTAGAAGATTTGGAGGAGACACAAGAAACGCTGAACTCCATGACCAACTAAATCACGACACAAGCTAACATACATGAGGTTAAGATATCTGCCCTTCAGGACAAAATGGATGATTTAGATAACAGAAATCGCAGAAACAACTTAAGGATCCGTGGAATACCAGAGAAAATTGCTACTGCAGACTTAGAAAAATACATCCAAAATCTATTTTGTCACTTGAAGAAAAATCAACAGGCCCCAGGAGTGGAACGCGATAGGGTCCATAGAGCTCTTAGAACTCCTCCACCGGACACTGCTCCACCAAGGGACGTGATCCTAAGGTTCCTCAGATATAAGGACAAAGAAGAGGTATGGACATTGGCTCGTCAATTAAGAGATATATCATATCAAGACCATAATCTTCAAATTTTCCTGGACCTGTGCCCCAACACATTGCAAAGAAGGAGGGAAGTCGCTTTTATAACCAGAGTGCTCAGGGACAAAAAAATAAGATATAGATGGGGATACCCCTTCAACTTGGTGGTTTCGCACAATGGCAATGTCTTCACCTTCAAGGAACCGCAAGACCTTGAGGCTCTCTCCAAAGGACTTAACTTAACATTCAATATTCCGTCAGAGTTTAACTCTCTGGGGAACAGAGAGGATGGAGAGTCTGTGGAATCCAGACCATTGCAGGAAAGCAATGCTGGCAGGTGGTATCCACCAGCAAGCGCAGAAAGGACAAACATAAACCTGCTACTACTGATGCAATGGTTTCTACCGCACAAGAGACATGAAGCTGATCAAATATGGGTGAGATTGTTCTAATCTTTAACATATGTATGATGTTTGGAAGATGCGAGGTGGTGATGGGCATGGTTGCGTACATACAGAACTGGGAAATATATAGAATGTGCGCTCTTTTAAAGGTTAAACTTAAATATATTAGCAAGGGCAATTACCGTATGTTGTTTCGCATTCCCCCTAATTTATAGCAATAAGCTATATTATTGTTTTTGGACTTTTGTTTTATTGTTGTTTTTTGGTTTTTATGTGTTATGGTTTGTTATGAAAAACTGCATATGCTGACATGTCATTTTCTTAAAAAGCAGGCTAGAAGAGGGTACATAATGTGCTATGGGGTTTACACCACGCATACAATCCTCAGGAGGAAAACATATACACGTTGTTGTGCCTTGGGAGGTCCATGGGTCCTATAGATAAACAAAAGGGCATAACTTTCCTCACAGTTAATGCAAAGGGTCTCAATAGTCCGTTTAAAAGGAATTTAGCTATGAGAGACTTTAACGAAAGAAAGGGCGATGTGATCTTCATACAGGAAACACACTTTTTACAACATAGAGAACCTGACACGTTTAAATATAAATTTGGTGACTCTTTTTACGCCTCTAACAATACCAAAAGGGGAGGAGTGGGAATACTGTTTAGAAGAGGCATATCATTTCAAGTACATAAACATATGAAAGATAAACAGGGCAGATTTCTCATACTAGTGGGTACATTATTCCATAAGCAAGTGACACTCAACGCATACGCCCCGAACACAGCACAGGATGCCTTTTTAAAAACATTGACCAATGCAATTCTAGATGTTTTAAATGGCACTTTAATAGTATGTGGAGATCTCAATTGCACACTAGACCCCACGATAGATAACTCCACAGGGACATCGTCTACTGCACATGCAATTATCAATAAACTTAAAACGTGTCTTAGAGAACTTGCTTTGCATGACATTTGGAGGATATTGCATAGAAAAGAGAGAGATTATACATTCTATTCCCACCCACATGTTAGGTACTCTAGGATTGACTACATCCTCAATGACGTCACTAGCTTAGCACTAGTTAAAAGCTGCATGATATTACCCACGACATGGACGGATCACTCCATGGTAAGTTGTAATATGCGATGGGACACTAGAGATGGAACTAGTTATTTGTGGAAATTGGAAGATAGATTACTAGATGACCCATTATATGCAGAAAAAAATAGAGAAAGCATTACATTGTTTCTTCCAGTTTAATACAATGGAGTGGACGCTAGATATTGCTGGGGAGCGCACAAGTCTGTTATTAGAGGAGAGCTAATGAGTATAAGGGCACACCAATTGAAACAACAGAGAGCCTATTTTGACTCTGTGTTAAATAAATTAGAAGACCTAGAGAGAGATCATAAAAAGAATCCTCGGGACTCACAGATATTAGATCTCTTAGTGGAATATAGAGGTAAACTTAATGCAATAATTGATAAGGAATGTAAGACCACAGCACTCAAACTCAAGCAACAGAATTACGAGGGGCATAATAAATGAAGTAAGTTATTTGCCAGGAAGTTGAAGCGTAAAATAAATAAAACATACATTCTAAAAATCAATGACTTTAAAGGGAAAGAACATACCTCATCTGAAAATATAGCTGAGGCATTTTGTGTATATTATGAGAAACTTTATAATTTGCATGAATCCCCTCTGGAAAACATAGACAAATTTATAGATCAGCTGGTTCTACCTGATATAGAGGAAGAAGACAGGGCTCACCTTAATGAACCTTTCACAATAAATGAAATAAAGAAAATAATAAGGGATCTCCCAAATGAGAAAGCTCCTGGCGCAGACGGCTTCACGACCTACTATTATAAAAAATATATAGACACCCTCACACCACATTTATTAAGATTATTTTAGACTATATCAGAAAAAAACTCCATTCCTAGAAGAGTCTTTGGCAGCGCATATTGTATTACTCCCTAAGCCGGGTAATAAAACGGACAGAGTGGAACATTTTCGGCCTATATCCTTGCTTAATAATGATATAAAAATATATGCTAAACTGTTGACCACTAGATTAAATTCCATTATCCCCCGGATAACTGCTAAAGACCAAGTAGTATTTGTGATTAATAGAGAGGCAAGGGATAACACTGTGAGAGCCATTGGCCTAATAGATTACGCAGTGTCGAAGGATGTCCCCCTGGTTCTAATCTTTACGGACGCGGAAAAAGCTTTTGACCGCGTCCGTTGGAGATTCCTGAAATCAATCTTGGAAAAATTTGGAGTAGGGACCTCATTTATAGCAAAAATTATGACTTTATATAGCTCCCCCTCTGCACAAGTGCGAGTAAACGGTATATTGTCCCAACCTTTCCTAATTAACAACGGCACGAGACAGGGGTGCCCTCTGTCTCCCCTGTTGTTTGCTTGTGTGGTGGAGGCTTTAGCTGTGACAATCAGAAATGACATGAATATTGAGGGAGTTAAAATTAGAGAAACTGATTGTAAAATCATGTTATATGCGGACGACATCTTATTCACGCTCACAAACCCAATCATCTCCATACCAATAATATTGCAGCACTTGAAAGAATTCCAACTCGCATCAAATTTTTTGATTAACAAATCAAAATCAGAGATACTCAATGTCTCACTCCCACAGGCACATCTCACTCAGTTAAAAAAGGATTTGCCCCTTTACGTGGCAAGAAAAATCTTTAAAATACTTAGGGGTCTTCCTTATGAATAACCCACAAGACTTTTTTCAGATTAATTACATCCCATTGCAAAAACGAATAGTAGCTGACCGCTCCTCCTGGAGATCTTTACATACTTCTTGGTTAGGGAGAATAAATATTTTTAAAATGTCTTACCACGTATACTATACATTTTACAGGCTTTGCCTATCCCTTTACCACTTAACTTCCTTCCATCCCTACAATCAAAAATTCTAGAATTTGTCTGGGACAAAAAAAAACACTAGAATAAATAAAAATATCTTGTGTACTCCTTTACAGAGTGGAGGGTTGGGGGTCCCGGACCTGATGAAGTATAGATACGCAATTTACCTACAAAGAGTTATAGACTGGTTCTATAACTTCAAAAATAAGATATGGGTACAAATAGAGCATGAAATGGCAAATATTAGCCACCTGGGGTCTCAATGTTGGACTACCCTTGAGTGTACGCTCAGGGACAATAATTTAAACTTGTTAAGCTCCGAAACTTTTAAAGTATGGAGCAATATCTTATCAAAATTCCCACACATATCTTCTAAACACTCACCTTTGACACCACTATTTGAAAATGGAGAGTTTACTCCGGGATCACGCTTCTCACATCACGTTTCAGGTACGGCAAACAGAACATTGCAGGTGTTTCAGCTGGGCAATGAAAATAAACTACACACAAGGGGGGAATTGATTGAAGGGGGTCTACTGATTTTTAGGTATTGGCTGTTCCACCACCAATGCATCTTGTTTATTTCTAAACATAGTGATAGGAAAAACTTGATTAGGCCCCTGACTCAGTTTGAAACCATGTACACTGCTTCAAAACCGATAAATCACTCTTTGTCATTATTATATAAAATATTACAAATACAGCCCTCAGGACATGTTCCCTATTACCTGGAGAGATGGAACAGCGAATTGGGCATTGATATTAATCAAAGGGAGGCAAAGGGTATTTTCTACAACATCTCAAAATCATCCGTGTCAGCTAATATGATTGAGTTAAATCTAAAAATACTACACAGGTGGTACATGACTCCAGTTAGGATACATAAGCTTTTTCATACACAAAATAACGAATGCTGGCAGTGCGGCTTAGAGAGGGGGACGATGTCCCATATTTGGTGGTCTTGCACTAACATAGTTCCAATATGGGAAACATAGCTGCAGAATCCTCCGAGGTAATAGGCAGACTGCTGCCATTAGACCATAAGTTGTGGGTATTTCTCTGCACCCCTAGAAAATTTACGACAGCACAAAAAATAATGCTACATATTTTAAGTAATACTATGAAAACACTGTTAGTCCAGAAAATGGATCAGCCAATCAGATTGAACTTGAATCTGATTGGCTGATTCCATCAGCCAATCAGAATTTTCCTACCTTAATTCCGATTGGCTGATAGAATCCTATCAGCCAATTGGAATTCGAGGGACGCCATCTTGGATGACGTCCCTTAAAGGAACCTTCATTCTGTGTTAGGACGTCGGAAGAAGAGAATGGATCCGCGCCGGAGGTCTTGAAGATGGAGCCGCTCGTCGTCGGATGGAAGAAGATAGAAGATGCCGCTTGGATGAAGATGTCTACCGGTCCGGATCTCCTCTTCTGCCCGCATAGGATCAAGACTTTAGCCCGATGATGGACGTCTTCAGCCCCCGCTTGGGCTTGGATGAAGACTTCGGAGCCTGGACCAATCGGTGATATCTGGCGTGGTGAAGATAAGGTAGGATGATCTTCAGGGGCTTAGTGTTAGGTTTATTTAAGGGGGGTTTGGGTTAGATTAGGGGTATGTGGGTGGTGGGTTGTAATGTTGGGGGGGGTATTGTATGGTTTTTTTTACAGGCAAAAGAGCTGTTTTCTTTGGGGCATGCCCCGCAAAAGGCCCTTTTAAGGGCTGGTAAGGTAAAAGAGCTTTTCAATTTGTATTTTAGAATAGGGTAGGGCATTTTTTTTATTTTGGGGGGCTTTGTTATTTTATTAGGGGGCTTAGAGTAGGTGTAATTAGCTTAAAATTGTTGTAATATTTTTCTAATGTTTGTAAATTATTTCTCCAACATAGGTGTGTCCGGTCCACGGCGTCATCCTTACTTGTGGGATATTCTCTTCCCCAACAGGAAATGGCAAAGAGCCCAGCAAAGCTGGTCACATGATCCCTCCTAGGCTCCGCCTACCCCAGTCATTCTCTTTGCCGTTGTACAGGCAACATCTCCACGGAGATGGCTTAGAGTTTTTTAGTGTTTAACTGTAGTTTTTATTATTCAATCAAGAGTTTGTTATTTTAAAATAGTGCTGGTATGTACTATTTACTCAGAAACAGAAAAGAGATGAAGATTTCTGTTTGTATGAGGAAAATGATTTTAGCACCGTAACTAAAATCCATGGCTGTTCCACACAGGACTGTTGAGAGCAATTAACTTCAGTTGGGGGAACAGTGTGCAGTCTCTTACTGCTTGAGGTATGACACATTCTAACAAGACGATGTAATGCTGGAAGCTGTCATTTTCCCTATGGGATCCGGTAAGCCATGTTTATTAAGATAGTAAATAAGGGCTTCACAAGGGCTTATTAAGACTGTAGACTTTTTCTGGGCTAAATCGATTCATTATTAACACATATTTAGCCTTGAGGAATCATTTAATCTGGGTATTTTGATAAGATTATATCGGCAGGCACTGTTTTAGACACCTTATTCTTTAGGGACTTTCCCTAATCATTGTCAGAGCCTCATTTTCGCGCCGGTATGGCGCACTTGTTTTTGAGGACAGCATGGCATGCAGCTGCATGTGTGTGGAGCTCTGATACATAGAAAAGTCTTTCTGAAGGCATCATTTGGTATCGTATTCCCCTTTGGGCTTGGTTGGGTCTCAGCAAAGCAGATTCCAGGGACTGTAAAGGGGTTAAATATAAAAACGGCTCCGGTTCCGTTATTTTAAGGGTTAAAGCTTCCAAATTTGGTGTGCAATACTTTTAAGGCTTTAAGACACTGTGGTGAAATTTTGGTGAATTTTGAACAATTCCTTCATACTTTTTCGCAATTGCAGTAATAAAGTGTGTTTAGTTTAAAATTTAAAGTGACAGTAACGGTTTTATTTTAAAACGTTTTTTGTGCTTTGTTATCAAGTTTATGCCTGTTTAACATGTCTGAACTACCAGATAGATTGTGTTCTGACTGTGGGGAAACCAAGGTTCCTTCTCATTTAACTATATGTATTTTATGTCATAAAAAAATTTAGTAAAAATGATGCCCAAGATGATTCCTCAAGTGAGAGGAGTAAGCATGGTACTGCATCATCCCCTCCTTCGTCTACACCAGTCTTGCCCATACAGGAGGCCCCTAGTACATCTAGTGCGCCAATACTCCTTACTATGCAACATTTAACGGCTGTAATGGATAATTCTATCAAAAACATTTTAGCCAATATGCCCACTTATCAACGAAAGCGCGACTGCTCTGTTTTAGAAAATTCTGTAGAGCATGAGAACGCTGATGATATGGTTTCTGAAGGGCCCCTACACCAGTCTGAGGGGGCCAGGGAGGTTTTGTCTGAGGGAGAAATTTCAGATTCAGGAAACATTTCTCAACAAGCTGAACCTGATGTGATTACTTTTAAATTTAAGTTGGAACATCTCCGCGCTCTGCTTAAGGAGGTGTTATCCAATTTGGATGATTGTGATTATCTGGTCATTCCAGAACCACTATGTAAAATGGAAAAGTTCTTAGAGGCCCCGGGGCCCCCCGAAGCTTTTCCTATATCCAAGCGGGTGGCGTACATTGTTAGTAAAGAATGGGACAGGCCCGGTATACCTTTAGTACCTCCCCCCATATTTATAAAATTGTTTTCCTATAGTCGACCCCAGAAAGGACTGATGGCAGACAGTCCCCAAGGTCGAGGGGGCGGTTTCTACTCTACACAAGCGCGCCACTATACCCATAGAAGATAGTTGTGCTTTCCAAGATCCTATGGATAAAAAATTAGAAGGTCTGCTAAAGATGTTTGTTCAGCAAGGTTCCCTTCTACAACCAATTGCATGCATTGTCCCTGTCACTGCAGCCGCGTGTTTCTAGTTTGATGAGCTAGGAAAGGCGATTATTAGTAATTCTTCTTCTTATGAGGAGATTATGGACAGAATTCGTGCTCTTAAATTGGCTAATTCTTTCACCCTAGACGCCACCTTGCAATTGGCTAGGTTAGCGGCGAAAAAATTCTGGGTTTGCTATTGTGGCGCAGAGCGCTTTGGTTAAAATCTTGGGCAGCGGATGCGTCTTCCAAGAACAAATTGCTTGACATTCCTTTCAAGGGGAAAACACTCTTTGGCCCTGACTTGAAAGAGATTATCTCTGATATCACTGGGGGCAAGGGCCACGCCCTTCCTCAGGATAGGTCTTTTCAAGACCAAAAATAAACCTAAGTTTCGTCCCTTTCGCAGAAACGGATCAGCCCCAAGGGCTACGTCCTCTAAGCAGGAAGGTAATACTTCTCAAGCCAATCCAGCCTGGAGACCTATGCAAGGCTGGAACAAAGGAAAGCAGGCCAGGAAACCTGCCACTGCTACCAAGACAGCATGAAATGCGGGCCCCCGATCCGGGACCGGATCTGGTGGGGGGCAGACTCTCTCTCTTCGCTCAGGCTGGGGCAAGAGATGTTCTGGATCCTTGGGCGCTAGAAATAGTCTCCCAAGGTTATTCTCCGGGGAGTGATTCATCCTGTTCCATTAGGAGAACAAGGGATGGGGTTCTACTCCAATCTGTTCATAGTTCCCAAAAAAGAGGGAACGTTCAGACCAATCTTAGATCTCAAGATCTTGAACAAGTTTCTCAAGGTTCCATCGTTCAAGATGGAAACCATTCGAACACTTCTTCCTTCCATCCAGGAAGGTCAATTCATGACCAAGGTGGATTTCAAGGATGCGTATCTACATATTCCTATCCACAAGGAACATCATCGGTTCCTAAGGTTTGCATTCCTGGACAAGCATTTCCAGTTCGTGGCGTTTTCTTTCGGATTAGCCACTGCTCCTAGGATTTTCTCATAGGTACTAGGGTCCCTTCTGGCGGTGCTAAGACCAAGGGGCATTGCTGTAGTACCTTACTTGGACGACATTCTGATTCGAGCGTCGTCCCTTCCTCAAGTAAAGGCTCACACGGACATTGTCCTGGCCTTTCTCAGATCTCACGGATGGAAAGTGAACGTGGAAAAGAGTTCTCTATCTCCGTCAACGAGGGTTCCCTTCTTGGGAACTATAATAGACTCCTTAGAAATGAGGATTTTTCTGACAGAAGCCAGAAAAACAAAACTTCTAGACTCTTGTCGGATACTTCATTCCGTTCCTCTTCCTTCCATAGCGCAGTGCATGGAAGTGATAGGTTTGATGGTAGCGGCAATGGACATAGTTCCTTTTGTGCGCATTCATCTAAGACCATTACAACTGTTCATGCTCAGTCAGTGGAATGGGGACTATTCAGACTTGTCTCCGAAGATACAAGTAAATCAGAGGACCAGAGACTCATTCCGTTGGTGGCTGTCCCTGGACAACCTGTCACAAGGGATGACCTTCCGCAGACCAGAGTGGGTCATTGTCACGACCGACGCCAGTCTGATGGGCTGGGGCGCGGTCTGGGGATCCCTGAAAGCTCAGGGTCTTTGGTCTCGGGTAGAATCTCTTCTACCGATAAATATTCTGGAACTGAGAGCGATATTCAATGCTCTCAAAGCTTGGCCTCAGCTAGCGAGGGCCAAGTTCATACATCAACCATCAGGGGGGAACAAGGAGTTCCCTAGCGATGGAAGAAGTGACCAAAATCATTCTATGGGCGGAGTCTCACTCCTGCCACCTGTCTGCTATCCACATCCCAGGAGTGGAAAATTGGGAAGCGGATTTTCTGAGTCGTCAGACATTGCATCCGGGGGAGTGGGAACTCCATCCGGAAATCTTTGCCCAAGTCACTCAACCGTGGGGCATTCCAGACATGGATCTGATGGCCTCTCGTCAGAACTTCAGAGTTCCTTACTACGGGTACAGATCCAGGGATCCCAAGGCGGCTCTAGTGGATGCACTAGTAGCACCTTGGACCTTCAAACTAGCTTATGTGTTCCCGCCGTTTCCTCTCATCCCCAGGCTGGTAGCCAGGATCAATCAGGAGAGGGCGTCGGTGATTTTGATAGCTCCTGCGTGGCCACGCAGGACTTGGTATGCAGATCTGGTGAATATGTCATCGGCTCCACCATGGAAGCTACCTTTGAGACGAGACCTTCTTGTTCTAGGTCCGTTCGACCCACTCCAGCTGACTGCTTGGAGATTGAACGCTTGATCTTATCAAAGCGAGGGTTCTCAGATTCTGTTATTAATACTCTTGTTCAGGCCTGAAAGCCTGTAACCAGAAAAATTACCACATAATTTGGTATATCTGTTGGTGTGAATCTGCAGGATTCCCTTGGGACAAGGTTAAGATTCCTAAGAGTCTATCCTTCCTTCGAGAAGGATTGGAAAAAGGATTATCTGCAAGTTCCTTGATGGGACAGATTTCTGCCTTGTCTGTGTTACTTCACAAAAAGCTGGCAGCTGTGCCAGATGTTCTAGCCTTTGTTCAGGCTCTGGTTAGAATCAAGCCTGTTTACAAAATTTTGACTCCTCCTTGGAGTCTCAACCTAGTTCTTTCAGTTCTTCAGGGGGTTCCGTTTGAACCCTTACATTCCGTTGATATTAAGTTATTATCTTGGAAAGTTTTGTTTTTGGTTGCAATTCTTCTGCTAGAAGAGTTTCAGAATTATCTGCTCTGCAGTGTTCTTCTCCTTATCTGGTGTTCCATGCAGATAAGGTGGTTTTGCGTACTAAACCTGGTTTTCTTCCAAAAAACATTAACCAGGAGATAGTTGTGCCTTCTTTGTGTCCTAATCCAGTTTCAAAGAAGGAACGTTTGTTGCACAACTTGGATGTAGTTCGTGCTCTCAAATTTTACTTAGCAGCTACTAAGGATTTCAGACAAACTTTGTCTTTGTTTGTTGTTTATTCTGGTAAACGGAGAGGTCAAAAAGCAACTTCTACCTCTCTCTCCTTCTGGATTAAAAGCATTATCCGATTGGCTTATGAGACTGCCGGACGGCAGCCTCCTGAAAGAATCACAGCTCACTCCACTAGGGCTGTGGCTTCCACATGGGCCTTCAAGAACGAGGCTTCTGTTGATCAGATATGTAAGGCAGCGACTTGGTCTTCACTGCACACTTTTTCTAAATTTTACAAATTTGATACTTTTGCTTCTTCTGAGGCTATTTTTGGGAGAAAGGTTTTGCAAGCCGTGGTGCCTTCCATTTAGGTGACCTGATTTGCTCCCTCCCTTCATCCGTGTCCTAAAGCTTTGGTATTGGTTCCCACAAGTAAGGATGACGCCGTGGACCGGACACACCGATGTTGGAGAAAACAGAATTTATGTTTACCTGATAAATTACTTTCTCCAACGGTGTGTCCGGTCCACGGCCCGCCCTGGTTTTTTTAATCAGGTCTGATAATTTATTTTCTTTAACTACAGTCACCACGGTAACATATGGTTTCTCCTATGCAAATATTCCTCCTTAACGTCGGTCGAATGACTGGGGTAGGCGGAGCCTAGGAGGGATCATGTGACCAGCTTTGCTGGGCTCTTTGCCATTTCCTGTTGGGGAAGAGAATATCCCACAAGTAAGGATGACGCCGTGGACCGGACACACCGTTGGAGAAAGTAATTTATCAGGTAAACATAAATTCTGTTTTTTTTATTTTTTGTAACTTAGTTCTTTTTTTATTTTTTGTACTTTAGTTAGTTTATTTAATTGTATTTATTTATAGGTATTTTATGTAATTAATTTATTGATAGTGTAGTGTTAGGTTTAATTGTAACTTAGGTTAGGATTTATTTTACAGGTAATTTTGTAATTATTTTAACTAGGTAGCTATTAAATAGTTATTAACTATTTAATAGCTATTGTACCTGGTTAAAATAATTACAAAGTTGCCTGTAAAATAAATATCAATCCTAAAATAGCTACAATATAATTATTTGTTATATTGTAGCTATATTAGGGTTTATTTTACAGGTAAGTATTTAGCTTTAAATAGGATTAATTAATTTAATAAGAGTTAATTTATTTCGTTAGATAAAAATTATATTTAATTTAGGGGGGTGTTAGTGTTAGGGTTAGACTTAGCTTTAGGGGTTAATAAATTTAATAGAGTAGCGGGAGGTCTGGTCGGCAGATTAGGGGTTAATACTTGAAGTTAGGTGTCGGTGATGTTAGGGAGGGCAGATTAGGGGTTAATACTATTTATTATAGGGTTATTGAGGCGGGAATGAGGCGGATTAGGGGTTAATAACTTTATTATAGTAGCGGTGAGGTCCGGTCGGAAGATTAGGGGTTAATTATTGTAGGTAGGTGGCGGCGACGTTGTGGGGGGCAGATTAGGGGTTAATAAATATAATATAGGGGTCGGCGGTGTTAGGGGCAGCAGATTAGGGGTACATAGGGATAACGTAGGTTGCGGCGATGTACGGAGCGGCAGATTAGGGGTTAATAATAATATGCAGGGGTCAGCGATAGCGGGGGCGGCAGATTAGGGGTTAATAAATATAATATAGGGGTCGTGGTGTTAGGGGCAGCAGATTAGGGGTACATAGGGATAATGTAGGTTGCGGCGGTGTGCGGTCGGCAGATTAGGGGTTAAAAAAATTTAATAGAGTGGCGGCGATGTGGGGGGACCTTGGTTTAGGGGTGCATAGGTAGTTTATGGGTGTTAGTGTACTTTAGAGCACAGTAGTTAAGAGCTTTATGAACTGGCGTTAGCCCAGAAAGCTCTTAACTCCTGGCTTTTTTCTGCGGCTGGAGTTTTGTGGTTAGATTTCTAACGCTCACTTCAGCCAAGACTCTAAATACCGGCGTTAGAAAGATCCCATTGAAAAGATAGGATCCGCAAATGGCGTAGGGGGATCTGCGGTATGGAAAAGTCGCGGCTGCAAAGTGAGCGTTAGACCCTTACCTACACGACTCTAAATACCAGCGGTAGCCCAAAACCAGCGTTAGTAGCCCCTAACGCTGGTTTTGACGGCTAACGCAGAACTCTAAATCTAGCCGAATATGTTATGTTTTTAAGCTAATTCAATTTTACGAATAACTTAACTCTGGACTGGAACAACCAACGCACATCTAAATAAGTTGTCTCTCGAAGGGATAAATATAATAAAAATCGTAGTAAATACCAATGGTCTCTATGTGTTTTTACTTATTTTTATATAAGGAAATGATCAACAGTTCAAATATTCCCCTCTCCTAGCATGGCCAGTTTCAATTACCAGACCAGTCTAGCTATCTTTAAGGTATGCTTCCCATGTTGCTAGGATTTCCGAATATACCTCCATCCTATCGTTTTTTAAATAATAAAGCTCTTCGAGGTGGATTAGCTCAGATACCCTCTGAGCCCACATTTCTACTGTGGGAGGATCTTTTGACCTCCAGTTTTTGACTATCAGAAATTTAATACTATTTGACATTATAAAAAATAGTTTGAGGGAGGGTTTATGTTTTATTTTAGGGGGTTTGTTTAATAGCCAAAGTAGGGGGTCTAGAGGGAATTGCACTTCAAGTATGTCCTCCATTTCAGATATAACAGATCTCCACAGGTTTTGGATGGCCGTGCACCACCACCACATGTGAGCCATTCCGCTATTAACGTGGCCACAGCGCCAACATTTGTTTCTAGTTTTATGAAATAATCGGTGTAGTTTTTGAGGTGTATAATTACACCTTGTATAATGTGCAAATTATCCTCATCCTTATGTTTTGTGGGATTATTATTCCTAGGTCTTTTTCCCAACTCTCTAGGTATGGGATGGGATATCCTGGGAACGGCGTGATCAATATCTATGTTATTGTAATTTTTATCTTCACTCTGGATGTCCAATAAAAAACAAAATTTAAAAAAAAATAAAATTCACTATATTCACTGCGAAGCTAACGGTTTCCTGCTAAGTCTACTATTGGTACCGAATCTCCCCAATCTGATTTATTCCCGCAGTAGTTAATAAATCTTCTTAAAATTCTGCATGAAATTAAATTAGTGTTAAAGGGGATTGAAGGGTAGATATATTCTTGAAGTTTTTAATTATATAAGCCTACAATTTAAATACCCTACTATATAATGGAAAAATAGTAGTTAAGGGAGGCCTTTTATTTTTAATCACCCAACACAGAGCCCCATTAGGAGTTTTCAGTTTTTGGGAATCTAAGGACACCCACGATTTAGTTCCAGCTGATGTATGCCATTCCAGGACTCTTTGTAGAGTGATTTCTTGTAAACTTAGAACTACGTTATTCCAAGTAGCTGTAAATAGTGCTAAGTCACTATTAGCAAGAAACTGTAAATCAACAGTTATTCCAAGTAAACAGATGTGTATTGATAGAACCGGGGAACTATTGTGTTTAGAAGGAAATGGTTATTAGTGAAGTGCAGCAAAGAAAATTTAGTTTTGGATGAAATTTTCGTTCTGAATATTCAAGGAAATTAGTTTCCCCGAATATTCATTAGCTTTCATAACATAAGTTCACCTGTAGCTACAATACTTACCCTAATGTGCTCTGGAGAGTGCTAACCCGATCCTCTTCTTGCCAGAGCTATGGCCGCGCTAACAGGAGGCTTAGCCATTCGGCTCCCTGGACCTGCACTAAAGCTGAATAGTAGAGCCCTCCATGCTTCCCCATCCTTTTTCTTCCCCCCTCTTATTCTATTCTCTTTTCTTCACTTGTCCTCTATCTTTGGTCTTCATTTTTGTGAACTTTTGTTCTGACAATTTAGAAGTTTAACATTATTGAAATTCCATATAATTTGCCATCTGTACTAACATATGCTATGAAATGTATGTATAGAATATGGGGATGGATGTGTGACTATTTAAAAAAAAAATATTATGTTACCGTGAAAATTGTTAAACGGACATTAAACACTAAATAAATGCTAGATAGAATGATGTATTCAAAGAAAAGATTAGTCTGAGAATAAACTGTAGATGTATTTTTTAAAGTTTCATTAGCTATTTAAATATTGACAAAATAAGTGTAATGTTTTAGTGTCTATAAATCAATGGGAGCTGTCATGTTGTAACTAAGGTTACCTTCTATGCTGTGGCCAATTAGAGACAGTTTAAAATAGGTCACTAGAGGGTTCAGCCAATGGCTGTGTGGAATATAACAGTGTTCTGCACTTTCATTTCTAACAGAAACTGAAAAGATCACCATTTCAGAATGGATAAAAAAATAAATAAAAATAAAAATAAATATAATTTAAAATGACATTTTTTAAAATATACAGTGTTCTCCACAGAAAATGTTGCCAGCGGGTGGTGTTATGAAGTAGTCGGGAAGGGGGCAGTGTAATACTTTCAAATATCAAAACATTTTTTTGCTATCCAAAGTACAAATTTATTGCATAATTTAACATAAATATATTTAATGATAATTTTGAGCAGTAAACATTGATATTTTTTTAATATTAGTTAATTTTAGCTTAAAGGGACATCAAACATAAAATGTTTTTTATTCATAATTCAGATAGAACATATAATTTTAAACAACTTTCCAATTTACTTCTATTATCAATTTTTCTTCTCTTTGTATGTTTGTTTTTTAAAGGAGAAGCAATGCACTACTGGGAGCTAGCTGAACACATTGGTAAGCCAATGAGAACAGCCATATACATGCAGTTACCAATCAGCAGCTAGCTCCCAGGTCCTGAGCCTACCTAGGCATGCTTTTCAAAAAAGGATACCAAAAGAACAAATACATTTAGTTAATAGAAGTAAATTGGAAAGTTGTTTAAAATATATTTTATCTGAATCATGAAAGAAAAATGTTGGGCTTCATATTCTTTTAAGAGTGGTTTAAATGTAACCATGTGGTCAGTAAAATACGCCCATTAAAGGATTAGGAAAGTAAAAATTAAACTTGCATTATTCAGATACAGCATGTCATTTTAAGACACTTTCGGCTAGATTTGGAGTTTTGTCGGTAACAACCCGAAAAACTAACGCCGGCTTTTTTCTGGCCGCACCATAAAAATAACTCTGGTATTGAGAGTCCACATAAAGGCTGCGTTAGGCTCCAAAAAAGGAGCGTAGAGCATTTTTAACGCAGCTTCAACTCTCAATACCAGCCTCAAAAACGTGCTCCTCAAAAACGTGCTCGTGCACGATTCCCCCATAGGAAACAATGGGGGCTGTTTGAGCTGAAAAAAAACCTAACACCTGCAAAAAAGCCGCGTTCAGCTCTTAACGCAGCCCCATTGTTTGCTATGGGGAAACACTTCCTACGTCTGCACCTAACACTCTAACATGTACCCCGAGTCTAAACACCCCTAACCTTACACTTATTAACCCCTAATCTGCCGCTATCGCTGACACCTGCATTTTATTTTTAACCCCTAATCTGCCGCTCCGTAAACCGCCGCTACTTACATTATCCCTATGTATTATATTTATTAACCCCTAATCTGCCCCCCTCAACGTCGCCTCCACCTGCCTACACTTATTAACCCCTAATCTGCCGAGCGGACCGCACCGCTATTATAATAAAGTTATTAACCCCTAATCCGCCTCACTAACCCTATAATAAATAGTATTAACCCCTAATCTGCCCTCCCTAACATCGCCGACACCTAACTTCAATTATTAACCCCTAATCTGCCGACCGGAGCTCACCGCTATTCTAATAAATGGATTAACCCCTAAAGCTAAGTCTAACCCTAACACTAACTAACACCCCCCTAAATTAAATATAATTTTAATCTAACGAAATTAATTAACTCTTATTAAATAAATTATTCCTATTTAAAGCTAAATACTTACCTGTAAAATAAACCCTAATATAGCTACAATATAAATTATAATTACATTGTAGCTATTTTAGGATTAATATTTATTTTACAGGCAACTTTGTAATTATTTTAACCAGGTACAATAGCTATTAAATAGTTAAGAACTATTTAATAGTTACCTAGTTAAAATAATTACAAAATTACCTGTAAAATAAATCCTAACCTAAGTTACAATTAAACCTAACACTATACTATCATTAAATTAATTAAATAAAATACCTACAATTACCTACAATTAAACCTAACACTACACTATCAATACATTAATTAAATAAACTAACTAAAGTACAAAAAATAAAAAAGAACTAAGTTACAAAAAATAAAAAAATATCTACAAACATAAGAAAAATATTACAACAATTTTAAACTAATTACACCTACTCTAAGCCCCCTAATAAAACAACAAAGCCCCCCAAAATATAAAATGCCCTACCCTATTCTAAATTACTAAAGTTATTTTAGCTATTAAATAGTTCTTAACTATTTAATAGCTATTGTACCTCGTTAAAATAAATACAAAGTTACCTGTAAAATAAATATTAATCCTAAAATAGCTATAATATAATTATAATTTATATTGTAGCTATATTAGGATTTATTTTACAGGTAAGTATTTATCTTTAAATAGGAATAATTTATTTAATAAGAGTTAATTAATTTCGTTAGATGTAAATTATATTTAATTTAGGGGGGTGTTAGTGTTAGGGTTAGACTTAGCTTTAGGGGTTAATACATTTATTAGAATAGCGGTGAGCTCCAGTCGGCAGATTAGGGGTTAATAATTGAAGTTAGGTGTCGGCGATGTTAGGGAGGGCAGATTAGGGGTTAATACTATTTATTATAGGGTTAGTGATGCAGATTAGGGGTTAATAACTTTATTATAGTAGCGCTCAGGTCCGCTCGGCAGATTAGGGGTTAATAAGTGTAGGCAGGTGGAGGCGACGTTGTGGGGGGGCAGATTAGGGGTTAATAAATATAATATAGGGGTCGGCGGTGTTAGGGGCAGCAGATTAGGGGTACATAAGGATAACGTAGGTGGCGGCGCTTTGCGGTCGGCAGATTAGGGGTTAATAAGTGTAGGCAGATGGAGGCGACGTTGAGGGGGGCAGATTAGGGGTTAATAAATATAATACAGGGGTCGGCGGTGTTAGGGGGAGCAGATTAGGGGTACATAAGGATAACGTAGGTGGCGGTCGGCAGATTAGGGGTTAAAAAATTTATTCGAGTGTCGGCGATGTGGGGGGACCTTGATTTAGGGGTACATAGGTAGTTTATGGGTGTTAGTGTACTTTAGAGTACAGTAGTTAAGAGCTTTAGAAACCGGCGTTAGCCCAGAAAGCTCTTAACTACTGACTTTTTTCCTGCGGCTGGAGTTTTGTCGTTAGATGTCTAACGCTCACTTCAGAAACGACTCTAAATACCGGAGTTAGAAAAATCCCATTGAAAAGATAGGATACGCAATTGACGTAAGGGGATCTGCGGTATGGAAAAGTCGCGGCTGAAAAGTGAGCGTTAGACCCTATTTTGAGTGACTCCAAATACCGGCGGTAGCCTAAAACCAGCGTTAGGAGCCTCTAACGCTGGTTTTCACGGCTAACGCCAAACTCCAAATCTAGGTCTTTGAAATTCACTTGTATTTTTAAATTTACTTTGTTCTCTTGGTATCCCTTGATGAAAAAGAATATGCACATATCCTACACTAGTTGAAGCTGCTTCTGATTGGTGCCTGCACACATTTGTCTATTGTGATTGACTAACTAGATGTGTTCAGCTAGCTGTCAGTGATGCTCCTTCTGCAATGGACAACAAGAGAATGAAGCAAATTTGATAATATAAGTAAATTGGAAAGTTGTTTGAAATTGTATGTTCTATCTGAATCATGAAAAAAAAATTGGGGTCTGCTATCCCTTTAACAAGGTCTTGGGGAGAACACTGATATACAATTAGTACATGTCTTTCAGGAGACGTATGCCTTGTTCAGTATAAATGCATTAAAGTCATGACTGCCTTCACCACTCTCCACACTGTGTGCTCAAATTTGTAACTCTCCTTTTCTGAATTAGATGTGGACCCACAACTAATCCAGTGTCAATACAGACGTTATTAATAGGGCAGTGTATAAACCACTGGAGGCAGGATGACTTCAGTGTACTTACATTAACCCCTTAATGACCACAATGTACCCTGTATGTCACTGGTCATTAATGGTTTTTTCAGGACATAATAGCACAAGTCTAGCAAGAACACGCTATTAATGCCCTCCCTCCAGCAGGCTTTGTGGAATAGAGCAGTCTCAACGCTGGTGGCAAGAACGCGCTATAAAACAATCAAGTCCCAAAAAAAGGCCAGTGACATACAGGGTACGTCGCTGGTCCTTAAGGGGTTAACCAAGTCACATGTTTTCTGAATAATTAGTACTGTTTATCTAGGCTAAAACAGATTTCTGGAATCCAAAGAAATCTAATTTGAATAGCATGGACCTGAAACTTCTTCTCACTTGTAAAAAGAACTAAAAGTTAAATTGCTATACAGATAAATCTTTTTTTATTTATTTATTTTTTTAATATTTTTTTTTTATTAAGGTTGAAAATAAAACAGTACAAAGATGCCGCATATACAGCCATTACAAAACATATGATATCATTCAACAAGTTCAGTGGTATACATAACTTTGCCAGATGTATGGGTAGAGGGCATCCTATATAATAAAAGACAAGAGTTTGTCTGAAGCCGCCATGCGCAGTTCAGACAAACTCTTGCTGATCGCACGCGCACCCACCCGGCAGCAGCGCGAGGACCCGGCAGCTCAGCTGAAACACAGAATCGCGCGAGGACCCGGCAGCTCAGCTGAAACACAGAGGACCCGGCAGCTCAGCTGAAACACAGAGGACCCGGCAGCTCAGCTGAAACACAGAGGACCCGGCAGCTCAGCTGAAACACAGAGGACCCGGCAGCTGTGTGTGAGAGAGAGAGAGAGAGAGAGAGAAGAGAGAGAGAGAGAGACAAGAGAGAGAGAGAGAGAGACAAGAGAGAGAGAGAGAGAGAGAGACAAGAGAGAGAGAGAGAGAGAGAGAGACAAGAGAGAGAGAGAGAGAGACAAGAGAGAGAGAGAAGAGAGAGAGAGAAGAGAGAGAGAGACAAGAGAGAGAGAGAGACAAGAGAGAGAGAGAGAGACAAGAGAGAGAGAGAGAGACAAGAGAGAGAGAGAGAGAGAGACAAGAGAGAGAGACAAGAGAGAGACAAGAGAGAGAGAGAGAGAGACAAGAGAGAGAGAGAGACAAGAGAGAGAGAGACAAGAGAGAGAGAGTGACAAGAGAGAGAGAGAGAGAGACAAGAGAGAGAGAGAGAGAGACAAGAGAGAGAGAGAGACAAGAGAGAGAGAGAGACAAGAGAGAGAGAGAGAGAGAGACAAGAGAGAGAGAGACAAGAGAGAGAGAGAGAGACAAGAGAGAGAGAGAGAGACAAGAGAGAGAGAGAGAGACAAGAGAGAGAGAGAGAGACGAGAGAGAGAGAGAGAGACGAGAGAGAGAGAGAGAGACAAGAGAGAGAGAGAGAGAGAGAAGAGAGAGAGACAAGAGAGAGAGAGAGAGAGAGACAAGAGAGAGAGACAAGAGAGAGAGACAAGAGAGAGAGAGAGAGACAAGAGAGAGAGAGAGAGAGAGAGAGACAAGAGAGAGAGAGACAAGAGAGAGAGAGAGAGACAAGAGAGAGAGAGACAAGAGAGAGAGAGAGAGAGAGAGAGAGACAAGAGAGAGAGAGAGACAAGAGAGAGAGAGAGACAAGAGAGAGAGAGAGAGAGAGAGAGACAAGAGAGAGAGAGAGAGAGAGACAAGAGAGAGAGACAAGAGAGAGAGAGAGAGACAAGAGAGAGAGACAAGAGAGAGAGAGAGAGAGAGAGAGAGAGACAAGAGAGAGAGACAAGAGAGAGAGAGAGAGAGAGAGAGACAAGAGAGAGAGAGAGAGACAAGAGAGAGAGAGACAAGAGAGAGAGAGAGACAAGAGAGAGAGAGAGACAAGAGAGAGAGAGAGACAAGAGAGAGAGAGAGAGAGAGACAAGAGAGAGAGAGACAAGAGAGAGAGAGAGAGACAAGAGAGAGAGAGAGAGAGAGACAAGAGAGAGAGAGAGAGAGACAAGAGAGAGAGAGACAAGAGAGAGAGAGAGACGAGAGAGAGAGAGAGACAAGAGAGAGAGAGAGAGAGAGAAGAGAGAGAGACAAGAGAGAGAGAGAGAGACAAGAGAGAGAGACAAGAGAGAGAGAGAGAGAGAGACAAGAGAGAGAGAGAGAGACGAGAGAGAGAGAGAGACAAGAGAGAGAGAGACAAGAGAGAGAGAGAGAGAGAGACAAGAGAGAGAGAGAGACAAGAGAGAGAGAGAGACAAGAGAGAGAGAGAGAGAGAGACAAGAGAGAGAGAGAGAGAGAGAGAGACAAGAGAGAGAGAGAGAGAGAGAGAGAGAGACAAGAGAGAGAGAGAGAGACAAGAGAGAGAGAGAGACAAGAGAGAGAGAGAGACGAGAGAGAGAGAGAGAGAGAGAGACAAGAGAGAGAGAGAGAGAGAGAGAGAGAGAGACGAGAGAGAGAGAGAGAGAGACAAGAGAGAGAGAGAGAGAGACAAGAGAGAGAGAGAGACGAGAGAGAGAGAGAGAGAAGAGAGAGAGACAAGAGAGAGAGAGAGACAAGAGAGAGAGACAAGAGAGAGAGAGAGAGAGACAAGAGAGAGAGAGAGAGACAAGAGAGAGAGAGACAAGAGAGAGAGAGAGACAAGAGAGAGACAAGAGAGAGAGAGAGAGACAAGAGAGAGAGAGAGAGACAAGAGAGAGAGAGAGAGAGAGACAAGAGAGAGAGAGAGACGAGAGAGAGAGAGAGAGAGAAGAGAGAGAGACAAGAGAGAGAGAAGAGAGAGAGACAAGAGAGAGAGAGAGACAAGAGAGAGACAAGAGAGAGAGAGAGACAAGAGAGAGAGAGAGACAAGAGAGAGAGAGAGAGACAAGAGAGAGAGAGACAAGAGAGAGAGAGAGACAAGAGAGAGAGAGAGAGAGAGAGAAGAGAGAGACAAGAGAGAGAGAAGAGAGAGAGAGACAAGAGAGAGAGAGAGAGACAAGAGAGAGAGAGAGAGACAAGAGAGAGAGAGAGAGACAAGAGAGAGAGAGAGAGACAAGAGAGAGAGAGAGAGACAAGAGAGAGACAAGAGAGAGAGAGAGAGACAAGAGAGAGAGAGAGAGAGAGAGAGACAAGAGAGAGAGAGAGAGAGAGACAAGAGAGAGAGAGAGAGACAAGAGAGATAGAGAGAGAGAGACAAGAGAGATAGAGAGAGAGAGACAAGAGAGAGACAAGAGAGAGAGAGACAAGAGAGAGAGAGAGACAAGAGAGAGAGAGAGACAAGAGAGAGAGAGAGACAAGAGAGAGAGAGAGAGACAAGAGAGAGAGAGAGAGACAAGAGAGAGAGAGAGAGACAAGAGAGAGAGAGAGAGACAAGAGAGACGAGAGAGAGAGAGACAAGAGAGAGAGAGAGACAAGAGAGAGAGAGAGAGAGAGAAGAGAGAGAGAGACAAGAGAGAGAGAGAGACAAGAGAGAGAGAGAGAGACAAGAGAGAGAGAGAGAGACAAGAGAGAGAGAGACAAGAGAGAGAGAGAGAGACAAGAGAGAGAGAGAGATAAGAGAGAGAGAGAGAGACAAGAGAGAGAGAGACAAGAGAGAGAGAGAGAGAGACAAGAGAGAGAGAGAGACAAGAGAGAGAGAGAGAGAGAGAGAGAGAGAGAGAGACAAGAGAGAGAGAACGAACAGATAACAGAGATAACACGGCCCGTGTGAACGGGCTTTAGGACTAGTGTAATATAATACAGATTAGCAAGTAAATTGAACAGTAGTAGAGAATATTCATACTGCAGTACTGCAAATGTTGTGAAACAATATACATGTTCAACCTTCGTTTTGCTTTATACAAAAAGATAAATGTAACATATTGGATATGAACTCCCATACAGAATAATATTGGCCACTCTTGGACCATCGAAAATATAACTCAAACAAAAATAGGGAGGGCTTAGAGAAGGGACAGAATTTTATATATAAGCAGGGATTTACTAGGATATTAGTTAAGCTCATAGCAAGGCTCCCATATTTATAAGTTTAGACCAAAGATATAAATTAAACAGTGGAGGGGAGAGTTTAGGGAAGAAACATAATGGATCCTTGTTAATCCTTAAGGGCACACAGAAACAGAACAACAACTTAAACTTCCTCCTGGAACCTTAGAGGTCACTTTTGGACCTATCTCACGTGAAAAGTAATAATGAGGAAAACTGGTTTGAGAGTTGATATAGCGAGAACCATCCGTGTGAACTGTATCTTTCTTCCCGAGGATGGAAGGTGCTATACATTTTAAAAGGAACTACCATGGGAGAAGTAATTTACCATTAAGGGCATGGGGAAGGGTCTAATTAATGAGCAGAGTTTTATATGTTTATAGTAAGACCCATAGATATCACTGTGACCAACCGTTCCAACAACCTCCACCATAAGTGGGCTAAGCAACCTGCTTGCATGAAATAGGTCTACCACCTATAAAAATAGATAGCGAGATTGGTAGAATACTTAGTATGTGAAAACTTATTGGCATGGCTGCTTCCAGGGACATATATAAGACAGAACTCTCCCTGCATAGAGATAACATTTAATTTCAGAACATTAAACATTTAATCAATAATTTGGGCATAAGATGTTAACCCATCAGTGCTAAATATAAACAAAAATTCTTCACTACCTCAGATAGCTTAATACCTGCTAAAAACGGATACTTCACAGGGAGATGTAGTAGGCTAAGGGTTAGTATGTACAGGGACATTGAACTATGCAGGTGGGAGGTATGAGGATATGTAGGGTGATAATGGAAGCACAGGTACACAGTCCTTGTATTAATTATGTTTTCAGATATCAACTAAATCTCAGAAACCTATCCTCATGCAGTCAATAGTCCGGTGGGTCTCTTCACCCCCACAAAGGAGCAACAGTATAAGTGAGACAAGATTTCCAGTCAGAGACTAAAGGGTTTGACATCGTCAGCCAGCTCTCATTGAACAACACTGTCCTTAGGTCTCGATTCTCCTGTGATGTTTAGCCCACACCATGTCGTTCTGCTCGCAAGCCGCCAGACCAAAGAAGAGGATGCTGCTCACACCAGGAACTGGGGGCTGTTAGTTGCTGGAAATCTAATTGGGACCGGAAAATATAAGTCGGCACTTGCCCTCCATATGTTCCGTTCAGGGCGACTTTAGGAAAGGAGGGTTTGTGATACCTTCTAGCAGCACAGCTATTTAAGAGCAAGAATCCCCAGGCTGCCATTACATTTCCTGACTTGGGCACAGATCGGCTTTGCTTCCCTGTCGTGGGGCTGTCAGTCTCGCAAAACAAGCCCTGCAAGGGGATAAACATACCTCTGTCTACTGCGATCTCGTATCAGGCCCAGTTTGTGCCGGGAGTGCATGAGGCTCCGTGTACCAGGCTAAGTCTCCAGAAATCTGCTTTTGGGCCTCCTCCCTACACATCTTCAGTCCGATTTCCACTCGCTGGCTGGAGAGCATTGTAGGATAGAACATGTCTCCAAACATCTCAGGGACTGTCTGCGTAGGTATAAGGTTGGGAAGGGTTTTTGGTGGGTCCCGGTTTGCTGAGATCTGCGTTGGAGCCAAAAGGTCAGCCCCTCCGGTCAGCCTAAGATCAGGGCTTTCACTATCTGCCAGAACACTTTCAGCGAGTGCCCGGGGTGATCCACTGGGAAGCCGCCCCTCAGAGAGGATAGCACATAAATCTCTCTCTAGGTCTCAGTGATCCTGCAATAGTCTGCTCACTTGCATCTCCCATTTTGCTAGAGCCTCCATTTTAGCACAATGAATTCTATGTAATATATAGCTCAGAATAGTCCCTTTTTATGGGTGATGGTTCTCTATTAAACACAGTGTATGCAGTTGTCTATTAAACTGCTCTACCCGGATGACTGGGGGGGGGGGGGGTGATAGAGGTCTGAAAAGTTAGGCCGCCACCTCGACATCCAACGGTCCAGACTAGGTTCCAACTTGTATATAATTCCAACAAAAGTCTCCTTTAGTGTAGAAAGTCTTTACACATACTTTGCTGGTTTTTCATGAAGAAAGTGCTTAGTGAAGCTGTAGATAATTATCTTTTCTCCAACATAGGTGTGTCCGGTCCACGGCGTCATCCTTACTTGTGGGATATTCTCTTCCCCAACAGGAAATGGCAAAGAGCCCAGCAAAGCTGGTCACATGATCCCTCCTAGGCTCCGCCTTCCCCAGTCATTCTCTTTGCCGTTGTACAGGCAACATCTCCACGGAGATGGCTTAGAGTTTTTTAGTGTTTAACTGTAGTTTTTATTATTCAATCAAGAGTTTGTTATTTTAAAATAGTGCTGGTATGTACTATTTACTCTGAAACAGAAAAGAGATGAAGATTTCTGTTTGTAAGAGGAAAATGATTTTAGCAACCGTTACTAAAATCGATGGCTGTTTCCACACAGGACTGTTGAGAGGAATTAACTTCAGTTGGGGGAACAGTGAGCAGACTTTTGCTGCTTGAGGTATGACACATTCTAACAAGACGATGTAATGCTGGAAGCTGTCATTTTCCCTATGGGATCCGGTAAGCCATTTTTATTACAGACAGAAAAAAAGGGCTTCACAAGGGCTTTTTAAGACTGTAGACATTTTCTGGGCTAAATCGATTTATATATAAACATATTTTATACTCCATAGCCTTGAGGAATTATTTTAATCTTGGGAATTTTGTAAAATAACCGGCAGGCACTGTATTGGACACCTTATTCTCTAGGGGCTTTCCCTAATCATAGGCAGAGTCTCATTTTCGCGCCTGTATTGCGCACTTGTTTTTGAGAAGCATGACATGCAGATGCATGTGTGAGGAGCTCTGATACATAGAAAAGACTTTCTGAAGGCGTCATTTGGTATCGTATTCCCCTTTGGGCTTGGTTGGGTCTCAGCAAAGCAGATACCAGGGACTTATTTTAAGGGTTAAAGCTTCCAAATTTGGTGTGCAATACTTTTAAGGCTTTAAGACACTGTGGTGAAATTTTGGTGAATTTTGAACAATTCCTTCATACTTTTTCGCAATTGCAGTAATAAAGTGTGTTCAGTTTAAAATTTAAAGTGACAGTAACGGTTTTATTTTAAAACGTTTTTTGTACTTTGTTATCAAGTTTATGCCTGTTTAACATGTCTGAACTACCAGATAGACTGTGTTCTGAATGTGGGGAAGCCAAGGTTCCTTCTCATTTAAATAGATGTGATTTATGTGACACAAAATTTAGAGAAAATGATGCCCAAGATGATTCCTCAAGTGAGGGGAGTAAGCATGGTACTGCATCATCCCCTCCTTCGTCTACACCAGTCTTGCCCACACAGGAGGCCCCTAGTACATCTAGCGCGCCAATACTCCTTACTATGCAACAATTAACGGCTGTAATGGATAATTCTATCAAAAACATTTTAGCCAAAATGCCCACTTATCAGTGAAAGCGCGACTGCTCTGTTTTAGAAAATACTGAAGAGCATGAGGACGCTGATGATATTGGTTCTGAAGGGCCCCTACACCAGTCTGAGGGGGCCAGGGAGGTTTTGTCTGAGGGAGAAATTTCAGATTCAGGGAAAATTTCTCAACAAGCTGAACCTGATGTGATTACATTTAAATTTAAGTTGGAACATCTCCGCGCTCTGCTTAAGGAGGTGTTATCCACTCTGGATGATTGTGAGAATTTGGTCATTCCAGAGAAACTATGTAAAATGGACAAGTTCCTAGAGGTCCCGGGGCCCCCCGAAGCTTTTCCTATACCCAAGCGGGTGGCGGACATTGTAAATAAAGAATGGGAAAGGCCCGGTATACCTTTCGTCCCTCCCCCCATATTTAAAAAATTGTTTCCTATGGTCGACCCCAGAAAGGACTTATGGCAGACAGTCCCCAAGGTCGAGGGGGCGGTTTCTACTCTAAACAAACGCACCACTATACCCATAGAAGATAGTTGTGCTTTCAAAGATCCTATGGATAAAAAATTAGAAGGTTTGCTTAAAAAGATGTTTGTTCAGCAAGGTTACCTTCTACAACCAATTTCATGCATTGTTCCTGTCACTACAGCCGCGTGTTTCTGGTTCGATGAGCTAGAAAAGGCGATCAATAATAATTCTTCTTCTTATGAGGAGATTATGGACAGAATTCGTGCTCTCAAATTGGCTAATTCTTTCACCCTAGACGCCACTTTGCAATTGGCTAGGTTAGCGGCGAAAAATTCTGGGTTTGCTATTGTGGCGCGCAGAGCGCTTTGGTTAAAATCTTGGTCAGCGGATGCGTCTTCCAAGAACAAATTGCTTAACATTCCTTTCAAGGGGAAAACGCTGTTTGGCCCTGACTTGAAAGAGATTATCTCTGATATCACTGGGGGCAAGGGCCACGCCCTTCCTCAGGATAGGTCTTTCAAGGCCAAAAATAAACCTAATTTTCGTCCCTTTCGCAGAAACGGACCAGCCCCAAGTGCTACGTCCTCTAAGCAGGAGGGTAATACTTCTCAAGCCAAGCCAGCCTGGAGACCAATGCAAGGCTGGAACAAAGGAAAGCAGGCCAAGAAACCTGCCACTGCTACCAAGACAGCATGAGATGTTGGCCCCCGATCCGGGACCGGATCTGGTGGGGGGCAGACTCTCTCTCTTCGCTCAGGCTTGGGCAAGAGATGTTCTGGATCCTTGGGCGCTAGAAATAGTCTCCCAAGGTTATCTTCTGGAATTCAAGGGGCTTCCCCCAAGGGGGAGGTTCCACAGGTCTCAATTGTCTTCAGACCACATAAAAAAACAGGCATTCTTACATTGTGTAGAAGACCTGTTAAAAATGGGAGTGATTCATCCTGTTCCATTAGGAGAACAAGGGATGGGGTTCTACTCCAATCTGTTCGTAGTTCCCAAAAAAGAGGGAACGTTCAGACCAATCTTAGATCTCAAGATCCTAAACAAGTTTCTCAAGGTTCCATCGTTCAAAATGGAAACCATTCGAACAATTCTTCCTTCCATCCAGGAAGGTCAATTCATGACCACGGTGGATTTAAAGGATGCGTATCTACATATTCCTATCCACAAGGAACATCATCGGTTCCTAAGGTTCGCATTCCTGGACAAGCATTACCAGTTTGTGGCACTTCCGTTCGGATTAGCCACTGCTCCAAGGATTTTCACAAAGGTACTAGGGTCCCTTCTAGCGGTGCTAAGACCAAGGGGCATTGCAGTAGTACCTTACTTGGACGACATTCTGATTCAAGCGTCGTCCCTTCCTCAAGCAAAGGCTCACACGGACATTGTCCTGGCCTTTCTCAGATCTCACGGATGGAAAGTGAACGTAGAAAAGAGTTCTCTATCTCCGTCAACAAGGGTTCCCTTCTTGGGAACAATAATAGACTCCTTAGAAATGAGGATTTTTCTGACAGAGGCCAGAAAAACAAAACTTCTAAACTCTTGTCAAATACTTCATTCTGTTCCTCTTCCTTCCATAGCGCAGTGCATGGAAGTAATAGGTTTGATGGTAGCGGCAATGGACATAGTTCCTTTTGCGCGCATTCATCTAAGACCATTACAACTGTGCATGCTCAGTCAGTGGAATGGGGACTATACAGACTTGTCTCCGACGATACAAGTAAATCAGAGGACCAGAGATTCACTCCGTTGGTGGCTGTCCCTGGACAACCTGTCACAGGGGATGAGCTTCCGCAGACCAGAGTGGGTCATTGTCACGACCGACGCCAGTCTGGTGGGCTGGGGCGCGGTCTGGGGACCCCTGAAAGCTCAGGGTCTTTGGTCTCGGGAAGAATCTCTTCTACCGATAAATATTCTGGAACTGAGAGCGATACTCAATGCTCTCAAGGCTTGGCCTCAGCTAGCAAAGGCCAAGTTCATACGGTTTCAATCAGACAACATGACAACTGTTGCGTACATCAACCATCAGGGGGGAACAAGGAGTTCCCTGGCGATGGAAGAAGTGACCAAAATCATTCAATGGGCGGAGACTCACTCCTGCCACTTGTCTGCAATCCACATCCCAGGAGTGGAAAATTGGGAAGCGGATTTTCTGAGTCGTCAGACATTTCATCCGGGGGAGTGGGAACTCCATCCGGAAATCTTTGCCCAAATTACTCAACTGTGGGGCATTCCAGACATGGATCTGATGGCCTCTCGTCAGAACTTCAAGGTTCCTTGCTACGGGTCCAGATCCAGGGATCCCAAGGCGACTCTAGTAGATGCACTAGTAGCACCTTGGACCTTCAAACTAGCTTATGTATTCCCGCCGTTTCCTCTCATCCCCAGGCTGGTAGCCAGGATCAATCAGGAGAGGGCATCGGTGATCTTAATAGCTCCTGCGTGGCCACGCAGGACTTGGTATGCAGACCTGGTGAATATGTCATCGGCTCCACCATGGAATCTACCTTTGAGACGAGACCTTCTTGTTCAAGGTCCGTTCGAACATCCGAATCTGGTCTCACTCCAACTGACTGCTTGGAGATTGAACGCTTGATCTTATCAAAGCGAGGATTCTCAGATTCTGTCATTGATACTCTTGTTCAGGCCAGAAAGCCTGTAACTAGAAAAATTTACCACAAAATATGGAAAAAATATATCTGTTGGTGTGAATCTAAAGGATTCCCTTGGGACAAGGTAAAAATTCCTAAGATTCTATCCTTTCTTCAAGAAGGTTTGGAGAAAGGATTATCTGCAAGTTCCTTGAAGGGACTGATTTCTGCCTTGTCTGTGTTACTTCACAAAAAGCTGGCAGCTGTGCCAGATGTTCAAGCCTTTGTTCAGGCTCTGGTTAGAATCAAGCCTGTTTACAAACCTTTGACTCCTCCTTGGAGTCTCAATTTAGTTCTTTCAGTTCTTCAGGGGGTTCCGTTTGAACCCTTACATTCCGTTGATATTAAGTTATTATCTTGGAAAGTTTTGTTTTTGGTTGCAATTTCTTCTGCTAGAAGAGTTTCAGAATTATCTGCTCTGCAGTGTTCTCCTCCTTATCTGGTGTTCCATGCAGATAAGGTGGTTTTACGTACTAAACCTGGTTTTCTTCCGAAAGTTGTTTCTAACAAAAACATTAACCAGGAGATAGTCGTGCCTTCTTTGTGTCCGAATCCAGTTTCAAAGAAGGAACGTTTGTTGCACAATTTGGATGTTGTTCGTGCTCTAAAATTCTATTTAGATGCTACAAAGGATTTTAGACAAACATCTTCCTTGTTTGTTGTTTATTCTGGTAAAAGGAGAGGTCAAAAAGCAACTTCTACCTCTCTCTCTTTTTGGATTAAAAGCATCATCAGATTGGCTTACGAGACTGCCGGACGGCAGCCTCCTGACAGAATCACAGCTCATTCCACTAGGGCTGTGGCTTCCACATGGGCCTTCAAGAACGAGGCTTCTGTTGATCAGATATGTAAGGCAGCGACTTGGTCTTCACTGCACACTTTTACTAAATTTTACAAGTTTGATACTTTTGCTTCTTCTGAGGCTATTTTTGGGAGAAAGGTTTTGCAAGCCGTGGTGCCTTCCATCTAGGTGACCTGATTTGCTCCCTCCCTTCATCCGTGTCCTAAAGCTTTGGTATTGGTTCCCACAAGTAAGGATGACGCCGTGGACCGGACACACCTATGTTGGAGAAAACAGAATTTATGTTTACCTGATAAATTACTTTCTCCAACGGTGTGTCCGGTCCACGGCCCGCCCTGGTTTTTTAATCAGGTCTGATAATTTATTTTCTTTAACTACAGTCACCACGGTATCATATGGTTTCTCCTATGCAAATATTCCTCCTTTACGTCGGTCGAATGACTGGGGAAGGCGGAGCCTAGGAGGGATCATGTGACCAGCTTTGCTGGGCTCTTTGCCATTTCCTGTTGGGGAAGAGAATATCCCACAAGTAAGGATGACGCCGTGGACCGGACACACCGTTGGAGAAAGTAATTTATCAGGTAAACATAAATTCTGTTTTTCAAGTACGGAGCTGCTAGTATATGCGACCGATTATGGACGCCGCCCGGACACGCCCACAGATAAATCTTTTTTTGCACTGTATCTGCAGAGCTAAAGGACCATAGTTCCCATATTTTTGTTCTTTATCTCTTTTCTGAATCCCACTTCAGTGTCAGAAAGAAATTGGATTGAAACATTGAAAATTAAAGAATTTTACGTTGAAGGGAATGATAATGGAACAGAGTTTACGTTATTATCATACAGTTGTATAATCTAATATATTCGGATCTATTTATTCTCTGACCACCTAAGAGTTATTAACTACATATTCTATAGCAGTTTTTTCTAGTTAATGTATTTACTGCTTTTAAAAAGAAAGGAAAGTAAATTATTCAACTCAGGTTATTCTGTCACAAAGCAAGGATGATCAAAATGTATTTCTCTGAGAACAGAACTCACATATCCACTGGAATCTATAAAAAATATATATACATTTTTTTAACTGGATTTTTTAAAACCATAGTATGTCTGTGTTGCATTTCATATTTTAGGTGTCTAAAATGTTTAGTCAATTTTATTAGCCCTGTTTATTGCTGAAGTTTACTTACAAAGTATCTTGTATTACCATTTGGAATGTTATTCTTTACTTATTATTTGTAATCATATTTTCATGTTTTGAGAATTATTTTTTTCCATCTTAAAATGAGGAGAGTCCACGGCTTCATTCCTTACTTGTGGGAATACAGAACCTGGCCACCAGGAGGAGGCAAAGACACCTCAGCCAAAGGCTTAAATACCTCCCCCACTTCCCTCATCCCCCAGTCATTCTTTGCCTTTCGTCACAGGAGGATGGCAGAGAAGTGTCAGAAGATTTGGAGTAGTCTCTTATGGAGGCTAGTACTCTTTGGTATGGGACTGGAGTTTTAAGTAGTCTTGTCAGCCTCTCAGTGAGAGCATTGATGAAGGTTAGGGTCTGGAGATGCAGGGAGAGTCTTTCTGCAAAACCATTCAGACTTGTATTAACAACTCCTAAGCAATCAGTGTTGACAAATTTCACTGCCTGCTTCTATCACTCAAGTCCATGTCAGGTGTGATGCTACAAGACTGTCAAACTTGAGAGGCTGTGTGTCTGTTCCACGGCAGAGATTGTAGTAAGATCGTTTCATTTTATACTCCTATGATAACGTAAGAAGACAGGGTCACAGTGTGACTCCTTTATCTGTATGGAATCAAGGGTTAATATCTCCGGAATGAGGTTATTGAACAGGGGGGATTTATACATGATGTGCAACAGGGGCAGTCCTGCATGGCACTCCATGTGACCGGGTGTGGCCTCATTAACTTCCTCTTTCCTGACTGTGCGGTTTACAGGAGAAGAAGCGGTTTCTCTATGGGGCCTGGGTCATAGAAGGTGGTGAGTGCCCCGGCCATTGGGGTTATAAAGGTGCCATTTTTTTTTTTCTATAGTCCATCTTCAAAGCGCAAGCTATGGAGAACTCTGATGCATTAGAGGGTACTCCCTCCTTGCCAAGAGCTAATACCTGTTTTATTGTGAGGAGGCTACAGTATACCCGCCTGCTCAATTATGTTCCACATGCCTGATAAAGTAATTTTCTTTTACAAGATACGATGAGTCCACGGATTTCATCCTTACTTGTGGGATATCGCCTCCTGGTCAGCAGGAGGAGGCAAAGAGCATCACAGCAGAGCTGTATATATAGCTCCTCCCTTCCCTCCCACCCCAGTCATTCTCTTTGCCTGTGTTAGTGATAGGAAGAGGTAAAGTGAGTTGTTCGTTTAGAATCTTCAATCAAGAGTTTATTATTTTTAAAGTAGTGCCACTGATCAGTCTCTTCAGTAAAAAGAGAAGCATTTGGTGGCTTTAAAGCAATAGGAACTGGTGGGACAAAATTCTCACTGCGCCTCCTATACATATTTGCTGCCCTAATCTAGATAGCCTAAGCACTTTTAACTCAGGCTGATCTTTGTTCACAGGGCTATGGGAGGGAGAGGACCTCTGAACACCTGCTGCACTGCCATGCTGTCGCACAGCGTTCCAGGTAAATGCTAACTTTCTTATTTCTGGGGACACATCCTCTCAGAACAAAGTAAGCACTACATTTCATTCACACATGTCAAGGGCTGTGATAAGAAAAGGCTCTTATTGTGCTGAGACTGTGGTTTCTTCTTGGGAGAGTACTATTTTAATGGCTGGGGCTGGAAAACAAACAGCTTTATTTACTGTCTAAAAAGCATTTTTTTCAGACAGTTTGCAGTCCGGACGATGTCTAGCTTTATTTCTGTGGAGATCTACAGAGTTGCTTTATTGTGTTCTAGCACACTTGCTAGCGTTACTCTCCTCTCCAGATAATAGTTTTTAATGTTTATCTGAAGGAGCGGTTGCATGAAGGCTTTATATGCTCACTATGGAGATGACTCCATTTTTACTTTTTTGCTGCCCGGGAGTTTCAGCACCACACGCCCACGATGGGCGGAGCCTTGGTGCGTAGGTCTTTCCTACAGCTCCATTTTACTTAGCCCGGGAGTTGCAGCTTAATACGCCCACGATGGGCGGAGCAAGGCTACGCTTTGTCGCACTAAGGACAGTTTGCGCGCCTTTTTGTACCTCAGTCCCGGTTAACGTTGTGAAAAGCACTACATATACAGTGAAAGGGGCTCATCTGCTGCGGTTAATTCTGCAGAGGCTTGTTCGTGTTTATTAAAATTTGCAGGGGTGCATTGTCTGCTTTCTGTGGTTAAGACAGGAACAGTGGCAGAGTGGTAAAGGAGTCAGACTTTTAACTCCCTTACGTTAGCCATCTAGGAGGAACGACTGTAGCAATTTATATTATTATGATAATGCACGGTTTGGTTTCCTGTTTAAGGGCACAGTACCACCCGACTTTTAGTTACACATCTAGTTGTATAAGAAGCCCTACACCATATGTTTACCTTGTCTACTGTTAAGTTACAAATGTGTGGTATTTTACACATTTAAAGAGAGCGTTTTTATGGGTTGATTTTGTTCAAGGTATTCTGGATGTTTATATGTTAATTCATCCATTACATCTTGAATGGACTAAAAATACACAAAAAATAACGTTATTTTTGCATTTAAAGTGATAGTACCGTTTTTTGTGGGGTTCCTTTTCTTTGATGCATTTTGGCTGTTTAAAGTATGTTGCAGCCTGGTCCGTTGGATAGCTAAGCCACCTAGCAATCGGAGGGTGGGGAGTTTGAATCCAGCAGTAGCTGATTTTCCCCTTCACCAGGTTTTCCATTCCCTTATACTCCCGTTTTCAGGGATATGTATCCTATAGCGGATGCTATCAGGGATTCTTGGCAGACAGTTCCTAAGGTGAAAGGAGCTATTTCCACATTGGCTAAAAGAACTACCCTAGGGAAATTAGAGGGTCTCCATAAGAAATGTTTTTATGTTGATCAGGGGTTGTCTTTACAACCGGCGGCCTGCATTGTCACGGTTACGACTGCGGCTGCTTATTGGTTTACAGCCCTGGAATAATCTCTTATGTCTGAGACTTCTTTGGAGAGATACAGTGGCGATTAAGAGTTCAGGATTTTCCATCTTAGCACACAGAGCCTTATGGTTGCAATCTTGGTCTACGGATGTGTCATCTAAATCTAAGCCTTTGACTATTCCTTACAGGGGAGGACCCTGTTTGGGCCTGACCTGCAGGAGATTATTTCTGACATCACGGGAGGTAAGGGTCATTCCCTCCCTCAGGATAAAAGGATCCAATCAGAGGGGTCGACAGAGTAATTGTCGTGCCTTTCCAAGTTTTAAGGGAAACCCTCCTTCCTCTTCTTCTAAACAGGAAGGTGTCTATTCGCAAGCCATATCCACCTGGAGACCACACCAGTCTTGGAACAAGGGCAAGTCAGCATGAAGGGCAGACTGTCTTTCTTCACCCAGACTTGGATATGGGATGTCTGGATCCCTGGGAATTAGAGATAGTGTCTCAGCGATACAAGCTGGAATTTAGAAATTCTCCTTCAAGAGGAAGGTTTCTTCTTTCTCGATTGTCTGTAGAAGATTAAGAGAGAGGCGTTCTTACGCTGTGTAAGAGACCTATCCTCCATGAGAGTAATTTGTCCCGTTCCAATTCAGGAGCAGGGACAGGGGTTGTATTCAAATCTGTTTGTAAGTTCCCACAAAAGAGGGAATTTTTAGACCTATCTTAGCTTTCAAGAGTCTAAACGAGTTTCTCAGAGTTCCATCTTTCAAGATGGAAATTATTCGTACCATTCTTCCATTGATCCAGGAGGGTCAATTTATGTCTACCGTGGATCTAAAGGATGCATATCTTCTTGTTCTTATCCACAGACATACATTTTCAGTTCGTTACTCTTACTTTCGGCCTTGTCATGGCACCCAGAATTTTCAAAGGGTTCTGGGATCTCTGCTGGCGGTTCTAAGGCCGCGGGGCAGGCGCCTTATCTGGACGATATTCTGATCCAGACGTCGTCTCATACCGACATTGTTCTATCCTTCCTGAGGAAGGTAAATCTAGAAAAGACACATGATCCTTTTTTGGGACCTCTAATCGACTCTATGTCCATGAAAATCTTTTTGACAGAGGTCGGTAAATTAACGATTCTGAACACATACCAAGTTTTTCAGACAACTCCTCGGCTGTCAGTGGCTCAGTGCATGGAGGTAATTGGATAGATGGTAGCGGCAATGGACATCGTTGCTTTTGCTCGGTTTCATCTCTGGCCTTTGCAAATAACCATGCTCAGTCAGTGGATTGGAGACTATACAAATTTGTCTCCTCAAATAAATCTAGACCAAAGAGCAAGGGACTCTCCTCTATGGTGGTTGTTGCTGGATCATCTTTCCCAGGGGACATGCTTCCGTAGACCCTTATGGGTGACAGTGACAACGGATGCCAGCCTGATAGGATGGGGAGCAGTCTGGAACTCTCTGAGGGCTCAGGGTGTATGGACTTGAACGGAGTCTCTAATTTCCATCAATATCCTAGAGTTGAGAGCAATATTCAATGCTCTTCAGGCTTGGTCTCATTTGGCTGCGGCCAAGTACATCAGATTCTGATCGGACAACATTACGACTGTAGCTTACATCAATCATCAGGGAGGAACAAGAGTTCCTTAGCGATGACAGAAGTTGCCATGATAATTCAGTGGGCGGAGGCTCAATCTTGTTTTTCTGTTGGCGATCCACTTCCAGGTGTGGAAAACTGGGAGGCGGATTTTCTGAGCAGACGGACATTTCATCCGGGAGAATGGGAACTTCATCCGGAGGTATTTGCCAACCTGATTCTCAGATGGAGCAGGCCGGAGTTGGATCTTATGGCGTCTCGTCAGAATGCCAAGCTTCCGAGATATGGGTCCAGGTCCAGGGATCCCCAGTCCGAGCTGATAGATGCTTGCTCTGTATTACACTTTGGCATAGTTTTATATCAAGGGATGTGGGCAACCTTGGGACATTACTAGCCTCACATATAAATAAAGTATATAATACTGATATGATCTTTGAGACTTATACATAAACCTGACCTAAGCTTTATGAATGTAATCTCAGCAATAAGTGGAAGAATTTATAATCCTATGTAGTAAGACACATCAATCTTAAAGTAACATACATCATAACCATAAACTTAGTTGGTAGTCGGCAAGACACATACATTATCTCAAACAATACTAAGAGACAGTGCTGTTGTAAAAAGGTAAATAACTTACTATCTGAAGCTATAGGGAATTAACATAGGCATCATGATGTTTACTTCAGTAGAGGTACTCATTATATAGAAGCAGATAACTGTAACAAGGCACTAATGAAAAACAAAATACAGATATATATACTTGGTGCCAAATAAATGTTCTGAAGGCATGATCGTCTTATCCAGTGTATAGATAAGGTCCCTGCTGCACTGCATAGGTTATCATATCTCCAGCTTTAGCCAACTCCAGTTTGGACACAACTCAGTTTAATGGTCTCGGTCTTAGTGGGACTACATGGATTTATAAGAAGTGACCCGTGAGTCTCGCACCGAGGGCGCCTTCTCGACTCTTGACCCACCGTCTCACTCAATAAAGGTAATCCTTTGGGCTTCAAACTAGCTGTATTCCGAGATTGCCTCAAGCCACGGGCCCGGGAGCCTGCCGCACTCCTCCACCCGCCCCCAGGGCTCGAGACCTCATAGATTATGGTCTGTGTCACCAAAGTCAATTCCAAGGTGTGAGGTTGAACCAAGACTGATCCATTATATATCGAAGCCCCCTCCGGACTAACCGTCTGCTGTGATTTTTGTCTAGAGACCTCAGTGAGCCCACTGTCTTTTGAGCTGCCGTTGTCAACCCCATAAGCCTGCACACCTGTGTCTTTAGCGATCACATTTTCCACCATGTGTTCTTTGGCAAGTAAATAGGCTGTTATGTTTAAGAGAGCTGCCTGCTGTCCGGGTATGTCCCATCTGTTATGGTCATCACATAGGATAGCGTGCTCGTCTGGGCTCTTGCAGCTCTCAGTGTTATGGGGCCCTCTCATCTCTGGAGGTAAGTAATGATCCGCTGGGTATTCAGACTGAGCTATCTCATCATCTGCACTCTCTCCAGCTGAAATCCTCTCACTAGCAGGGAATAGGATCTGGGACAGTTAGTGTTCCAGGGTAGAAAAATGAGACTGAAGTAATTGTAGGATTGTTGATTCCCACTTATCAAGTGCTTCCATTTTTTAGCTGCACACTTTCTTTTCACTATGGTAGTGTCTGGTTTTCACAAATACACTTGCTGAGTATTGTTTAGATCAAAGACCTGTCCAGAATTAACAATCTGGATTAGTAACCAAGAATCAAAGATCCCGGGGGGGGGGGGGGGGGGTATATGCACGGTAGCCGCAACAACACAGCCTAACTCACGGAAGAGGCCTCTTGACCTCGTGGCTAAACCTTATGAAGTTAGCTGAGGAACATAGGTAGGTCTGTCGTCTGCAAGATATTCCTAGACTCCTCTTAAGGTTCAGAAGATAACTTGGTTTGGAGTAACAAAATAATATGTTAAACTTGAAAAAAATCCTTTAAAAGTATAATTAAGTCCAGGAGCTCTTCTCTAATGCGTCCTACCGCAACAGCTATCAGCTCCGCCCCCTCTACTCAAACCTTTTTGTGGTCCCAAAGAAGGAGGGTACGTTTCGCCCGATTCTAGACCTAAAGTGCTAAAACAAGTTTCTGTCGGTCCCATCGTTCAAGATGGAGACGACAAGGTCTATTCTGCCCTTAGTTCAAGAGGGACAGTTCATGACTATGATAGACTTGAAGGATGCTTAACTTCATGTGCCAATACACAAGGATTACTTCAAGTCCCTAAGATTCACCTTTCTGGACCAGCACTTCCAGTTTGTGGCTCTTCCTTTCAGTCTGGCTACTGCTCCTAGGGCTCTGCTCACGGTAGCGAGATCCAGAGGTATTGCAGTAGCGCCTTATTTGGACAACATCCTGGTCCAGGCTCCGTCCTGCTGGCTTGCAAAAGACCATTCAAGAGCTCTTCTTATTCTTCTTCAATCTCATGGATGGAAGATAAACTCTCATGGATGGAGTACTAGAGTGGAATTCCTGGGCACGATAATAGATTCCATATCCATGAAGATATTCCTTACAGACCAGAGACGTTGCAAAATTGCTTCCACTTGTCTTGCCCACACATAATATACACACACATATACATACACACATATATACACACACATACACACATATACATATAGACAGACAGACACACACATTTATATATATATATATATATATACAGACAGACACACATATACATACATACACACACACACACACACACACACACACATATATATATATATACACACATACAGACATACCCACACATACATACATACATACATACACATACAGACACACACACACAAAATACAGACACACACACGCACACAAAATACACACACACACACAGGCAGACATACACACACACATAGATATACACACACACATTTATTAAAGATAAAAAAAATCTGGCTCCTAAAAGTATTTTGGGTGGTTTCTAGACTTAAAATAAATTTATAATGCCCTGACTTACCTTTTCTGCTATGTGCTATTACCCTGTACCACACTGGAGTTCAGGAAGGGGGAGGAAATTAGCACACATACACACATACACACATACATACATACACACACACACACATACATACACACACACAGATACATATATACACACACAAACATATATACATACATACATACACACACATTTACACACACACACAGATACATATACACATACACACACATACATATATACACATACATATATACACATACATACATACCCTGACAACATCGCAGTATGTTCTGCCTTGGGGGCCATGGACTCTCCTCATATTAAGATGGAAAACATAAATTATGCATACCAGATCATTTGTATGAGGAGAGTCCACATGTTTCTTCGTTGGGTGGATCAAATTTTTTTTGTTTGTTCTTCTGGCACCATTTATACCCTGATATTTCTCCTACTGTTCCTTGTTCCCTCGGCAGAATGACTGGGGGATGAGGGAAGTGGGGGAGGTATTTTAAGCCTTTGGCTGGGGTGTCTTTGCCTCCTCCTGGTGGCCAGGTTCTTTATTCCCACAAGTAAGGAATGAAGCTGTGGACTCTCCTCATACAGAGGGAAAGGAAATTATCTAGTAAGCATAATTTGTTTTTTCTTTCTTTTCCCTAGATCGAGCACTGTAAAGGATGGCTATCCGGTGGCTTGTGCATTCTATCCTGGTGGAAATGTCTTTGTTACGGGTTCATCAAGTGGTGATTTAACAGCTTGGGATGAGAACATGAGATGTTTATACACTGATAAGGCACATGATCTAGGTGTTACATGTTGTGACTTTTCTTCACAACCAATAACTGGTCAGTTACTTTATGGTTTTGTTTCCTTATAGTACTGTCTGCAAACTCTTTATTTATTTTTATCTAAAGATTTAATTTAAAATACATATACAAGATAACAAAAAAAATATTTATAAAATAGAAAATGAACCTTCATATTCAGGCATATTACAATAATAAAGGATATAATAATTTATAACATCCTAACAATCAATTCCGTATACTTAATTAAATAAAATTCTCTACAACTGATTTCCATAATAATCTCTAACAAACAAAAAAAGATCTATTTTGTTACAAACTCCCTGAGTTCAAGTGATTTGAGTCTGCAGCTAGAAATTCACACCTGTTAATTGCATTAGTTACATATTCCGAGTTTTTGAAACCTATAATTATTTGCTTTTGGGGGGCATAAGAAAGTGTTTTAATTACTCATGCCAAGTTGAAAGCTTTTTCAGTATTGAAATCTGAACTTCCTTTAGTGTTTAGTTATTCAGTTTTCATTTAATGCTGGATTTTAGAAATACATTCTGTAAAATTAGGCTTTTTATTTTTCCAGTGTTCCAAAATCAATATTCTAAAAATCGAGGTATTTATCAACTGGACATTCAGTCCTTTTACTGGAGCTTTAAAAAAGACATTTTTTAAATTAAATGAAAGAATTTTTTCCAACCGAAAAGCAATTTTTAATCAAAAAATGATTAATCCTGGACAACTCCAAAACATATGAATTTCTCACAGGGTTGTGGCAGTTTGGGCAGGTATAAACTTAAAGGGATAGCATACACCATTTTTTATATAACTGCATGTAATAGACACTACTAAAAAACATAATTTATGTAAGAACTTAACAGATAAATTCATTTCTTTCATATTGGCAAGAGTCCATGAGCTAGTGACGTATGGGATATACAATTCTACCAGGAGGGGCAAAGTTTCCCATACCTCAAAATGCCTATAAATACACCCTTCACCAGACCCACAATTCAGTTTAACGAATAGCCAAGTAGTGGGGTGATAGAAAAAGGAGTAAAAAGCATCAAAAATGGAACTGGAAATATAATTGTGCTTTATACAAAAAAACATAACCATGAATTTATCAGGTAAGTTCTTACATAAATTATGTTTTCTTTCATGTAATTGGCAAGAGGCCATGAGCTAGTGACATATGGGATAGTAATACCCAAGATGTGGTACTCCACAGAAGAGTCTCTAGAGAGGGAGGGATAAAAATAAAAACAATTTTCTGCTAAATAAATTAAATCCACATCCAAAAAAGTTTTTCTCATAATTGAAAAGAAAAAAACTTAAAACATAAGCAGAGGAATCAAACTAAAACAGCTGCCTGAAGAACTTTTCTACCAAAAACTGCTTCCGAGAAGGCAAATACATGAAAACGGTCGAATTTAGTAAATGTATGCCAAGAAGACCAAGTTGCTGCTTTGCAAATCTAATCAACTGAAGCTTCATTCTTAAAAGCCCACAAAGTGGAGACTGATCTAGTAGAATGTGCTGTGATTCTCTGAGGCGGGGCCTGACCCGACTCCAAATAAGCCTGATGAATTAAAAGCTTTAACCAAGATGCCAAGGAAATGGCAGAAGCTTTCTGACCTTTCCTAGAACCAGAAAAGACAACAAATAGACTAGAAGTCTTCCTGAAATCTTTAGTAGCTTCAACATAATATTTCAAAGCTCTTACAACATCCAGAGAATGTAAGGACCTCTCCAAAGAATTCTTAGGATTAGGACACAAAGAGGGAACAACAATTTCCCTATTAATGTTGTTAGAATTCACAACTTTAGGTAAAAATCTAAATGAAGTCCGCAAAAATGCCTTATCCTGATGGAAAATCAGAAAAGGAGACTCACAAGAAAGAGCAGATAATTCGGAAACTCTTCTAGCAGAAGAGATAGCCAAAAGGAACAACACTTTCCAAGAAAGTAATTTAATATCCAAAGAATGCATAGGCTCAAATGGAGGAGCCTGTAAAGCCTTCAAAACCAAATTAAGACTCCAAGGAAGAGAGATTGATTTAATGACAGGCTTGATACGGACCAAAGCCTGTACAAAACAGTGAATATCAGGAAGCTTAGCAATCTTTCTGTGAAATAAAACAGAAAGAACAGAGATTTGTCCCTTCAAGGAACTTGCAGACAAACCTTTATCCAAACCATTCTGAAGAAACTGTAAAATTCTAGGAATTCTAAAGAAATGCCAGGAGAATTTATGAGAAGAACACCATGAAATATAAGTCTTCCAAACTCGATAATAAATCTTCCTAGAAAAAGATTTACGAGCCTGTAACATATTATCAATCACTGAGTTAGAGAAACCGCTATAGCAAAAACAGAATGATAGGAGCACCAGGCAAGCGATGTGATTAAATAAAACGTAACCTTAATTCAGCTCGTAGCAGCTTACAGCAAACTGTAGTTAAAATCCTTTCATTTCATCAACAGCACAGCATAGTGTTTCAAGGGTAGTGTTCCAGCTTATGTGTTTCGGCATTCATTGTAACCTTCGCGCCAAAACAATTCTCGCGCCAAGAATGACACAATAAATATCAACATTTTGCGACCTCGCAAGCCTAATTTTGCACGCAAAATTTAATGAAAAAGCAGTCAATTTGAAGAAAAGACTATACCCCAGGTAAGAAAAAATAATTTCCTAAATATGTTTCCCAATTTTGAAACTGATAGTCTGCGAAAGGAAATATACATAAACCTGACTCATGGTAAATATAAGTACAATACATATATTTAAAACTTTATATTAATACATAAATTGCCAAATCATAGCTGAGAGTGTATTAAATAATGAAAACATACTTACCAAAAGACACCCATCCACCTATAGCAGATAGCCAAACCAGTACTGAAAAAGTATCAGTAGAGGTGATGGAATATGAGAGTATATCGTTGATCTGAAAAGGGAGGTAGAAGATGAATCTCTACGACCGATAACAGAGAACCTATGAAAATATTTCCCGTGAGGAAAACCATAGAATCAATAGGTGATACTCCACATCCATCTGACAAACACTGCACTCTGAGAGGAATCGGACTTCATAATGCTGAGAAGCGCATATCACAGAAGAAAATCAAGCAAAAACTTACTTCACCACCTCCATAGGAGGCAAAGTTTGTAAAACTGAATTGTGGGTGTGTTGAAACTTTGCCCTTCCTGGTAGGATTGTATATCCCATACGTCACTAGCTCATGGACTCTTGCCAATTACATGAAAGAAAGAATAATATGCACAGATACTGATCTAAAATTCCAGTGTAAAACCTTTTAAAAACTTACTTAGAAGCTCACAATTTAACACTGTTAATTAGATAAGCCTGGGACACCCACTGAAAGGGGCTTATGGCAGAACCGCTCCCTCCCCTGCATATGAAAAGACCCATTATACAAACAGAAGCTGTCTGACGTCTGTATACATCAGTATACATCTAAAACATTGGGGCTTGGTTATGAGTCTGAAAATCAGCACAATGTTATTTAAAAATAAGCAAAACTATACATTTTTACATAAACACACCGAGATGGGCTATTTAAATGGATGATCTACAAAACATTTATGCAAAGAAAAATCTAGTGTATAATGTCCCTTTAATGTATATTTCAATTAAATGAAAGAGCAGGGATAAAATATGTCTTGTATAACAATTTGAAATCAGATTCTCTCCATGATGAAGATAATGTGGCCTCTTTGGTTCTAGTGAGGCTTTTTTGGGCTATAGTACCTATGTTTTGAAAACAATCAGTCTAATGCAGTAGATCATACTAATATGAAATAGAGTGTGAGCCTTGTCTAACTTTAAGGGACAGTCTTCACCAGAATTGTTATTGTTTTAAAAGATTGATAATCCCATTATTACTCATTCCCTAGTTTTGCATAACCAACACAGTTATATTAATACACTTTTTACCTCTTTGATTACCTTGTATCTAAGCCTCTGCAGAATGCCCCCTTATTTCAGTTCTTTTGACAGACTTGCATCTTAGCCAATCAGTGCTGACTATATGACACACATGAACTAACACCCTCTAGTGGTGAAAAACTGTCAAATTGCATTCAGATAAGAGGCCTTCTTCAAGGTCTAAGAAATTAACGTTTCAACCTCCAAGGATTAGCTTTCAAATAAGAATACAAAGAAAACAAAGCAAAATTGGAGATAAAAGTAAATTGGAAAGTTGTTTAAAATGACATGCCCTATCTGAATCATGAAAGTTTATTTTGGACTAGACTGACCCTTTAAATCCTTTTTCCCCAACTCAACTTAATGTCATACAAATTCTCAATCCCTAATAGACATGTGCATTCGGCAGTTTTGTTCACTACCAAATGCAGAATAAAGCGTCTGCTTCTGGCTGTTTTTGGAGCCACATTTTTTTGTGAAAGTGCAACACACTAAGACCTGTGCCAATCCAAATCTTATTGTTTAGCCCTTTCACAAGAAGAAATCTGGCTCAGGAAATAGTTGAATGCCGCCAGTGGCCACCGTCTTCCTCATTTGGCAGTGGACAAAACTACTGAATACACATGCCTATCCCTAGTAAGAGACATAATATGTAGAAAAACAAAAAAAAATCTTTTTTGGAGATATTTTAAACGTATTTTAAAATATTTTAGGATTTACTAAGATTGTTTTGAAAATCAACTGCTCGATTTTAACTAAACCTAGCCGTGTCCATTTATTAAACACTTAAAGAGACTGGAGACCTATACATTTCTGATTACCTTTAATAGTTAATTACTTAGAGACTGTAAAAATTTATTTTTATTTTTACAGATTTTTTTGCCTTACCTTAATCACACCTAATTGTTTAACAATGATTTGAAGTTTAGCAACTGGAATATGTAACAAGGTCTATAAGGAGAATGATTGAAACACATTTTCTTCCAGTTCTTTAAAATAGAAGTAGTTATTCCCTATAAGCCAGTTTAGTTTACCCATACAGATTCAATAAAGCAGATCAATGAAGTTAAAGACCTTCATAAATATTTGGTGCATAGGTATTCTTACTCCCCCCCTAGAGAATGTTTTCTTGAGAGTAAACCATCTTAACATCTCTTTTAGTTGATTTTGCTTAATATATAATATTTTCTATAAAATTACAATTTTAATCAGATTTATTTTACCATTAAGTGAAAGAGGAAGGTTATTCCATTTAGATCTAATAGATCACAGACTTTAGTGAATAATTCTTTACAATTTAGACAGTACCCATTTTTCTTCTTAAACAGGAAGAGTCCACAGCGGCATTCATTACTTTTGGGAATTCAGAACCTGGCCACCAGGAGGAGGCAAAGACACCCCATCCAAAGGCTTCAAATACCTCCCCCACTTCCCTCGTCCCTCAGTCAGAAGTTCGAGTTAAGTCTCTTATGGAGGGTAGTACTCTTCGAAATGGGACTGGAGTTTTAAGTAGTCCTGTCAGCCTTTCAGTGAGAGCATGAATGAAGGTTAGAGTCCGGAGATGCAGGGAGAGTTTTTCTGCGAAACTATTTCGACTCATATTAACAGCTCCTTGGCAATCAGCGTTGGCGAGTTTCGCTGTTTGCCTTTGTTCACACAAGTCCATGTCAGAAGCGAGGCTACTATCTGTCACACTTGAAGGGCCATGTTCCTGTTCCACGGCGTAGATTCTGGTAAGATCGTTTCATTTTACTTCATTATGTGAATGTGATGTAGACGTAAAGGTAGGGTCTCAGTGGGACTCCTTTTATCTTAAAATAAGGAATCCTAGGTTAATATCCCCTAAGGGGGGTTATGGAACAGGGGGCTTTAATCATGTTTTTTATGTGGTTCTATCTGCTGAGGTGTAGTAATACTTTAGGCTCATGGCTTTTCAGATCATTAACGGCCTTATCGTCATTCGGCGCAATCTTTAGATTTGCATGCTATTTTATGACTTGCACGGTGCAACTCCTGACCGGGTCCGGTTACGTTGTTTTCACTTCCGTTTGCTGACCGTGTGGCGACAGAGAGAGTCTGCTCGTGGGTTGTCTGGTTCACAGGAGGTGGTGAGTGTCCCAGTCATTGGGGGTGTAAAGAAGGTGTCAGTTACCGTTTGTCATTTTTGTAATTCCATGATGGACTGTGAATGTCTGCTAAATGAAAAATATAAACATTATCATATGTTTTATACACTCAGCAAGAGATATACAGATATGCAATATTTATATTGATATGGGATAGTGGTCCAATATAGATATAATTATATGAAACTACATCTGATTGCTGATCTCAAGGTATGTATGTGATATTCAGATGATAACTGAAAAAGTAATTGAGTCCATGATGAAGGTATTATAATCCTTTTAAATCTTTCATAGAAAATATGATTTTTAAACACATTTTTAAGATATTATAAGTGGAGTATATTCATGTTTAATCTTGAAATACTCAGAATAAATAATATTAAACGGACCATATATGGAACATATAATTATTAAAACTAGGAGATTAAAAGTATATAAAAATAGGCATTTGATAAAAATATGTATAAAAACTGTATTTACTGTATAGCAGTGTTGAAAATAAAACTGTTTGTCTTGTCTGCTGCCCCCGATGGCCTAAATCCAGAATTACAACCAAAAGGCATTTGGCTGTTAAAAATGATATTTCCCAGTAGCCAATCAGAGAAGAGTGCGTATCCAAATCTATTGAATGATTAAGAAATGGGGAGGAGTTTTGTCTCAGACAAAAACTCCCTGCACACAGAGAAAAACAATCTTGGCTAAAATTATTTTCTTGGTGACTGTTTGCAATCCTGCTTGTTGCCATTTTTGCTTATAGAGAGACCAGTGTGCGAATACAGTTTTCTGTAAGACAAATACGTTGGGACACTCTATGTGGATAAGAGACTATCAAGATTAATTATCTTACAAATGTGCATAATTCTCCTTTAACATATGACGATAGACATATTTGGATATTAGCTGAATTCTGAAACTGGTGATCTTGTAAAGTATAAGCAACTGTATATTTAATATTTTAAATCAAAGTTATCTTAAATCTATTGAGACCCAGTAAGATTTGTGTGAAGTATCTTGGTATATTGTTTATCTAAACACTGTGAAGTTAGCGGTCCATATACAACATCTGGTATTTTATTGTGGTATTTTAATGCGATTCATTGTGAGTAAAGTTAATTTTAAAGGTATATTTTTTTTATGATCTTTGTAAGAATATTATAACAGCATATGTGTATAGTCGTTTCATAATCTAGTTTTCTTTCTATATAAATATATTTCAATGTGTATATAAATCTTAACTAATCTAAAGAATTTAGGAATAATTATTAATTTCAATTGTTTCTTATATACATTTTAATTGGAGGTTGTTTTAAAGAATAATATAAATAAATTGTATTATAACCCTGGTATATACTGACAGGCCCTAAACCGGTTGAGAGTTCTTTTCAGACTCTTGGGTTTGTGGATTTTGCTCGGTATTTTACATCTAAGGACTTTAGATGGCGGAAGGCTCTGTATGGGTGCGCTCATAACCATAGGAGGCATCTTATGGGTTCCTCAGGGGCTTCAGATCTTCGGATCCATTCAGTTTTTCGAGGACTCCGGTTAAGGACCATGTCTCTTGCCTGGAAAGGGTATGGACGGTTCTGCTTAACGTTAGGGCTTGGTCTCTTGTGTCACTTTGGAGTGGGCAGGGGGGTATCTGACTCTTATGAGAGATAATATCAACCTGAGGCTTCAGTTTGAGGTTTTCTGACGGGTTCCTACTCGTCTGCTGGGACATCTGATGCTTCCTGGTAGGTTCCAGTTGCTTTTCAACTGGGCTGACGATATTGGCCGAGGGTTGGCCTCTAGTAGGGTGTTTCCGTTGATTAATCTTCTTCTTCTCACCTAGGGTGGGGAAGGGATTTTTACGTGTCCATTTTGGGTTGGAGGTACCTCCGTATCTGTAAGGGCCCGTGGGTCTACTCTGGGGCTTGATGCCTCGTAGATCCATTCTTTTTTCTTCCAAGGGTCTCAGACTCTTGTCTGCAAAGGGTTTTTCACTAGCCTTGGGGGCTGAGACCATTATCCTGGAAAGAAGGTCAGGGATCAGTCTGCTTTTGCAGCATGGACCGTTTTCTTTTTGAATCTGTCCTCCCCTTTGTTGGGGGGACACTGAGTTCCCATCGCTCTACCGGTAGCGGCTGTTGCCGGGTTGGATCTCTCGTTGGATTTTCTGGTTAGGAACTGTTGTTGAGTCCCATGATAGCTTAAGATGGCTTTGTTGCCTGTAGATGGCTCATTGCGAGTTTTGCTCACAGGTGATTCTGTGCCCTCTTGAAGAACTCTTTTTAAGCTGCTGGGATGGTTTTCCTGTCTCTGCTTGTCTATGCTTCACCTGACGGGTCTTGTCTTGTCTAGGTACAAGGGGGAACTTGTGGGTTCTGGAACACCATAGTTGGTATGGTGCTGTGTCAGGGATGGAGGGTGGCCTTCAGGTCATCTTAGTGAAGTTTTCTCCTGACTATGGACTTATCTTCTGGTCCTTGTCCTCCTAGGGAGTTTGTTTCCCTGGACAGTGGTCCTGCATCAACCTCGGGTTGCTCTAAGTTGATTTGGTCTTTTAGATGTCTCATGTGGCCTCTATTCTCCCTCTTGGGGGTAGATAGAGATTTTGACCAGTTTTTTATTTAAGTCCATTTTGGATGGTCCTTCACATCTCCTGGGTTCCTCTACTCGCCCTCTCGGGGGTTAATAGAAGTTTTTCGGTTTTGGATTTGTGGGGGTTTAGTGCCGCAGGGCTGACTCCTCTGAGACCTTATGCTCAGCAGACTCTGGGTATGAGTGGTCACTAGCACTGCTTTGCAGGTTGTGTAACTGATGAGTGGTTATTCGGGCTCCGCTTTTTCCCTTGTCGTTATAGTTTTTTTAGGGTGTCAAGTAATTTCAGGCTGTGGTGCCTTTCGAAGGAGCCGCCTTTTTGTACGCACCCTTTGTTTGCATTCAGTTGCAGCTGTGGACTCTTCCTGTTTAAGAAGAAAAACATAAATTATGCTTACCTGATAATTTTCTTTTCTTCTGACAGGAAGAGTCCACAGCTCCCGCCGCGCTTTATTATGGGGCGGCAGTATATTTTTGTTCTT